>NC_088391.1:1866000-2177000 GCF_037993035.2 Macaca fascicularis | reverse complement strand
ACTCTGTATCTTTTAATTGGGAATTTGATCTGTTTATATTACATTCAAGGTTACTATTAATAGATGAGGCTTTATCCTGTTATTTTGTTCATTTTTTTCTGGTTGTTTTGTACATCCTTTGTTCTTTTCTTCCCCCTTTTTAAAAAAATCTTTGTGGTTTGGTCATTTTCTGTAGTGATAAAGTTTGATTCCTTTCTCTTTCCCATGTGCCTATCTGTGCTACCAGTGAGTTTTATACTTTTGTGTGTTTTCACAATGGTAATCATCCTCTTGCTTCCAGGTCTAGAACCACCTTAAGCAGTACTTATAAGGCCAGTTTCATGGTAATGAATTCCTTCAGTTTTTGCTTGTCTAGGAAATACTTTATTTCTCCCTCATTTCTAGGGGATAGCTCTGCTGGGTATAGTATTCTTGGTTGACAGTTTTGTTTTTTTTTCCTTCAGTACTTTGAATATAACATCCCATCTCATTGTCTACTGACCTGTAAAGTTTTCACTGGGAAATCCACTGTTAATCAAATGGAGGTTCCCTTATACGTGACTTGATGCTTTTTTCTTGCTGTTTTTGATATTTCTGTGTTTTTGTTTTTTGTTTTTTTTTTTTGGATACAGTCTTGCTCTGTCAACCAGCCTGTAGTGCAGTGGTGTGATCTTGGCCCACTGCAACCTCCACCTCCTGGGTTTAAGCAATTCTTGTGATTCAGCCTCCCAAGTAACTGGAAGTACAGGTTCATGCCACCACACCCAGCTGATGTTTTTGTATTATTAGTGAAAACGGAAACATGTTGGCTGTGCTCATCTTGAACTCCTGGCCTCAAGTGATCTACCCACCTCTGCCTCCCGAAGTGCTGGGATAACAGGTGTGAGCCACTACACCTAACGAATATTCCCTCTTTTTGACTTTTGACAGTTTGAATATTATGCACCTCAGAGAAGAACTTTTTGGGTTGAATCTATTTGAGAACCTTTGAGCTTCCTAGATTTTGGCCATATCTCTCCCATGTCTATTTTTAAACCTCTTGATTGTACTTTTTTTTTTTTTTTCTTGAGACAGGGTCTCGCTCTGCCACCCAGACTGGAGTGCAGTGGTACAATCTTGGCTCACTGCGACCTCCACCTCCTGGGTTCAAGCAATTCTCATGTCTCAACCTCTTAAGTAGATTGCAGGCATGTGCCACCAAGCCCAACTAATTTTTGTATTTTTTAGGGACAGGATTTCACCATGTTAATCAGGCTTGTCCTGAACTCCTAGCCTCAAGTGATCCACTGCGTTGGCCTCCTGAAGTGCTGGGATAACAGGTGTGAACCACTGCATCTGGACTCTTGATGGTATTATTATTTTATTCCTTAAATTCTTCAGCTCCAAGATCTCTGTCTGGTTTTTAATGACATATATATCCCTGTTGAATTTCTCATAAGATCATAAATTGTTTTTCTAATTTCATTGATTTGTTTATCTATATTCTCTGCATCTCACAGAGTTTCCTTAAGATCATTATTTTGAATTCCTTCTTAGCCATTTGATATACTCTTAAAATTTAGGGTCTGCTATTGTTTCTTTGGAGGTGTAATGTTTCCTTGCTTTTTATGTTTCTTGGGGCCCTAAATTGATTTTTGCACATCTGGGGGAACAGTTGCCTCTTCCAATGTTAGGGAGCTTTCATAGAGAAATACTTCTTCCAATAGTTGCCTCCTATAGTGTTCACTGAGTCGGGTGCTTTGACTTTGGTTCTGGGTGGGTGCAGTATTATAGTCTTCATGTGACTTTTTTGGCTGTAATCAGCATTCAGTGGTGTCTGTGAGTGCCTCAGTGGCCTGATGGTGAGTGTGGAGACAGTGGTATGGTTTTTTTGGTCTGTGAGCCATCATTCAGATGAGTTCTCAGGCCCTAGGCATATGCATGCTAGGTGCAATGGCTTTGCTAGTTGTGGGGTATTGCCACCAGCAGGTTGGGCACCAGGCAGGCCAGGCCTCAGTGCCTTAGAAGTGCGTGCAGCATATGGTGGCTCTGCTGGTGAAGGGGGTGGGGCTGTTGGCAGCAGTGGTTGCCAGATGGGACGGGCCTTGGGCCTTGGGGGGTGCGTGTAGCATGCGGTGGCTCTGTCAGTTGAGGGTAGCCAAGTCATTTTAGACTAGTCAGTCCTCAGATGACCCAGTAGCTGCCCACCGATAGCTGAATGAGCTTAGTTGAGACAAGAAATCCTCTCTGCAGGCACCTGAATTGGACAGTTAAGCCCATCCCAAATTCACAAACCATAGTGTCATGGGCCAAATAAATAGTTGCTGTTATAAGCCAGTAAGTTTTGGGGTGGTTTGTAACCACTGGCACAATTGTGACTGGTATCAATTCATTATGATTTTTTTTACTTTAAAGAGTACATTTTTTTTTTTTTTTTTTTTTTTTTTTGAGACGGAGTCTGGCTCTGTTGCCCAGGCTGGAGTGCAGTGGCTGGATCTCAGCTCACTGCAAGCTCCGCCTCCCGGGTTCCCGCCATTCTCCTGCCTCAGCCTCCCGAGTAGCTGGGAGTACAGGCGCCCGCCACCTCGCCCGGCTAATTTTTTTTTGTATTTTTAGTAGAGACGGGGTTTCACCGTGTTAGCCAGGATGGTCTCGATCTCCTGAACTCGTGATTCGCCCGTCTCGGCCTCCCAAAGTGCTGGGATTACAGGCTTGAGCCACCGCGCCCGGCCTTAAAGAGTACATTTTTAAAAGAACACTGCCATATCTGGGTCAATATTAAACTTGTGACTACATAGTCTGCATTCACTGATAAATGAGCATTTGTCAGATAAAGACCCTTACCTCAATTGGATTTCTATAGAAAGACTGCCTTCCAGAAGATGGAAATGACATAGCGATAATACGTTCTGAAAATCAAAACCATCACTATTAAAAACATTATTATAGATTTCTTATGACATACAAAAAATTAATTTATACATGATCAGACTCCATTTTCACAGGAAAAAAAAAACTTTTAAGATTGAGGTTGACAGAAAAGAGCTAATACTCAGGATAATCAACATATTAAATGATCCAACATAATGACCATTAAACTGGCATGGCGCTCTTAAGACTCCACTAGTACTAACTGTATGCCATGTACTTATGTTGGCCTCAGTATGGAGCTCTCCCTGTTCTTAGAATTTATTTCTTATCTTAAATACCAGAGAAAATCCAAGAGTTCTGGGCACCAGTGATGGTGGGAACTCCCAAGGTGCTTTGCAGCCCTCTGACTCAGAAAACTTGAGATCTACAAAGCACTGACCTCATTCTCTGGGGTTCTAGGATGAGAAGAGGTCTCTCTGGGATCCTTAAAACTCAGAATAACTACTAGAGCTTAATAAATTGAAACTGAAATGGAGTCAGCTGAAAATCCATTCAAGTTCCTATGCTGCAACCAAGTAGTTCTGAATTGAGAAGACATGCAGATCTTCCATTGCCAAGGCTAAACCACAAATGTGTCACTCTATCACAGTGGCATATATCCTCATGAATAAAGAATATTTTGAATGAATGTGTCTTAGATGAGGCAAAAAAATATACAATTATAAGAAAAAAGTGAAGTAATACAAGTAAATCAACAGTTAAGTGTCACAAACCTGTAACATAAGTGAGGTCTAGGTCAAATCCATCCCTTGTGTATCGCCTTTTGTTTTCTGAAACCTGAGAGTTTAAAATCATCGTTAGTTTGTGAAACATTCATCAACATAAAAATAAAAACGTATACAGCATAGATATCAACCCTTGCCAATGGGTCCCAAAACACAAAATAGTTTTTCTGAATCATAAGCATGTTTTGCCACTTACCAGCCTTCTCATCAGCTTTTCAAGTTCTCTTTTTTGATGAATCAGATGAAAAATTCTTATCAGAATAATAAGTCGTAGAAGTCGAACTAAATGTATCCATCTAATAATAAATTTAAAAGATCCATTTTTGCTTCAGAAACAGAATTGTATCAATATAAACTACGTCTAGAGCAGCAGTTGTTAACCAGAGGCAATTTTCCCTCTTCTCCCCAATTACCTACCTTGGGGATATTTGGCAATGTCCAGAGGCATTTAAGTTTTCCCAACTGATGTGTGTGTGTATGTGTGTGTGTGTGTGTGTGTGTGTGTTACTTACATCTAGTAGATAGAGGCCAGGAATTTTGCTAACATCCTGCAATTAATATAACTGCTCACTACCCTCTCATGACAATGATCTGGCCCAAAATGTCAGTAACGCTGAGGTTGAGAAATTCTGGTCTAGAGAAATAGTGATACAATAGACGCTTAGCATTTGTTAATTTAATTTTGGGATTTAAGACTAGCATTTTCAATTTTTCCACATCAAAACAAATTGATTATTCTTGTTCATCTCTGTTATTCCCATGAGTAAGAGAGGTTCACTACAGCTGCTAATGCACATCAGGCAGGCAACAGACTGAGATACTTCCAAAGTGTGCTGGCTGGTATCTCTACCACCATCAGAAACACTGAAGCAGAGAACTGATGGTCTGGACTAGTGCTTCTCTGATTTGGGCACACATAAATAACAGCCATCTGGAAAAGCTTGTTAAGCTGCAGATTGCTGGGTCCCAGAGATACTGATTCAGTGGGTCCAGGGTGGGGCCTAAGGTATTTTTCTTCTTATACTTCTAGCAAGCTCTCAAGTGATGCTGAGGTTTCTAGTCAAGAGGACCACATTGGCTAAGGTTATTTTCAAATAACTCCAAAAGCCTATCACTTAACATGCTTAGTTGGGGCCTGAGCTGTAGTCCAGGGAAGCTAGGGTATGAAAAGAAATCAGCTATTTGACCCATGAACAAGCTTAGGAAACCACCATCTACATCCCACTATACATTTGCTCTTTCATTTTCCTCACTGTCACAGTAAAAAAAAGAAAAGAAAAAAAAGTCACCAGGTCCTCACACACTCTTTAGTTTCCTAATCCCTAACAGTTCTAACTTTGCCTGCGCTTTCTTTGTTTCTACCACAACTATACTGCAAAACTCTACCATTGTGTTGCTACACCTGTATCTCCTAGTTTCTGTTCTGTTTGCTATTTTTTAGAAACTCATGATTGAAGTCACTCAAATTTTGCATATGCTCAAATAAATTTCCTCTTGGTTGTAGGAAAAATCCACACAGAACATTTCGTGTGTAAGGGATTTGTAGTTGAAGCACAGAGGGGAATTGTTTTTAATATAAAATTTTTTGATATAGCACATATTAAACTGATAAGAATATTATACTTGATCTTAGCCAAAAGGCCAAAAAATGATACAAATGGGAATTTGATGAGAACTTCGAAATGTAGGAAGTTAAAGTTAGTACAAGAGTAAAGGTCCTTCTTTGGGTACTACATCTTTTTTTTTTTTTTTTTTTTTTTGAGACGGAGTCTCACTCTGTCGCCCAGGCTGGAGTGCAGTGGCCAGATCTCAGTTCACTGCAAGCTCCGTCTCTCAGGTTTACGCCATTCTCCTGCCTCAGCCTCCCGAGTAGCTGGGACTACAGGCGCCCGCCACCTCACCTGGCTAATTTTTTGTATTTTTTAGTAGAGACGGGGTTTCACCGTGTTAGCCAGGATAGTCTCGATCTCCTGACCTCGTGATCCGCCCGTCTCGGCCTCCCAAAGTGCTGGGATTACAGGCTTGCGCCACCGTGCCCAGCCCCATCTTCTTTATTCAATTAATGGTACTTAGTGTGCATGCTCTTCACTGCTCCCCAGATGTCACAATCTTTTAGTTTCAAAGTGTGTGGGAATTTACCTAAACATTTCATTTTAAAGCAATGTATTTGGTATAGAATGAGAACATTTGAAGTTTAAAAGATTATATAGAATAAAAGCCACAGAAAATGCAAAATTAATGAAAAACTTTAAGAGAGGTAAGTCTTACATTTCATACCTGGGAATATTCCTAAGAAACTTAATGTCAAAAAAAATGTAAACGACATCAACCAGCAGAGGAGTCACAATAATGGCGGTATCTAAAACGTTAAGTAAGTCAGAAAAATAGTGCTGTCTCCTGTAATATAAAACAAACAAACAAAGTTCATTCCCCCCTGCAAGAAGAGATAGGAATATTTAAAGAACACAAACTATTGACTCATCCACATTAAGAATTCTACTTTCATGAATTATTTAAAATATATTTTCTAGAGTAGACTAAGGGGAAAATATAACATTCATGGGAAGTTTTCAAATAATAAAGTTATATTCATCATTTGACACATATATATATGACTAAAGCACCAACATGGCAATTCAAGTACCATGATACAACTAAATGCGTAATAATCACACTTATCGTGGACAGTGGGGTATCTATCCCCTCAAGCATTTATCATTCACATTACAAACACCCCAATTACACTCTTTCAGTCATTTAAAAATATACAATCAAGTTATTGTTGACCATGGTCAATCTGTTGTGCTATCAAATAGTAGGCGTTACTCATTCTATTTTTTTGTATCCATTAACCATCTCTATCTCCCACCCCCAAGCCCCTACTACCACTCCCAGCCTCTGATGACCATTCTTCTACTCTCTAGATCTATGAGTTCAATTGTTTTTTTTTTTTTCTAGAGCCCCAAAATAAGTGAGAACATGTGAGGTTTGTCCTTCTGTGCCTGGCTTATGTCACCTAACAAACATAGTCATCTCCAGTTCCATTCATGTTGCTCCAAATGACAGGATCTTTTTTTTTTTTTTTTTTTTTTTTGAGATGGAGTTTCAGTGTTGTTACCCAGGCTGGAGTGCAATGGCACGATCTTGGCTCACTGCAACCTCCACCTCCTGGGTTCAAGCGATTCTCCTGCCTCAGCCTCACAAGTAGCTGGGATTACAGGCGCCTGGCACCACACCCAGGTAATTTTTGGATTTTTAGTAGAGATGGGGTTTCGCCATGTCGGTCAGGCTGGTCTCGAACTCCTGACCTCAGGTGATCTGCCCACCTCAGCCTCCCAAAGTGCTGGGATTACAGGCATGAGCCACCACACTCGGCCAGGATCTTATTGTTTTTATGGCTAAATAATACTCTCTTGTGTATATGTACTGTATTTTCTTTATCCATTCATCTGTTGATGGACACAAGTTGCTTCCAAATCTTAGCTATTAGGAACAGTGCTGCAACAAACAGGGAATGCAGATATCTCTTCCATATACTGATTTCCTTTCTTGTGAGTATCTACTCAGCAGTGGGATTGCTGGATCATATGGTAGCTCTATTTTTAGTTTTTTGAGGAACCTCCAAACTGTTCTCCAAAGTGATTCTACTAATTTACATTTCCATAAACAGTGTATGAGGGTTCTCTTATCTTCACATCTTTGTCAGGATTTGTTATTGCCTGACTTTTGGATATAAACAGTTTTAGCTGGGGTGAGATGATATCTCATTGTAGTTTTCTACACTGCCAATTTCTCTAATGATCTATAATGTTAAGCATCCCTTGATATGCCTGTTTATGTATGTTTTCTTTTGAGAAATGCCTATCCAAATCTTATGCTCACTAAAATAGTTAGATCATTAGATTTTTTTCCTAGAGAGTTGTTTGGGCTCCTTACATATTCTGGTTATTAATCCCTTTTCAGATGGGTACTTTGCAAATATTTTCTACCACTCTGTGGGCTGTCTCTTCACTTTGTTAATTGTTTCCTTTGCTATGAAGCTTTTTAAGTTGATGCAATCCCATTTGTCCATTTTTGCTTTGGTTGCCTGTGCTTGTCGGGTATGGCCCAAGTAATTTTTGCTCCGACCCAACTCCCAATGTTCTCTTGTAGTATAGTACTTTCATTGAGGTCTTACATTTAAGTCTTTAATCCATGTTGACTTGATATTTATGTATGGTGAGAGGTAGGGGTCTAGGTGCATTATTCTGTATGTGTATATCCAGTTTTCCCAGAACCATTTGTTGAAGAGAAGTCTTTTGTTCAATGTATGTTCTTGGCACATTTATGAAAAATGAGTTCACTGTAAGTGTGTGATTTGTTTCTGGGTTCTCTATTCTGTTCCAGTGGTCTATATGTCTGTTTTTATGCCAGTGCCATGGTGTTTTGGTTATATAGTTCTGTAGTATAATTTGAAGTCAGGTAATGTGATTCCTCCAGCTTTGTTCTTTTTGCTTAGAATAGCTTTGGCTATTCTGGGTCTTTTGTGGCTCCTCATAAATTTTAGGATTGTTTCTTCTATTTCTGTGAAGAATGTCATTCATATTTTGACACGGAGTGCAATGAATCTGTAAATTGCTTTGGATAGTATGGACATTTAAACAATATTGATTCTTCCAATCCATGAACATGGAATCTCTTTCCATTTCTTGGTGTCCTCTTCAATTTCTTTCTTCAGTGTTTTATCATTTTCATTATAAAGATCTTACACTTCTTTGGTTAGGTTAATTTCTAGGTATTTAATTTTATTTGTGGCTATTGTATATAGGACCACTTTTTCAATGTCCTTTCCAAATGGTTCACTGTTGACATATAGAAATGCTACTGATTTTTGTATATTGATTTTGTATCCTGCAACTTTGCTGAATTTATCAATTCTAAGTTTTTTGTGGAGTCTTTAGTATTTTCCAAATAAAATGTATCATCTGCAAACACAAGGATAATTTTATTTCTTCTATCCCAATTTGGATTTCTTTTTATATTCCCTTTTTTTCTTTCTCTTCTATGATGGCTCTAGCTAGGACTTCCAGTACTATGTTGAATAACAGTGGTAAAAGTGAGCGTCCTTGTCGTGTTCTAGATTGCAGAGGAAAGCTTTTCAGTTTTTTCCCCATTCAGTATGGTATTGACTGTGGGTCTGTCATATATGGTTTTTATTATGTTGAGGTGTGTTACTTCTATACCCAGTTTTTTTAGGGTGTTTACCATGAAGGGATGTTGGATTTTATCAAATGCTTTTTAGCATCAACTGAAATGATCTTATGGTTTTTATCCTTTACTGCATTGATATAATGTATCGCATTGATTGATTTGCAAATATTGAACCTTTCTTGCATCCCAGAGGTACATCCCACTTGTCATAATGAATGATCTTTCCCATATATTGTTGAATTCAGTTTTCTAGTATCTTGTTGAGGATTTTTGCATCAATATTTATCAGATATATTGGCATTTTTTTTTGTTTTGCTTTTTTTTTTTTTTTTTTTTTTGAGACTGAGTCTCACTCTGTCACCCAGGCTGGAATGCAGTGGCATGATCTCAGCTCACTGCAACCTCTGCCTCCCAGGTTCAAGTGATTCTCCTGCCTTGGCCTCATGAGTAGCTAAAATTACAGGCGCCTGGTCACCACACCCAACTAATTTTCGTATTTTTAGTAGAGACAGGGTTTCACCATACTGGCCAGGCTGGTCTTGAACTCCTGACCTCCAGTAAACCACCCACCTCTGCTCCCAAAGTGCTGGGATTACAGGAGTGAGCCACCACTTCCAGCCTATGTGTGTCTTTACAGGAGAAGAGTGTTTCTTGTAGGCAACAGATCAATGGTCTATTTATTTATTTATTTTTATTTTTTTTTGAGATGAAGTCTTGCTCTGTCACCAGACTGGAGTGCAGTGGTGCCATCTCGGCTCATTGCAACCTCTGCCTCCCGGATTCAAGCTATTCTCCTGCCTCAGGCTCCTTAGTAGCTGGGACTACAGGTGTGTACCATCATGCCCAGTTAATTTTTGTATTTTTAGTAGAGACAGGGTTTCACCATGTTTGCCAGGATGGTCTCTATCTCTTGACCTCGTGATCCACCTGCCTTGGCCTCCCAAAGTGCTGGGATTACAGGCGTGAGCCGCCACACCTGGCTGGGTCTTGTTTTTTCATGCATTCATCCACTCTGTCTTTTGATTGAAAAGTTTAGTCTGCTGACACTTAACATTATTATTGATAAGTAAGGACTTACTCTTGCCATTTTGTTATTTTTTTTTCTGGTTGTTTTGGGGTCTTCTCTTCCTTCTTTCCTTCCTGTCTTCCATTAGTGAAGGTAATTTTCTCTGGTGATGTGATTTAGTTACTTGCTTTTTATTTTTCTTTTTTTTTTTTTTTTTTTTGAGACGGAGTCTCGCTCTGTCGCCCAGGCTGGAGTGCGGTGGCCGGATCTCAGCTCACTGCAAGCTCCGCCTCCCGGGTTCACGCCATTCTCCTGCCTCAGCCTCCCGAGTAGCTGGGACTACAGGCACCCGCCACCTCGCCCGGCTAGTTTTTATTTTTGTATTTTTTAGTAGAGACGGGGTTTCACCGTGTTAGCCAGGATGGTCTCGATCTCCTGACCTCGTGATCCGCCCGTCTCGGCCTCCCAAAGTGCTGGGATTACAGGCGTGAGCCACCGCGCCCGGCCTGCTTTTTATTTTTCATGTATCCATTGTTGTCTTTTGGTTTGAGGTTACCATGAGGCTTGTAAATACTATCTTATAATCCATTATTTTAATCTTATAATAACACTGTTTTCATAAACTAGTAAAAAGAAAATAAAAACTCTATAACTTTGTGTCCCTATTTTTTAACTTTTTGTTATTTCTATCTTATTACGCCATTTATGTCTTGAAAAGTTGTAGTTAATATTTTTGATTGGCTCATAGTTTAGTCTACTTAGAATAAGAGTAGTTTATACATCATAGTTACAGTGTTGTAACATTCTGCATTTTTCTGTGTACCTACTATTACCAGTGCATTTTATACCTTCAGGTTGTTACTTATTGCTCATTAATGTCCTTGTCTTTCTGATTGAAGTACTCCCTTTAGCATTTCTTCTAGGACAGGTCTGGTGTTGACGAAATCCCTCAGCTTTTGTTTGTGTGGAAAAGTCTTTTTTTCTCCTTCACTTTGAAGGATATTTTCACTGGATACACTGTTTCAGGGTAAATGTTTTTTTCCTTCAGCACTTTCAATATGTCATGCCTCTCTCTCCTGGCCTGAAACGTTTCTACTAAAGAGTCTGCTGTCAGATATATTGTAGCTCCATTGTATATATTGGTTTCTTTTCTCTTGCTGCTTTTAAGATCCTTTCTTTATCCTTGATCTTTGAGACTGTGATTATTAAATTCCTTGAGGTAGTCTTCTTTGAGTTATATCTGCTTGGTGTTTTATAACTTTCTTGTACTTGGATATTGGTATCTTTCTGTGGGTTTGGGAAGTTCTGTTACTATCCCTTTGAATACACTTTCTTTTTTTTTTTTTTTTTTTTTGAGACGGAGTCTCGCTCTGTCGCCCAGGCTGGAGTGCAGTGGCCACATCTCAGCTCACTGCAAGCTCCGCCTCCCGGGTTCACGCCATTCTCCGGCCTCAGCCTCCCGAGTAGCTGGGACTACAGGCGCCCGCCACCTCGCCCGGCTAGTTTTTTGTATTTCTTAATAGAGACGGGGTTTCACCGTGTTAGCCAGGATGGTTTCGATCTCCTGACCTCGTGATCCGCCCGTCTCGGCCTCCCAAAGTGCTGGGATTACAGGCTTGAGCCACCGCGCCCGGCCCCCTTTGAATACACTTTCTACACCTCCCATCTCCTCTTTAAGGCCAATACCACTTAGATTTGTCCTTTTGAGGCTATTTTCTAGATCCTGTAGGCATGCGTCATTGTTTTTTATTCTTTCTTTTGTCTCCTCTATGTATTTTGAAATAGCCTGTCTTCAAGCTCATTAATTCTTTCTTCTGCTTGATCAAT
Organism: Macaca fascicularis; assembly: GCF_037993035.2. Taxonomy (NCBI): domain Eukaryota; kingdom Metazoa; phylum Chordata; class Mammalia; order Primates; family Cercopithecidae; genus Macaca; species Macaca fascicularis. The sequence continues at coordinate 2,165,363 of NC_088391.1, read as the reverse complement.
TCTGCTATTAGAAGACTCTAATGCATTCTTTGGTGTGCCAATTACATTTTTTGGCTCCAGAATTTCTGCTTGATTCTTTTAAATTATTTCAATCTCTTTGTTAAACTTATCTAAATAGAATTATGAATTCCTTCTCTATGTTATCTTGAATTTGAGTTTCCTCAACACAGCTATTTTGATTTCTTTGTCTAAAAGGTCACATATCTCTGTTTCTGCAGGATTGGCCCCTGGTGTCTTATTTAGTTCATTTGGTGGGGTCATGCTTTCCTATAAAGTGTTGATGCTAGCAGATGTTCTTTGGTGTCCGGGCATTGAAGAGTTAGGTATTTATTGTAGTTTTCACTGTCAGGGCTTGTTTATACCCATCTTTCTTGGGAAGGCTTTCCAGATATTTGAAAGAACTTGGATATTGTGATCTAAGCTGTCTCTGCTTTAGGGGGCACCCCAAGCCTCCTAAACTCTGTGGTTCTTGCAGACTCATAGTGGTACTGCTTAATGGTCTAGGACAAGATCCAGGATAATTCTCTGCGTTACCAAAAAGAGACTATTGTTCTCTTCCCTTACTTTCTCCCAAACAGAGTCTCTCTCCCTCTCTGTTCTGAGGCACCTAAAGCTTGGGGTTGAGTGACACAAGCACCCCTGTGGCCACCACTACTGTGACTACACTGGGTCAGACCTAAGGCCAGCACAGCACTGGGTCTTGCCCAAGACCTGCTGTAGCCTCTCCTTAGCTATTGCATAAGTTTGCTGAAGGCCGTGGGGCTCCACAGTCATCACATGGTAAAAACAGCCAGGCCTGTGTCCTTCTCTTCAGGATGGCAAGTTCTCCCAGCCTGTGGGTGGATCCAAAGGCGCTGTCTGGGAATCAGGGTCTAGATCAAAAACTTTAAAAGTCTACCTAGTATTTTATTGTGCTATTGCTGAGCTGTCACTCAAACCACAAGATGCAGTCCCTCCTACTCTTTCTACCCCTCTCCAAAGGCAGAAGAGCATCAATCCACGGCCACCTCAAACACAGGCCATGGCGGTACTGCCACACTACCGCCAATGTTCTCATAAGGCCCAAAGGCTCTTAAGTCAGTTGGTGGCGAATGCTCCTGTGAATTATTTTAAAATGCTTCTGTTCTTTTTTGTTTTGTTTTGTCTTTGAGATGGAGTCTCGCCCTGTCACCCAGGCTAGAGTGCAATGGCATGATCTCGGCTCAATGCAACTTCTGCCTCTCAGGTTCAAATGATTTTCCTGCCTCAGCCTCCCAAGCAGCTGGGATTACAGGCACCCACCACCATGACCAGCTAATTTTTCTATTTTTAGTAGAGACAGGGTTTCACCATGTTGGCCAGGATTGTCTCTAACTCCTGACCTTGGGGTCCTCCCACCTCAGCCTCCCACAGTACTTCTTATAAAAGTACAAAATAACTTAATGCATTATAAAAATAATCAAACTTACCCTTCAACAAATACTCGAAGAAGAACATCCATGAGAAAAAATAAGGCAATAGCTAGAGAAATAGAACGATACACCAAAGGAATATAAAGTTTGCTATCATTGAAAATTAGGTCGGCAAGGAGGAGAGTGACATCCAGTAAGACCAGGAAAACTCCAAATATTCTAAAATAAATAAATAAATAAATAAATGCAAAGATAAAGGAGCTTTTGTCCCTATAGCTATACTATATTTAGGCCACTGATCAGGTACCAAAATGTTATTATTTAGTATTAAGCTGCCCAGTGGCAGGAAAAACTGTAATGCCTTAGAATCTCAGAAAGTCACTGTTTTCACCCAATAGAAGCAGTTCTTAATAAACAAAATTTTCACCAAACCACTTCACAAGATATTATCATGCCCTTTTATAGTAGACACATCAGACCATCACCTCAAGAGAAAAGTAAAACTGAATTAAAATCACCTGTGTCTGTTTGTAAATTCTTCTTAAAATTTGAGAATGTCATAAGAAATTTATACCAATTTCTCATAAAAAATAAACCCTCAATCTGGATAATTCTAAAGAATTTATTAATAAAAACCAAATGAAAGCATGAGTAACATATGCTCATAAAAGACCAAGATTTTTCATCAGTGACATTCTCAACAAGTACATGATTCCATATTTATGGGTGCTTCTAGCATAGTGATGGGCACATGAGTCTTGAACTCTAAAGTACCTCCTGCCACTTGCTGTTACATATTCTAAATACATTCTCCATAAACTGATTAGACTATTTGCCTAATCTATGAAGATGAATTAGTCTTCGAAGTAGTTTTTTAAAAACTTGCAGCTCAAATTAAAATAGTATTAATTCAAAAGGAAACAATTACATTGCATAAATCTGTATCATAGTATGAAATCTTACTCTTATGTAGAGAAGTCTAAGTAAATTGTTTCCAGAATTAAAGAGTAATTCTAGATGTATAAGGTACTTAATAAAACACTTTACTAATAATTATAGAATTTTAACATTTGATTTTCATTAATGTTACTTTTACAGATGGAAGAAAAACAATATTAATAAGTTACTATTAATCTTAGGCAAAAGCCATTTATTTGCAAGTCTTAATGTCCAGCTTAAACCAAAATTCCATGATAAATTAGATTACATTAGATGGGGCACACGGCTACTTAGCAACTGATGGACGGTGGAAATGCTTTTTTTTTATTTCAGTCTTTCTCTTTCAAGTATTAAGTCTCATATATATATATATATTTTTTTTCTTTCTTTTTTTAAAAGATGGAGTATTGCTCTGTCACCCAGGCTGCAGTGCAATGGTGCAATTTCAGCTCACTGCAACCTGTGCCTTCTTTTTGTATTTTTAGTAGAGATGGGGTTTCACCATGTTAGCCAGGCTGGTCTTGAACTCCTGACTTCAGGTGATCCGCCCGCTTCGGCCTCCCAGAGTGCTGGGATTACAGGCGTGAGCCACCATGCCCAGTCAAGTCTCAGATATATTTAATACATGGTGTTTTCTATGTCTCACATACCCAAATGCAAAGGATGATACAATTGAACGCACAATTTTCTTAATCTTGGTGCTGCAAAAAGAAGTAAAAATAAAATTAATCAGATTTCTTCTAACATATATTGTAAATTTAACCAAAAAACAAAGGCCTTTATAAATACAATTTTAAAAGAAAGTTATTCAGAAGTTGTATGACAAAATGCTTTTTACTAATAGCTAAAATTTTATTCTTTCTGTTCCATAAGTATTTTACTTTGCTATCCAGAATATATGCAAATAAGACAGTAAACTTTGGATGTTTAGTAACATTTCCGTTGCATGCAAAGCCCCAACCCCAACTTTATGGCAATACTAAACTTAAACTTGTGGTCATCAACTCAAGGAGTATAGCATGAAGACAGAAAAGGGTGGTAGAAGAGAACTGTATTTTAATGCCGGCCTGGGCAAGTCATCAAACTTTGGCCAGATCTCAGTTTCCACCGCAATAAAATAAGGCATTTTGGGAATGAGCATAGGGAGTAAATGATGCTCTTGTCATCTCTTCAAACGAGACACCTAGTGAACAGATACACATTAGCAAGAGTCGCATTTAAGGTTGCAAATGAACTTCAGAGGTAAGACATTTTAGTAAGATATACTTCAAAGGAGAAACACCCGAAAGACTGGGCTCCTTCCATTAATCAAAGGAAGGAGAACCTGTTTGATGGAGACTCCAATAATGCCTCATTTTACCTTATGGCTGGAGATAAGGTAGCTGATGAGGAACAATTCTTCTGTCCTGCTGAAGCCTCCTGTGTTGGAGGCTCTTCAGGAGAAGTCTTCAGGAAGTTTCTGTCACACTGAAGCCTCCAACACAGGACTCAAATTCCACCCCGAGAGCCATGAATCCTAAGACAACGCTCACAGCCTGTGCCTAAGACTGCAGAACAAAGAGGGCAGATACTGAGCAGAACTGGGGCACTGCCAAAATTGGCCCTTGACATGAACAGACATTTCTCAAAAGACATACATGTGGCCAACAAGCATATGAACAAAAGCTCAATATCACAGATTAGAGAAATGCAAATCAAAACCACAATGAGATACCATTTCACACCAGTCAGAATGGCTATTACTAAAAAGTCAAAAAATAACAGATGCTGGCAAGGTTGCAGAGAAAAGGGAACACTTATACATTGTTGGTGGGAGTGTAAATTAGTTCAACCATCGTAAAGAGCAGTATGGCAATACCTTGAAGAGCTAAACGCAGAACTACTATTTGACTGAGCAATCCCATTACTGGGTATATACCCAGAGGAATATAAATCATTCTACTATAAAGATACATGCATATGAATGCTCGCTGCAGCACTATTTACAACAGCAAAGACATGGAATCAACCTTGGTATCCATCAATGACAGATTGGATAAAGAAAATATGGCACATATATACCACGGAATACTATGCAGCCATAAAAAAAGAATGAGATCATGTCTTTTGTGGGAACATGGATGAAGCTGGAGGCTATCATCCTTAGCAAACTAGTGCAGAAACAGAAAACCAGATACTGAATGTTCTCACCTATCAGTGGTAGCTAAATCATAAGGACTTATGAACACAAAGAAAGAAATAGACACTGGGGTCTACTTAAGTGGGGAGGGCAGCAGGAGAGAGAGGAGCAGAGAAGATAATTATTTGGGTACTGAGCTTAATACCTGGATGATGAAATAATATGTAAAAAAAAAACCTCCCTGACATATGTTTACCTATGTAACAAACCTCTCATGTACCTCCAAACCTAAAAATAAAAGTTAAAAAAAAAAATTGGCCTTTGCTGAATGATGTTAGGTTAACCTGAGATAAAGGAAATCCCCAATCCTTCTAATCTTCCCCTCTCCACCACCTCCGCCCAGGCTTGGAGAGTTAAGGCTGATGTAGATGGAGGATCAATTGGCCAAAAGAGGTGAACTCTCTCCTCAAGTTGCCATTCTCTTACTACAAGAACCTCTGATCCCACACAGTCTACTGGATCTCTGGGTATCAAGGAAATGTCATAAATCTGAACTCACTTGACAATGTCACCATACAGAACCAAGCCTGGACAGATTACGAAGGCATGAAGGAGTGGCTTGGGTGGCTTTAGCCCCTTAATCTGTTTCAGTGTCCACTGAAACTATACCAAGTAAATATACAATTGAGACTTTTTCGGTTAAAAAAAGTGTATTATGTAAATGCAGCTTCAAGCAGTTATGTGCAGTTTGCAGGGAAATAACTGACTCAATAAATCCATATCCAGGAAAAGTACTGTTCACACTCGGGAGCAATAGACAGACACTCCAACATGCAGCAACTCAAAGCACAGCCTCCATGTACCTTTCCTAAAAACAATTACTCAGAGTGCTTGAGTCAGCTGAGCAATGAATCAACATGAAGAATATGGAATTAAGGAAGATGACTTACAGAGAAAAGATGGTAAATAATATAAACTCAGAATTAGGTAAGTCTAAATAATAATTGTTAATGTAGCATAAAAATGTAGCAGGTGAAAATGTAAATAAATGATTCTAGAAGTAAAGATAAATCATATAAAATCATGAATAATAGTATTGATTTGAATTTTTAGGCATTCTTACACTAGGATTCAAGGTGTGGAAGAAGACAGAAGTAAAGACAGGTTGCGTTTCTTATCTTTCACAGGTATAAGTCCAGTTTTATTCTTGATAATGATGGAGAAAAATGATATAATTATGTTTTCTATATGTTTAAATATAAACATTGATAGACTAGAAATGGGCTTCTGACTTGCATATCAATAAAAAATGCAAGGGATAAAAACAAATCAATAGCAAAATATAGACCAATTTAAAAAGAAAATATCAAAGTATTTTTAATAAAGAAAAAGATGATAAATAAAACCAAACATACCAGAAATCATAAATACAAACATATTACTCTCATACTGCATATTGAGAAATACTCTCAGATAACTTTGAAATTAAAGGCATTACGTGCTATACGCGAGAGACAAAAACTAAATTTAAATGACAATTTAAAAATAAAGAGACAGAGGCCAGGCACGGTGGCTCACATCTGTAATCCCAGCACTCTGGGTGGCCAAGGCAGGCAGATCGCGAGGTCAAGAGATTGAGACCATCCTGGCCAACATGGTGAAACTCCGTCTCTACTAAAAATACAAAAAATTAGCTGGGCGTGGTGGTGCGTGCCTGTAGTCTCAGCTACTCAAGAGGCTGAGGCAGGAGAATCTCTTGAACCTGGGAGGCCAAAGTTGCAGTGAGCTGAGATGGCGCCACTGCACTCCAGCCGGGTGACAGAGCAAGACTCCGGCTCAGGGAAAAAAAAAAGAGAGAGACAGAAACAGATATGAGATACTAAACCTTAACACACTAAAAGTTCCAATATCAATATCAAAGTTGAATTAAAAGCACAAATACTAACTATGAACATGACTTATTTTTTATCAATAGAAGGTGGGAGCTACATGACACTAACAAGACCATGTTTAATGAAGTGGGATTTGTATTGGAGGCAGGTGCTATCTCTCCCACTGGACACATTTTTCTCTGGTACAGACTCTGGGGGTAGGGAGATGGCCGTGATGCAAAGCACTAAAAACACTGTAGTGACTCTCGTTTTCCTGCTCACTCTAGATCACTAAAACAGGGTAAGGACAATACAGGGGGATGACATTTTCATGCTGAGAAAACTATGAGTCACTTAGAAAAGAAAATTTCTACACTTTATACCTTAAGACAAAGTAAATTCAGGGCAGATATTTTATTTAAATGAAGAAAATAAATTCAAAACAGAAATTTTGGTGAATATATTTAAAATTTTGGGGTAAGAAGGACTTTCTGAGAATAACATTAAAGGCAAAATCACAAAGAAAAGTACAGATACATTTGATTACATGAAGATTAAATACTTTTATATAGTGAAAAGCAAGACAACCTGGGAGAAATTACTTATATTACATAAAATAGAAAAAAGATCAATAGATTTAACTTTTCAGTCCAAAGACAGAAAAACGCTCCAATTTTAACTGGGCAAAGGTAGTTTGCAAATGATGAAATATTAACTTAGAAAGGGTAAATGAAGGTGTGTCAAGAATGTGCATTAAAACAAATATATTTACTAATATCAAATAAATCAATGATGGCTAGTGCTAAGTGTGGGAGGGGAGAAATGTACACTTTGCATCTTGATGTTAAAGCACATATCAATATCAATAGTGTCACAATCATTCCCTGTGACACAGACTTTCCACTTCTGAGAATTTATAACAAGCAAATAACCAACAATATACAGAGATTTAGCCTCAAATATATTCATTTTTTGTAACACTTAAAAACTTGTAAAAACAACTTAATTGTTCAGCAATATCTGACTATTAAATGAATTATAGCACATCTACACCATGAAATATTACACAACTGTTACAAATAATGTTGTAAGTGCACATGAATATGTATTAACAAAAAATATATAGTCATGATGTCATAAAGTAATAAGGTTATTTACAAAAGAATAATAACAAGTATGGTCTCATACCTGTAAACAAAAAAAGTATATGCTTAAAGAACTTAGAAGTGCATGCATCCAAGTTTAAGAATGACTATAGGTGGGTAGATTTGTTGATTGTATTTTCTGATTTTCCTTTAATGAACTCTTACGTTATTTTCAGTTTTTAGAATAAAACCTATTCACAGAGCTACAGAGTTTTCAAAGTATTTTTGCATGTTATTTTAGTTTTATTACTAATTTTTTACAATACAATATCCAGTACATGGATAGCATCATAACCAGTTTACATTTGAATAATCTGAAAGTTAAAGAGGTTTAGTGACTTGCTGAGTATCAGGTGAATGAATATATGATGTCAAAGCCCAGCACTGATTCCAGCTTTTACTATAAATCCAAGATCATCCCCCTGGTATGAAACACCAGCATTTCTCACAGGGACTACTGCAAATTCCTCCTATATCTATGTAATGAGACTTTGTAATTTAAAAATAAAATGAAATGAAAATCTGCTTTATTTTGTTTGGAGTGGAGAAAGAAGGAAATGCTTGCCTTGCTTAATCTGTCTAATTTTGCTTCAGCCCTGGGCAGCTCCATTACAGAAAATGTATAGCTAATTTGCAGACACACAGTTTAATTCAGTGGCAAATTCAGGGTAATTTGAAGAACTATTTGTATTTGCCCTGTTTGTTTCCAATCTTTGTTTAGACACCAACAGCTTACAACTATGGCGAGTTAACTTCCTCTATGGCAGTACTTCCTCTCCAGCATTGACCCAAGCTGGCAAATGGTTATACAACTGGGCAAGAAAGAAGCAGAAGAAAAATCTCCTGAATATGTCTGCAGTTCAGACACAAGACGGTTTAAGAATGTATTGTTTCATTACAGTGAGTACATGATAAAATGCCTTCAGGTCAGTGCAACAGGAAGTACTCTAGTGAGATTAGAAACAAATAAGAATAAAATCCCAATGAGCATAAAGAGGTTGTTAGTCAGCAAAACATGTTTGCTTTTGCTATCAATACCACTTGCTCATAGGCAAAATCTACAAAACTGGGAATCACACAATACCCAGTAAAAATGAGAAATGTTCACTAGTGATGAGTTAAGTAGCATTCTGCATCCCTGTTTTTTTTTTTTTAAAACTTTTAATGGAATTAATTTCTTCTAAGAATACTTTCTACATTTTCAAGCTAGAAGAACATTTATTTCTGAATGGATGGAATTTTTTTTTCAAAATAATACTTGTCTAAGAATTCAACTGGAGTAAATATGGTGTACCTTCCCACCCATACATTTTGATATCTTTTCATAGTTTCCCTTTTTCCTTCTTGCCTCAGCGTAAGCCCTGTTTAAAGACAAGAGATCCACCAATGGCTCCCTCCTTTCAAACTTCAAACTGACTTACTCATATGAAGCAACATTTTCAGCATCTTCAACTTCAAACTTGGAAAGTCGTTCTAACATACTTTAGCCACCAAAAAAAAAAAAAAAAAGCAAAAATATATCATTAGATATTTGCTACACAAAATAGTGATGGAAAATATATTTGAATAACAAGAATCCCATGAATCTAAAGGATATAGTAAACATGACTCAGCTCACTGGAAGATCTAATATTTAAGAAAGAAAATTACAATCATTAACCAGAAACTCTTTCCTCATGGATACTCCCAACACTGAATTTTCCATATTTTTGTCTTCTTTTCTATCTCTCTTTCTATATATATGTATATAAAGATATATAAAAGAACATGTCTACAGATGTATAATATATAAATAATGTGTATAGACATATCTCAAAGACATTGTGGGTTTCATTCCAGACCACTGCAATAAAGCAAAAACTGCATTAAGCAACTCACACAAATGTTTTGGTTTCCCTGTGCATGTGAAAGTTATGTTTACCCTACACTATAGCCTGTTAAGTTTGCAATGGCATTATGTTCAAAAACTTATGTACATACCTTAATTCAAAACTACGTTATTGGTTAAAAAATGCTAATGATAACCTGAGCCTGTAGCAAGTCATAGTCTTTTTGCTGGTGGAGGGTGTTGCCTCCATGTTGATGGCTGCTGATTGATCAGAGTGGTGGCTGCCAATGGTCGGGGTGCTTGAGGCAATTTCTTAAGATAGGACAACAATGAAGTTTGCTGTAGCAAATGACTCTTCCTTTCACAAGTGAGAATTAAGTGGTGAAGCCATCAGGTCCTGGACTTTCTTGAAAGCCTTTTTATTACTGATTCAATCTCATTACTTGCTTATGGTCTGTTCAGGTTTTCTATTTCTTCTTGGTTTAGTCTCGGTAGGTTGTATGCGTCAAGGGTTTTGTCCACTTCCTCTAGGTTTTCAAATTTATTGTAGAGTTGTTCATAAGTCTCTAATAATTCTTTTTATTTCTGTCATATCTGTTATGATGTCTCTTTTTTTGTTTCTGAATTTACTTGTGTCTTCTCTTTTTCTTAGTCTAGCTAAGTTTGTTGATATTTTTAAACCTGCTTTTTGTTAACCTTTTGTAATTTTTGCCTCAAATTTGTTTATTTCTGTTTGTTCTTCATTATTTATTTCCCTTTAATAATTTGGGGTTTGGTTTGTTCTTACTATTCTAGTTTCTTGAGGTAGAATTGTTCAGTACCTTATTTGAAAGTTTTCTAGTTTTTTTTGATCCAGGCATTTATTGCTAAAAACATACTTCTTAATAACTGCTTTTGCTGTGTCCCCTATGTTTTGGTATGTTGTGTTTCTAGTTACATTTGTTTCAAGGAATTTTTAAATTTCATTCTTAATTTCTTTCTTCACTCATTGTAACTCAAGGGCATGTTGTTTAATTTCCATATGACTGTATAGTTTTGAATGTTCCTCTTGTTATGAATGTCTAGTTTTATTCCATTGTGGTAAGATAAGATACCTGAAATAATTTCAATTTTTAAAAATTTGTTGAGACTTGTTTTGTAGCCTAACATATGGTCTATCTTGGATAATGTTTCATGTGCTGATGAAAAGAATGTGTATTCTGCAGCTGTTAGGTGGATGTTCTGTAAATGTTTGTTATGTCCATTTGGTCTATGGTGGAGTTTAAGTCTATGTTTCTTTGTTGATTTTCTGTCAAGATGATTTGTCCAATGCTGAGCGTGAGATACTGAAGTGCCCAACTCTTACTGTAACTGGGTCTATCTCCCTCTTTAGATCTACATATTCACTTTATATGTCTAGGTGCTCTGGTGTTTGAGTGCATACATATTTACAATTATACACATATTATAATTGTTATATTTCTTGCTGAATGGAACCCTTTATTATTACATAATAATTTTGTTTGTCACTTTTTATGGTTTTTAACTTGAAGTCTGTTTTGTCTGATACAAGTATAGCTATTTCTGCTCACTTTTGGCTCCCATTTGCATGGAATATCTTTTTCCTTCCCTTCATTTTCAGTCTATGTGTTTCTTTACAGGTAAGGTGAGTTTATTTTAGATAAAATATAGTTGGGTCTTATTTTTTAATCCACTCAGCAAGTCTATATCCTTCATGGTGTATTTAATCTATTGACATTCAAAGTTATTATTGGTAGGTGAGGAGTTACTTCCAACATTTTATTGTTTTCTGGTTGTTTTGTATGTTTTGTTCCTTTCTTCCTGTTTACTTTTGAAGTTGGGTAGTTTTCTGTAGTGATAAGGTTTCATTCCTTTCTTTCTCCTTTATGTATTGACTCTAACAGTGACTTAAAGTTTTGCATGTTTTTATGATAGTGGTTATCATCTTTTTACTTCCAGATGTAAGACTCCCTTGGGCATTTCTTGTAAGGTTGGTCTAGTAGTGATGAATTATCTTTGTTTTTGTTTATCTATGACAGATTTTATGTCTTCTTCATTTGTAAAGGATAGCTGTGCTGGGTATAGTATTCTTGGCTGAAAGTTTTTTTTTCTTTCAGAACTTCAAATATATCATCCCATTCTCTTCTAGCCTAAGGTTTCTGCTGAGAAATCAGCTGTTAGTCTAATGGGGATTCCATTATAAGTGTCTTACTTCTCTCTGCTATTTTAAAAAATCTTTGTCTTTGATTTTTCACAATTTGATTATAATGTCTGGGTTGAATGTATTTGGGGTTCTTTGATCTTCCTGAAACTAGATGTCTAGCTCTCTTTCAAGAGTTAGGAATTTTTATGCTCTTATTTTATTAAATACGTTTTCCTCATATCTTCTCTTCACTTTTCCTTCTGGAATGCCCATAATATGAATATTTGATCAAAGTAATGGTGTCCCATAAATCCTGTAGGCTTTTTCATTCTTTTTTGCCTGCCTGTGTTATTTCAAAGGACTTGTCTTCAAGTTCAGAAATCATTTATTCTGCTTGATCTTGTCTATAAAGCCATTGATTGTATTTTTTCATTTCATCCCTTGAACTGTTTAGCTCTTAGGGCTTCTGTTGGTTCTTTTTATGATATATGTATCTTTACTGAATTTCTCTTTCAAATCCTGTTTTCATTGACTGGTCTATGTGTATTACCTTATATCTCACTGAGTCTCCTTAAGATTATTCTTTTTTCTGTCATTTCATATATTTATGATTGGGGTCTATTACTGGATAATGATTATTTCCCTTTGTAGGTGACATGTTTGCTTGCATTTCATGGTTGGTGTGTTTCTATGTTGATTTCTATGCATCTGGTGTAAAAGTCACCTTTTCCAATTTTATGGAGTAGCTTTACTTGTATGAATTTATTTGTATGAATGGGTCTTGGATGTCAGTTCATTGGGGTATATTGGCCCTGGTTTTACATGGATGCAGTAAGTGTAGTCTCCATGTAGTTAATTCAGCTGTGACCCACACTAGTAACATTTGCAAGTTACTCAGTGGCCTAGGCTAAGGAAATTTGTGGTGATGTGGTGCAGCTTTGCCAAGGGTGGGCTCACTGGGCTGTTTCTCAGGGTAGGGGTGTGTGCAGGCATACAGTGGATCAGAAAACTTGGAGTATGGCTTTATGTGGCTGGCCATGGTGCTGACACTCTAGCCAGGAGCATGGGGATGCAGTTGCTCAACCAAGACATGCCAGCCAGATGTGCCTTGCAGGACAGTTTCTCAGGCCCAGGATGCAGGCACACAGCTGTTTGCCTGGCCTGGAAGCATGCACTCCCGGAGTGGCCTGAAGGGCTGTTTCTCATATCTGGTATGTGGGTACACAACTGCTCATCTGGCCTGGGGCCAGTCTGCTGGGGGAAACTCATAGGCCAAATATATAGCTGCATGGCTGCTAAGCTGGACTGAAGGTATCTTTGCCAGGACTGCCCAAGAGGGGGTGTTTCTCTGGCCTGGGATACAGTCAAATGACTTCTCAACTGTCCTGGATGTGTATCTGCTGGGGGTAGTCCATAGGGCTATTCTAGCTCAGGATGTGGGCACACTGCTGCTCAGGTGGCCTGGGTGGTGCCTGCCAGGGGAAGCCCAGGAGAATGCTGCTATGACCCACGATGTTCCTCAACCTGGGACATAGGTATGTGGCTGCTTAGCTGGCCTGAGGGTATGCTGGCCAGAGTAAGCTCCCAGGGTTGTTTCTTGGCCCTGAGACTTGGGCATACACAGTTGCTTGTCTCTCACGTCTGAGACACAGGTGCAAGGCCCACTCAGTGGTGTGCCTGCTGGGGGCAGCCTGTGGGACTGTTTTTCAGGCCCTTAGTAAAGGCAGAGGGCTCCTGGGCAGGCCAGGAGCATGTCTGTGGTGGATGGGGCCTGCAGGGCTGTTTCTCAGGTCCTGAGCATGGGCTCATAGTCACTCTGTTGACCTGGGGGTGTATCAGCTGCTCAGAGGCTTAGGGGCCTCTCCCACTTGGGAGAGGGCAGGTAGTGGTTTGGCTGGCTTAAGAGTGAGTTTACCTTGGATGGGACTGCAGATTAATCCTGTCTGGAAGTGTGGTGGTGGGGCTTGATTTCCCTGCTCTGCAGTACTTGAGTTACAGCCAATCCTGGGACCAACCTCCACACAGCTGGGACTGTGGCTTTAACCCACCCATGTGGGCTTGGTGTACTGAAGGTAAAGCTCCAGTGCTGGAGAGGCACAGTGGCTACTGGCCCCCAGAGGAGGGCACACTCAAGAGATGACTCTGGTCTCAAGATGGTGCTGTGTTGCTGCAGCTTAGGTCTCTGAGGGTGGGAAGTCTTCACCTTGTACTCCTAGTCCAGGACATGCAGCTGTGTGAATTCTTGGCAGTACTCCAAATTGGCAAAGACTGTGAGATTCTCCTGTTGTCAAGACTTTGTGTTTGTGATGGCAGTGGGGCTGGTGGGGATCTTCTGCTTACCTTCACCCTGCAATGAGACGTCCCTCCTCTCTCTGGGCCAATTCAATCCAGATGGGGGAGAAGGGGCTGCAGAGGCTGAGTGTTTCCATGCTGTGGGGACTTTCAGTCATGACAGGTGTGTCTCCACTCCTTTGCTGCACTCTAGGACTATCCCTTTGATACTCTAATCAAATCTTAGATGTGTATTTGTTGCCTCGGTTCTTTCTTGTAGGGAAGACAAGCACCAGGCATCTCTAGTCACCCATCTTGCTTGATTTACCATAATTCGTAAGGGCTCTAGGATTTTCAGAATAGTCAATGATTGTTGGCTTCAACTTAAAGCCACCAGCTTCATTAGCCACTAACAAGAGAACTGGCCTGCGCTTTGAAGCTTTGAAACCATGCGTTCACTTCTCCTGTCTAAATACAAAAGTCCTAGATGGCATCTTCTTCCAATAAAAGGCTATCTTGTCTACATTGAAAATCTGTTGGTTAGTGTGGCCACCTTCATCAATTATCTCAGCTAGATCTTCTGGATAACTTGCTGCTGCTTCTGCATTGGCACTTGCTGTTTACCTTGTACTTTTATGTTAAGGAGATGGTTTACTTCCTTAAACCTCATGAACCAACCTTTTAGCTTCAAGCTTTTCTTCCGCAGCTTCCTTACCTCTCCCAGCCTTCATTGAATCAAAGAGAGTGAGGGCCTTGTCCTGGATTAGGCTTTGGCTTAAGGGAATGCTGTGGCTGGTTTGATCTTTTATCCAGACCACTAAAACATTCTCCACATTAGCTATCAGACTGTTTTGCTTTCTCATCATTTGTATGTTCACTGGAGTAGCAGTCTTAATTTTCTTGAAGAAGTTTTTTGGCTTTTTCATTTTGTTTTTTGTTTTACATTCACAACTTGGCTGAACTGGTGCTAGTCTAGCCTTCCTCACAATCATTTCTAGCTTTTGGTTTAAAGTGAGAGACATGTGACTCTTCCTTTCACTAGGACACTTAGAGACCATCGTAGGCTTATTAAATGGCCTACTTTCAATATTGTTGTGTCTCAGGGAATAGGGAGGCCCACGGAGAAGGAGAGAGATGGGGGAATGGCTAGTCAGTGGAGCAGTCAGAACCAACATGTCATTAATTAGGCTGGTCATCTTAATATGGGCATGGTTCATGTTGCCCCAAAACAATTACAATAGTAACATCAAAGATCACTGATCACAGTTCACCATAACAGATATGATAATAAAAAGTTTGGAATATTGCAAGAATTATTAAAATGTGACAGAGACACACAGTGAGAACATGCTGTTGGAAAAATAAAACCAGGAGACTTGCTCAATGCAGGGTTGCTACAAACCTTCAGTTTATAAAAAAGTAATATCTGAGGGGCAATAAAGCACAATAAAACAAGATATATCTGCATACACACACACACGTAAATATAAACTATATATGTATACATATACATATATAGGCTAAAGATATATACATATATGGCTTCATATATACACACACATGCTTATATATATAAAAGGATATATATATGACTACTGATGTTATTAATTTGGGTCAGTGCTAAAGGATATGTCTATATATATAGATATGTATACACAATTTAAATATGCAAATATATAGACATATATAGAGACATGTGTATCTATATACACACAAATACATATTTATATACCTATATATACTACATATATAGCTAAAAGATATATCTGTGTATATATACACACACACACATATATACATGTGTGTGTTGTGTGTGTGTGTAGATAGATCCTTTAGAAGTGACCCAAATTAATAACCTCAGTAGTTTTCAATGACACCACCACTGAAAGGCGAGTTATATCAAAGATATCTCAAAGTAGTGAAAGACTACTGATGTCATTTTATCCGGGCCAGTGCTAAGGATTAAAAATGTACAGGTCAGGTCAAGTGACTTCAGAGACATACTTTTCTGGTTGAAGTTATATACTATTGCTCTACATTTATAAACTGGTTGAACTCTGAAAATGTATACGTGAGTGATTTGGAGTCTACTATTAATATATCATTTTTTCCTAGAAGAAAACCTTACAATATGTAAAGGTGCTCTTGGGCCTTAACAAACAATCTAATGAATCACAGTTTAAGTGCAGTTCTGTATTACTTCATTTGTGAGTGAATTTTACCAATCTCAATACATCCCTCTCTTCTTTCTCTCCACATTTTGAAATTCCACCCATCATTGATGACTCTACCACACATTACTCTTTTTAATTCAATGGAGTAGTAGCTAAAGGATTAAAAATGCACATAGCAAGACTCCACATGTTATCCTAGACTTAATTTTCTGATACAAATTAGCAATAATTATTCTACCATCTATAATCTAGTTACCCTGAAAAATTGACATTAATCAGTTATTTATTTGAAACCTGGTATTTAATTTTTCTCTGGAAATGAAGTTTTAGATGTTTGTAACGAAATTTTTTGGCCTGTGAAAAAAACTTAATGAATCAAGTTTATACACATTTCTTTACTCCTAAACATAATCCCCAAGTTACTATTTCTGGCAAAATTTACATAAATTCAACTTCAGTTTGTAAATACCCACCTTGCTTGCCCTTGTAATTTTCTGCCTTCTCACGTTCAAATACCACAAGTAACTCTTCACCAATCATGGATGTCTTTCCTGCCCCTCAGATAGGGCTAAGTAACTACAGACCCAAGGCAGGGCCTCCATACAATCTGATGGTGGGTTTACCTTTGGGGCAGTAGCCTCATCTGGTAACAAACGGAGAGACTGGGGTCTATTAGCTTTGTTCTTTTCTGTTGAGAGCTCCTCAGCTCCCTGCCCACTGTTACCTCCTCCTTGCTCCAAACAGGACGGCTGCCTCTTTTGGCTCACTCTGGTAGAGTGTCATACAATACACACATTCT
The DNA here is from genome assembly GCF_037993035.2 of Macaca fascicularis. Lineage (NCBI taxonomy): Eukaryota > Metazoa > Chordata > Mammalia > Primates > Cercopithecidae > Macaca > Macaca fascicularis. The sequence goes on along the minus strand of NC_088391.1, from coordinate 2,148,683 downwards.
CATATTTTCCTAAGGTTTCAGGGTGCTGCTAAATAAGGGTGACCAATGGAATAGGAATAAGAAGCATTCCTCTTAAGACCTATTCCTCTTTTATCCAACTAGATCGAAGAAAGAAAGGTAACTGCAGATACTACAGTAATGAGACTTTAGAAAACAGTGTCTAAAACATTTTGTATTGTCATGGATGCTCCAATGAACTTCCCAAATCTGAATCTCTCTTTTCTACATGTATGCTTTTCTGTGTGTCTACGTGTGTATTTACATATGTATGTTTACATCTAGCTTTTTATTTACTTAAACCTCAAATTGTGTTGAAAGTCCCTTCATGTGTTACTGTTGTCATTTCACTGAAGGCAGTGCTGATGGAGCAAAAAGGTACATAGGCACAGAGTGAATTTCTCTTTTTTGACACTATTAGCAAATACATTTTTTGTACCAAAAGTAGATTTTCCATAAATACGAAATACGTACATATATAAGTGAGGGTATGCAAATCCTACCACAGAAGCCCAGTAAGTGAAGTCCAACAATTAACAAAGACTCATTTATCATGGTCAATTAATCAGAGATTAATTAAACTATATATAAATTAAACCTATGTACATATTAGAAATACATTTTAGCCAGGCACAGTGGCTCATGACTGTAATCCCAGCACTGTGGAAGGCTGAGGCGGGCGGATCACGAGGTCAGGAGTTCAAGACCAGCTGGGCCAATATAGTGAAACCCTGCCCCTACGAAAAATACAAAAAATTAGTCGGGCATGGTGGCACGTGACTGCAGTCCCAGCTACTCAGGAGGCTGAGGCAGGAGGATCACGTGAACCCGGGAAGTGGAGGCTGCAGTGAACTGAGACCGTGACACTGTGCTCCAGCCTGGGCAGCAGTGAAGTGGAGGCTGCAGTGAATTGAGATCGTGACACTGTGCTCCAGCTTGGGTAGCAGTGAAGTGGAGGCTGCAGTGAACTGAGACTGTGACACTGTGCTCCAGCCTGGGCAGCAGTGAAGTGGAGGCTGCAGTGAATTGAGATCGTGACACTGTGCTCCAGCTTGGGTAGCAGTGAAGTGGAGGCTGCAGTGAACTGAGACCGTGACACTGTGTTCCAGCCTGGGCAGCAGTGAGAATTCGTCTCAAAAAAAAAAAAAATAATAATAGAAATGCATTTTAATTTGCCCATGCCTCCAACGTCCTATAAAATAAGGATATCTAATAAATCTTTTAAAGATTTATTGGCTTAAAAATCAATACTACATACAAAACTCACATACTATTGCTTAATGAGCAACTATAGAATTCTCACCTAGATGTTTCCTTAATCAGCCACTGATTAAACACAATCCTTTTATTCCTTCTGTAAAATCGCATTCATTTTGCAAATTTTCTTGAGCATTACACTACAATTAACTTGAATCAGGTTCTCCATATTACTTACACCTTTATGATTTATTTCTAGGAGAGGTTTTCACATGACTGGGAAAACTCTCCATCACCTCCTTCCTTTCACTGATCGTGCTAGTCTTTCCTGCCCATGAGACACAGTGAAGTACCCGCGCACCTAAGGAAAGCGGCATCCAACGAGGTGGTGGGTTTGGGTTGGGTCTGGGCACCAACCTCACATGTGGACAGAGCTCTTGAGGGTGTGGGACAAGTCCACATTCCATTAGCTCCATTCTTTTTTTCCTAGGGTTTCACTACTCCTTATTGGCCGCTATCTCCTCCACGTTGCAAATAGGATTCTCTCCTTTCTTGGCACACTATGGTAGGGTCTCAAACTCAGGAAACCTGAATCCCTTAAAAAATTGCCTACCAGAAATTGAGGGTGACAAATACACTAACAGGAAGAAGCAGTTCTCCTATGAACTGACTTCCTTATACAACTCCATCAAAAAAGGATGCAAAGTTACCTACAAATGCTACAATGAGAAGAACTGGAAACCCTGTCAAAAACACTGTATGGCCATGCAGGCTCTTGAGAGTAAATTCCACAAATGTCCGTCTGTCTCCGTGTTTTCTGTTTCCATTGGGTGCGTGGGTTTGTTTGTGTAAATGTGTTGACAGAAGTGTGTATGGATGGAGACAGATGGATCTGTTTGTGTCTGTGCTTGTGTGTGTGTATAGCTCTAAGCACACTTATGCATACGTGTGTCTTTATGGATTGACAACTCACCTTTTACTGACAGGTGACAACAGGCCTGCTCCTTTACATTCACTGCTGTGTGGGCTAGAGGATGATTAAAGAATACAGTCAGCTAGGAGACATGATTCTAAATTCACTTTTTTGGAAAAATTAGCTTTTATTACTCTAGATAGAAACCAATTAATTTCTGTCAGGAAATCTGACTCCCATAAAAAAAACTGCTTACTAGGAACTAAGGGTGACAAATACACTAACAGGAGGAAGCAACTCTCCTGTGACCTGCTCCTCTTTATACAACTCCACCAAAGAAGGATGCAAAGTTACTAACAAATGCTACAATGAGAAGAATTGGAAACTCTCCTAAAAAAAAAAAACAAAAAAAACTATATGGCCATGCACGCTCTTGAGAGTAAATTCCACAAATGTCCGTCTGTCTCCGTGTTTTCTGTTTCCATTAGGTGCGTGGGTTTGTTTGTGTAAATGTGTTGACAGAAGTGTGTATGGATGGAGACAGATGGATCTGTTTGTGTATGTGCTTGTGTGTGTGTATAGCTCTAAGCACACTTATGCATACGTGTGTCTTTATGGATTGACAACTCACCTTTTACTGACAGGTGACAACAGGCCTGCTCCTTTACATTCACTGCTGTGTGGGCTAGAGGATGATTAAAGAATACAGTCAGCTAGGAGACATGATTCTAAATTCACTTTTTTGGGAAAAATTAGCTTTTATTACTCTAGACAGAAACCAATTAATTTCTGTCAGGAAATCTGAGTCCCATAAAAAAAACTGCTTACTAGGAACTAAGGGTGACAAATACACTAACAGGAGGAAGCAACTCTCCTGTGACCTGCTCTTCTTTATACAACTCCACCAAAGAAGGATGCAAAGTTACTAACAAATGCTACAATGAGAAGAACTGGAAACTCTGCTTAAAAAAAAAAAAAAATCTATATGGCCATGCAGGCTCCTAAGAGTAAATTCCACAAATGTCCGTCTGTTTCCTTTCTCTTTGTTCTAGGTTTCCATCATGTGCATGGATTAATTTGTGTACGCATGTTGAAGAGAAGTGTGGGTGGGTGGGTGGATGGATGGATGGATTTGCTCATGTGCCTGTGTGTGTGTTTAGTTCTGTGTACACTTATGCTGATGGGAGTCTCTATTTAACTATTTATTACTCACGTTTCAATCGTAAGTGTCTCCTTGGTTGCTCCTTTAAATTCATTTGTCTGTGTACTAGCAGATGATAAAAGAATACAGTCAGATAGGAGACATAATTCTAAATTTGTATTTTGGAAAAATTACCTATCATTACTCTAGACAGAAACCAATTAATTTCTGACTATTCATTTGTAGAGCACTGTTGGAATATGGAATGTCTTTTTTATTACAAATGAGGATTTATATGACAACAACCAAAATCATAAGCTGGGGAAAATAGTAATGCTTCTCAGTTTAAGTACACCTCTTTATTATGACCTCAGTCCCAATGTGTGACAGACTTTGTGGTGGGAGCTATTTCAAACTCAACTCCTGTTTGCAGGTAGTCAGCCCTCTTATTCCATTCAACGTTCTGCTTCAAAGGCCCTCCAATACCTCCTTACCTTCACCCAGCATGGTGGTTTCTCCTGCCCCACAAAAAGGGTCAGGTAACTAGAGGACTGACACAGAAGCACAATCCAGTAGGACAGTGATTTGAGGTTTGGAGCTCCAGCCTCCGTGGTGGCAGAGTTCTGGAGGGTGGAGAACACCTCCAAGGCTCTTAGCTCTGTTGCTTCCTGCTGAGGGCTTCACCGTTCCCCGTGCACTCCTACCTCCTCCTCACTCCAAACAGGATTCTCTCTTCCCTCGGCCCACTCTGCTATGTCTCATACACAGAAAATCAGAGTGTCCAAGGCATTTCACTGCTACTAACAAATGGTGAAAAGACAGTAACAGACAGAAGCCTCTCTCCATAGTCTGTTTCTTTTTCTCTAAACAACTGTAAAAATGTGGAAGTTATCTAAACGTGATACAGTGAGATGATCAAGAAACGGTGTCAAAGACACTATTACTGTGAACACTTCTGAGAGTGAATCACACCAATCTCAGTCTCTCACTCTGTCACTGTTTTGTGCCTGTGTGTACATCATTTTTTTCTTTCTTTCTTTCTTTTCTTTTTTTTGCGACAAAGTTTTTCTCCTGCTGCCCAGAGTGGAACACAGTGGCATGGTCTCGGCTCACTGCAACCTCCACCTCCCCATGTTCAAGCAATTCTCCTGCCTCAGACTCCCGAGTAGCTGGGATTAGAGGCATCTGCCACCACAGCTGGCTAGTTGTTGTAATTTTAGTAGAGACGGGGTTTCACTCTGTTTGCCAGCCTGGTCTTGAACTCCTCACCTCACTGTATCTGCCTGCCTCGGCCTCCCAAAGTGCTCAGATTACAGGTGCGAACCACTGCACCTGGCCATGTGTACATCTTTTATAACTTACCTGTCACTGGGGCTTCTTTCAATGATGACTCCCACCAGGGCGTTCGGATCGGGACTGTAGAGGACAAATATGGTCAGAGTCAGACACAAGGCATAATCCTAATGTTTTGCAACAAATAGCTACAGTTAGTCTATGCGCTATTCCCCAGTTACACTGTAATTATTCACATGTAAGTACATCACTAAATTGACCCGGGATGGCATTTGCCGTTTATTAGAAATGAGGTTTTATATGCCAACACTGAGTATCTTAGCCTGTGAACATAGCAATGCATCCAGATTAAGTAACGGTATCTACACCTCAATGTTTTAACAGCATTTCTGGAGAACATTTAACTCCAGTTCAAATTCAGTTTGTAAGTCCCCCTTCTTATAATCGCATCTGTGTTTCTCATTCTCTATCACCTCCAATCACCTCCTCACTTTCCACCCATCCTAGTTGTCTTTCCTGACCAAGAGTTATGGCCCACTAGCCGCAGACCTCAAGCAAGGGCTCCATCCCATGTGAGGGTGGGTATGGACCAAGGCAGTCAGCCTCACATAAAGGCAGAGCTCTGGAGGCTGTGAAATAATTCCAGGGTTATTAGCTCTGTTCTTTTCTTTTGTGGGATTTCTGTGATCTTTGTCCACTCCTATCTCCTTCTCGCTCCAAGCAGGATTCGCTTCTCCCTTGGTCCACGCTACCAGTACAGTCTCATTCTCACAGAAAAGAAACGTGACAAACACTAACATAAAGAGCCTCCCTCTGTGAGTTCCTCCCCGTTTTCCTACCTCCATCCACAAAACAAAAGAATATTCCATACAAAGCTCATTCTGAGAGGACTCTAGAAATAGTTTCCAGGGAACTCCTTGTTCCCATGGATGCTTGTGACAGTCAACAGCCCAACTCAATCTCTCTTGTGTGTATGAACGCATGTATGTATGTGTTTGTATATGCAGAGATACATGTATAACTGTATTCCTTTATATCACATGTTGCACCAGCCAGCCTACTAGAAGATACTCTCAATTCACACACTGGGCAGTGCCAAAGAACTTAAAATGTACATACTAAGAAAACATGTAACTTCCTAAACTTAACGTTTTCAGTTCAAAATAGTTAAAATTGCTTTTGTTTTTTCTTTTTGTTTTTTGTTTTGTTACTGCTGCTGTTGTTTGTTTTTTGAGACAGAGTCTCGCTCTGTCACCCAAGCCGGAGTGCAGTGCCACGATCAAGGCACACTGCAACCTCTGCCTCTCAGGCTCAAGCAATTCTCCTGCCTCAGCCTCCCGAGGAGCAGGGACTACTGGTGCCACCACCAAGCCGGCTAATTTTGTATTTTTAATAGAGATGGGGTTTCACCACCTTGGCCAGGCTGATCTTGAACTCCTGATCTCATTATCCACCGGCCCTGGCCTCCCAAAGTGCTGGAACTACAGGCCCGAGCCACCGCGCCCGACCTACCTACTACTTTTCAACCTGTAAACTGCTTACCCTTACAGAAGTCATGTGTGTATTTGGTTCTTTGGAATCTGCCATGACATTTACCCTACACATCATACTTTATACGATTGCAGCACATACTTTACACCTATCTAAGACTCACTGACTCAAGAGTTCACCAAAACTCTCTACCACTGGAGCTGGCCAATGCACGACAGCCTTTTGTGGGTGAATTTCTTTTGAATTCAACTCCACTGTGTAGGCATTCCTCCCTCTAATCCCATCTATGGCCCACTTCCTGGATCTCTCCATCACCTCTTTCCTTTCACCCATCATGCTAGTCTTTCCTGTCCAGGAGACACAGGCGAGTAGCTGTGGGCCTCAGGAAGGGCTGCATCCAATGAGGTGCTGTGCTTCTGTTTGTGTTTTAGCACCAAACTCATGTGCTGACAGAGCTCTGGAGTGTGAGGGACAAGTCCATGTTCCATTCGCTCCATTCTTTTCTGCCAAGGGCTTCACTACTCCTTGTCGGCTGCCATCTCCTCCATGTTACAAATAGGATTTTCTCCTCCCTTCTGTCAATCTCACAGGCTCTCACACTCAGGAAATCTGAGTCCTTTAAGAAGCTGCTTACTAGGAACTAAGGGTGACAAATACACGAACAGGAAGCAGCAGCTCTCCTGTGACCTGCTCCTTTCTATATGACTCCGTTAGAAAAGGATGCAATGTTACCTACAAAGGCTATGACGAGAAGAATTCCAAACCCTGTGAAAAACCACTCTCTGTGGCCATGCAGGCTTCTCAGAATAAACTCCACAAGTGTCCGTCCATCTGTCTCCTTGTTGTGTGTTTCCATTGTGTGCATGGGTTCTTAGTGGATGTGTGTTGAGAGAAGTGTGTATGGATGGACGCATGGATGGATGGATGAATATATTTATGTGCCAGTGTGTGTGAAAACGTCTATGCTCAGTTATAATTAGATAAATAAAGACACACGTGTGCATAACTCACCTTTCATTGATACGTGCCTCCAGGTTCGTGCCTGATAATTCATTTGTGGGTGCACTAGAGGATGATAAAAGAGCACAGTCAGACAGGAGACACAATTCCAATTTCACTTTTCTGGAAAAACTCGCTTTCATTACGCTGCACATAAACCAGTTAAGTTCTTACTATTCATGTTTATAGGACTATTTGGTTCTGAAATGGTATGTTTTTATTAGAAAGGAGGATTTATATGATGGCAACCAACATCTAGGGCTGGGGAAAATAGCAATGCTTCCAGATTTAAATAAACCTCTTTATTATGACCTCAGTCCCAATGCGTGACAGCCTTTGTTTGGCAGTTATTTCAAACTAAACTTTTGGGTGGAGGTTGTCAGTCCTCTTATTTCATTGAACGTCCTGTTTCAAAGGCCCTCCATAACCTCCTTACTTTCACCCAGAATGGGTGGCTCCCCAGCCCCAAAAAAAGTCAAGTAACTACAGGTCTGACACAGAAGCACAATCCACTGGGACAGTGATTTGAGGTTTGGAGCTCCAGCCTCCGTAGCGGCAGAGTTCTGGAGGGTGGAGAACACCTCCAAGGCTCTTAGCTCTGTTGCTTCCTGCTGAGGGCTTCACAGTTCCCCGTGCACTCCTACCTCCTCCTCACTCCAAACAGGATTCTCTCTTCCCTCGGCCCACTCTGCTATGTCTCATACACAGAAAATCAGAGTGTCCAAGGCATTTCACTGCTACTAACAAATGGTGAAAGGACAGTAACAGACACAGAGCCTCTCTCTATAGTCTGTTTCTTTTTTTCTAAACAACTGTAAAAACGTGGAAGTTATCTATACGTGATATAGTGAGACGATAAAGAAAGAAACTGTTTCAGAGACACACTGTGTTATTGTGAACACTTCTGAGAGGGAATCTCACTAATCTCAGTCTCCGTCTCTGTCACTGTGTGTGTGTGTGTGTGTACACATCTTATTTATTCATTTATTTATTGCGACCAAGTTTCGCTCCTGCTGCCCAGGCTGGAATGCAGTGGCATGCTCTCGGCTCACTGCAACCTCTACCTCCCCCAGTTCACGCGATTCTCTTGCCTTAGCCTCCCGAGCAGCTGGGATTAGAGGCACCTGCCACAGAACCTGGCTAGTTGATATACTTTTAGTAGGGACGGGGTTTCACCACGTTTGCCAGCCTGGTCTCGAACACCTAACCTCAGGGGATCTGCCTGCCCCGGCCTCCCAAAGTGCTCAGATTACAGGTGCGAACCACTGCACCTGGCCATGTGTACATCTCTTATAACTCACCTGTCACTGGGACTTCTATCAATGATGACTCCCTCCAGGGCATTCGGATCGGGACTAAAGGACAGATATGGTCAGAGTCAGACACAAGGCGTAATTCTAATGTTTTGCAACAAATAGCCAGTTAGTCTATGTGCTATTCCCCAGTTACACTGTAATTATTCACAAATACGTACATCACTAAATTGACCTAGGATGGCATTTGTTTTTTATTAGAAATGAGGTTTTATATGTCAACAGTGAGTATCTTAGGCTGTGAACACAGTGATGCATCCAGATTAAGGGTATCTACACCTCAATGTGTAACAGCATTTCTGGAAAGCATTTAATTCCAGTTCAAATTTAGTTTGTAACTTCCCCTTCTTATAATCGCATCTGAGTTCCTCATTCTCTATCACCTCCAATTACCTCCTCACTTTTCACCCATCCTAGTTGTCTTTCCAGACCAAGAGTTGCGGCCAAGTAGCTGCAGGCCTCAAGCAAGGGCTCCATCCCATGTGAGGGTGGGTATGGGCCAAGGCAGTCAGCCTCACATAAAGGCAGAGCTCTGGAGGGTGTGAAATAATTCCGAGGTTATTAGTTCTGTTCTTTTTTTTTTTGCTGGCATTTCTCTGATCTTTCTCCACTCCTATCTCCTTCTCGCTCCAAGCAGGATTCGCTTCTCCCTTGGTCCACGCTACCAGTACAGTCTCATTCTCACAGAAAGGAAATGTGACAAACACTAACATAAAAAGCCTCCCTCTATGAGTTCCTCCCCGTTTTCCTACCTCCATCCACAAAACAAAAGAATATTCCATACAAAGCTCATTCTAAGAGGACTCTAGAAATAGTTTCCAGGGAACTCCTTGTTCCCATGGATGCTTGTGACAGTCAACAGCCCAACTCAATCTCTCTTGTGTGTATGAACGCATGTATGTATGTGTTTGTATAGGCAGAGATACATGTATAACTGTATTCCTTTATATCAAATGTTGCACTGGCCAGCCTACTAGAAGATACTCTCAATTCACACCTAGGGCAGTGCCAAAGAACCTAAAATGTACATAGTAAGACATGTAACTTCCTAGACTTAACGTTTTCAGTTCAAAATAGTTCCAATTGCTTTTGTTTTGTTTTTGTTTTTGTTTTTGTTGTTTTTTGAGACAGAGTCTCGCTCTGTCTCCCAAGTTGGAGTGCAGTGGCGCAATCTCAGCTCACTGCAAACTCTGTCTCCCAGGTTCAAGCAATTCTCCTGCCTCAGTCTCCTGAGGAGCAGGGACTACAGGCACCCGCCACCATGCCCGGCTAATTTTGCATTTTTAGTAGAGACAGGGTATCACCATGTTGGCCAGGTGGGCCTTGAACTCCTGATCCTGTTATCCACCCGCCCTGGCCTCCCAAAGTGCTAGGACTACAGGCGTGAGCCACTGCACCCAACCTTCCAAGTACTTTTCAACCTGTAAACTGCTTACCCTTACAGAAGTCATGTGTGTATTTGGTTCTTTGGAATCTGCCATGACATTTACCCTACACATCATACTTTATACGATTGCAGCACATACTTTACACCTATCTAAGACTCACTGACTCAAGAGTTCACCAAAACTCTCTACCACTGGAGCTGGCCAATGCACGACAGCCTTTTGTGGGTGAATTTCTTTTGAATTCAACTCCACTGTGTAGGCATTCCTCCCTCTAATCCCATCTATGGCCCACTTCCTGGATCTCTCCATTACCTCTTTCCTTTCACCCATCATGCTAGTCTTTCCTGTCCAGGAGACACAGGCGAGTAGCTGTGGGCCTCAGGAAGGGCTGCATCCAATGAGGTGCTGTGCTTCTGTTTGTGTTTTAGCACCAAACTCATGTGCTGACAGAGCTCTGGAGTGTGAGGGACAAGTCCATGTTCCATTCGCTCCATTCTTTTCTGCCAAGGGCTTCACTGCTCCTTGTCACCTGCCATCTCCTCCATGTTACAAATAGGATTTTCTCCTCCCTTCTGTCAATCTCACAGGCTCTCACACTCAGGAAATCTGAGTCCTTTAAGAAGCTGCTTACTAGGAACTAAGGGTGACAAATACACGAACAGGAAGCAGCAGCTCTCCTGTGACCTGCTCCTTTCTATATGACTCCGTTAGAAAAGGATGCAATGTTACCTACAAAGGCTATGACGAGAAGAATTCCAAACCCTGTGAAAAACCACTCTCTGTGGCCATGCAGGCTTCTCAGAATAAACTCCACAAGTGTCCGTCCATCTGTCTCCTTGTTGTGTGTTTCCATTGTGTGCATGGGTTCTTAGTGGATGTGTGTTGAGAGAAGTGTGTATGGATGGACGCATGGATGGATGGATGAATATATTTGTTTATGTGCCAGTGTGTGTGAAAACGTCTATGCTCAGTTATGGTTAGATAAATAAAGACACACGTGTGCATAACTCACCTTTCATTGATATGCGCCTCCAGGTTCGTGCCTGATAATTCATTTGTGGGTGGACTGGAGGATGATAAAAGAGCACAGTCAGACAGGAGACACAATTCCAAATTCACTCTTCCGGTAAAACTCGCTTTCATTACTCTGCACATAAACCAGTTAAATTCTGACTATTCATGTGTATAGCACTATTTGGTTCTGAAATGTCATTTTTTATTAGAAAGGAGGATTTATACGATGGCAATCAACACCTTAGGCTAGGGAAAATCATAATGCTTCCAGATTTAAATAAACCTCTTTGTTATGTCCTCAGTCCCAGTGCCTGACATCCTGTGTGGTGGCAGTTATTTCAAACTAAACTTTTGTGTGGAGGTTGTTAGCCCTCTTATTCCACTAAATGTACTGCCTCGAAGGCCCTCCATTACTCCTTTACTTGATCGTCTCTCTCGGTCCACAAGTAGGGTAAAGTAACTGCAGTTCTGAGTCAAGGACACAATCCAATATGATGGTGTTTGGAGTCTGGAGTATCACCCTGTATTGTGGCAGAGTTCTGCAGGATCAAAAGCATTTCTAGGGTTGTTAGCTTTTTTCTCTTCTCTGGAGGTCTTCACTACTCTCTGTCCCCCGCTATCCTTTTCTGTTTCCAAAGAGGATTCTCTGCTGTCCTCAGCCATTGTAATAAGGTCTCACATACAGGCAGTCTGAAAATTATTTTTGATTGTTACTCAGAGTATCAAACAGACTAGTAAGAAAAATCATTCTTATTATGTGGTCATCTTTTATCTAAATTCACTCAAGAAGCCATAAACGCACCTTCATTTCCTATAGTGAGATCACGTAGACACGTGTAACAGTTTTTTGTTTTTCCGTTAATGCCCTTGAACCTTCCCTAATCTCAACCTGTGTATTTCTCTGCAGTACCTGTGGGTGCATGCCTTGATTTCATATGAATGCATATAGGTATATGTAAATGGTATATAATTGTTTCCTCCTATGCTCATATATCCTTATATCTATATTGATTGATTTCTGTCTCACAGTTCACCGATAGCTCCATTCCAGGATACTGATTTGAATTTTTTTTTTTTTTTTTTTTTTTGAGATGGAGTCTCGCTCTGTCGCCCAGGCTGGAGTGCAGTGGCCAGATCTCAGCTCACTGCAAGCTCCGCCTCCTGGGTTTATGCCATTCTCCTGCCTCAGCCTCCCGAGCAGCTGGGACTACAGGCGCCTGCCCCCTCGCCCGGCTAGTTTTTTTGTATTTTTTAGTAGAGACGGTTTCACCGTATTAGCCAGGATAGTCTCGATCTCCTGACCTCGTGATCCGCCCGTCTCGGCCTCCCAAAGTGCTGGGATTACAGGCTTGAGCCACCGTGCCCGGCCTTGATTTGAATTTAGACTTGGCAGTGCTATAGAATTTACATATATATGTATATATAGTCCAACACCAATATGACATCCTAGACTTCACTTTCAGGTATGAATGACTCACAAGTGATGTTTAGTTGCTACAATTGAATGAAGCACAAAGTAAGCATTTGGGGGTTTACTTTAATTCAAATTCAGCTGCAGGTTCTACATACAAATTCCTTTTACCTCATCTCATCTCCTCATACTAAAATCCCTTCATCAGTGCCCTGTTTTCACCATCACAGGTGTCTTCTCTGCTCTCACACAGGGTCAGGAAACTGCTCCGTACAATGTGGTGACGGGTGTGGGCTTGTATTGTTAGCCTCACATGGTGGTAGAGCTCTGGGTGTGAGGAACCCTGCCAGGCCATTAGCTCTGCTGTTTTCCCCTCACGGCTCCACTGCTCCCTGCCCACTGCTCCCTGCCCACTGCTACTTGCTCATTGCTCTGCATAGGATTTTCTTCCCTTGGCCACTCTAGTATGTCTCATATACAGGAAATCTGACTTTCCCAAGTATGTGCCTGCTACTGAGGGTGACAAGACAATAACAAGAAGTTTCCCTTTTTTGACCTGTTCCTTTTTATCCATTTTAATCAAAAAGTTGGATGAGGGACCAGCAGGGCCTATAGTGAGATTTATAAACAGTGTAAAAGACATTCTGTATGGCCTTGGATGATCCTGAGAGTAAAGCACATAATCTTCATCTTTCTCTGTTGTTTCTTTCTCTCTCTTTTCTCTCTCTCTCTCCCTGTTTCTCTCTCTCCCTGTGTTTGTGTGTCTAGAGACAGAAGTATGCATATGTATTTCTTTACATATATAGTTCTTTACATATTTGTGTATATATAATTTATAATTCACAGTTCATTGGTGGTTGTATCATAGGTTATTGATGTCGATTCATCTGTATGCAGGCTAAAGGAATATAAAAGTAGATAGTTGGACACACATGTAATTCTAAACTTACTTTTTGGATCAAACAGCTACAGTTACTCTATAATGTACTATCTGGTTGATATTTAAATATTCATGTGTATTCACTAATTCGAACTAGATGTATCTTTTTTTTTTTTTTTTTTTGGCAGAGTCTCACTCTCACAGAGGCTGGAGTGTGGTGTGATCTCGGCTCACTGCAACCTCTGCCTCCCAGGTTCAAGCAATTCTTCTGCCTCAGCCTCCTGAGTAGACGGGATTACAGGCATGCGCCACCATGCCTGTCTAATTTTTGTATTTTTAGTAGACACAGGGTTTTGCCACGTTGGTCAGGCTGGTCTCAAACTCCTGGCCTCAACTGATCTAGCTGTCTTGGCCTCCCAAAGTGCTGGGATTACAGATATGAGCGACCATGCCTCGCCAGTGGCATTTATTTCTAATGTAACTGCAGCCTGTAAGGAAACATGCCTCTTACCCCACCTAAATTTTTGATTCCTAAGTCCCTCTGTCACTTCCTTACTTTCACCCATCATGGCTGTCTTTCCTGCCCAGAAGATATGACCATGTAGCTGTAGGCCTGAGTCAGGAACTCCCTACAAAATATTGTGGGTTTGGGTTTGGTTTGGGGCACCAGCCTCACACGGTGGTAGAACTCTAGAGGGTGAGGAGCCCATTAAGGTTTCATGAGCTCTGTTCTTTTTGATGAGTGCTTCACTGCTCCCTGTCACCTGTTACCTCCCCATTGCTCCAAACAGGATTCTCTCTCCCTTTGGCCCACTCTAGCAGTAGTAGAGTCTCATAAATGGGAAACTTCAAAGATTCCTAAGGGATTGAATACTAATAACTTAGAGTGACAAATATACTAAAAGGAAGAAGCATCCCTTTCATGACTTCTTCCTCTTTCATCCAATTTGGTCTGAAAAAAAAATAGAAAGTTATCTATAGATCCTACAGTGAGAAGATTCAGACATAGTGTCAAAGATACTCTGTATTTCCAAGGATATGCCTGACAGTGAATTTTTTTTTTTTTTTTTTTTTGAGACGGAGTCTCGCTGTGTCTCCCAGGCTGGAGTGCAGTGGCGTGATCTCGGCTCACTGCAAGCTCCGCCTCCCGGGTTCACGCCATTCTCCCGCCTCAGCCTCCCGAGTAGCTGAGACTACAGGCACCGCCACCACGCCGGGCTAGTTTTTTGTATTTTTAGTAGAGACGGGGTTTCACCATGTTAGCCAGGATAGTCTCGATCTCCTGACCTCGTGATCCACCCGCCTCGGCCTCCCAAAGTGCTGGGATTACAGGCTTGAGCCACCGCGCCCGGCCCTGACAGTGAATTTTACAAATACCAACTTCTCTTTCATTGTTTTGTTTCTGTGTGTGTATGTGTATGCATGCATGTATGTTGATAGAAGTATGTATTTATGTGTATATGTGTATATATACACTTACATGTATATAAATATTTGTTTTTTTAACTCACATGTCATGGGTGGCTCTATCATAGGTTACTACTGTCAACTCAGTTGGCTGTGGGCTGAGGAATTATAAAAGCATATTATTCAGATACAAATATAATTTGGACTTACACTTTTGGTCAAATAGCTACATTTACTCCAGACATGAGTCTACCTGCGAAGGAATGCCAAAGATTGCCAGCAACCAGCAAAAGCTAGCAAAGAGGGTATCAAACAGATTCTTCTTTACAGCCCTCATAAAAAGCCAAACCTACTGACAACCTCGATTTCAGATTTCTAGCCTCTAGGACTATGAGCTGATTAATTTTTGTTTAAGCCACTTGGTTTGTGATACTTTGTTAAAGCAGCCCTAGAAACTGATATAGCCCAACCTGGCAGAGTCTCATACACAGGCAATCCAACGGGTGTCTAAAAGTTTTGGCGACTAGTCAACTCAGCTAGGAAGAAGAAGCAGACTTCTTGTCATCTATTTATCTTGTATCCGACTAGACCCAAAAAGAAAAGGATGTTACATACAGAAGCTGAAACTACCAGTACTTTAGAAACAGTGTCCAAGAAACTCTATATTTAACATTTGTTACCTTACTTAAGACCTAACTTTTTAGAAAGAATTTTAGAATCAGTGTCCGGAAAACTATTTTCCCATGAATAATTCTGAGACTGAATTTCACAAACCTGAATTCTTCCCATCTCCAATATATATTATGACATCACCTTTCATTGTTGGCTCCAGCACAGATTTCTGATGTCAATTCACTGGGATCAGTGCAAAGGATTGAAAGGTAAGTAGCAAGAAACAACGTAAATTCATACACTACTTTTTTTTTGGTTCAAATTGGCTATGATTGCGCTACAAAACACAATGTGTTGTCTCTAAAAATTCTCATGTAAATCTGTTCTTTGGTACCTGGTACTTCATTTTTCTCTAGAAAGAGGTCTTTATGTGTTGGTAATAAAAATTGTTTAGGACTCTCAAAAAAGTTTAATGAATCAAGATTTAAATACAATTCTTTCTTACTGAACCTGGTCTTCGTGTGTGACAGCAAATTTAATTTAAATTTGCTTCAAATGCATGTTCCATTTGTAGGCACATGTTGTTCTTGCCCATTTTGATTTCCTAATTCTCAAGTCCCTCCACCACCTTCATGCTCTTCGTGAGTTGCAGATATCTTTGCTTCCCCTCAAATAGGATCAAGGGACTAAACCTGAGGCAGGGGCTCCATCCAATGTGATGATGGCTTTGAGTTTGGGGTACCAGCTCTGAAGGGTGAGGGACAGATATAGGGTCTCTTAGCTCCTTTCTTTCTGCTGAGGGCTCCTCTGCTGCCTGTCCAATGCTACCACCTTCTTTCTCCAAGGAGGATTCTCTCCTCTCTTGCATTGCTCTGGAGAGAGTCTCATACACAGGCATTCTGATAGTTTCCTAAGGGTTTTGGCTACTAATGACTAAGGGTCACAAAGAATCTTTGAGTACCAAGTGTCCCTCTTCTGACCGGATCTTATTTTTTCCACTCTGGTTCAAAAACAATGTTACCCAAAGATGCTTAAAGTCTCTTATAGAAAGCTGTTATTGCCATTGATGCTCCCCATATTTTTCACCACTTAGATCAGTCAACTCACCCATTGTGGTCATAGCTGTCAGAGCATACAGTAGGATCTGTTAATGAATCCATAACTCTACCAAAGAGTAAAAAGCACGTACAAAAAATAAAGTCAGATATTCTGGAAGGCAATCAGGATGTTAATCTCGACAGTATTTCAGGACATGAAAAATAAAATCAGAGGAATTTTGACAAGAACTAAAGAAACAATTTCAGGGTACAGTACTAGTACTTCTGAGAGAGTGCATGTGTGTGTGTGTGTGTGTGTGTGTGTGTGAGAGAGAGAGAGAGAGAGAGAGAGAGAGAGAGAGAGAGAGAGAGAGAGACAGACAGGACACAAAAAAAAGAAAAAAAATGTAAGAATAATGAATGTTTCGATATCAATGGCTAGTTCCTGCTCATCCTTGGTAGGAAATAAACAAGTAGGTTAAGTCAAGCACAGCCTAAATTATGTTTAAGACATTTTGTGAACTTTTTTTTTTTTTTTTTTTTTTGAAACGGAGTCTTGTTCTGTGCCCCAGGCTGGAGTGCAGTGGCGCGATCTTGGCTCACTGCAAGCTCCGCCTCCCGGGTTCACGCCATTCTCCTGCCTCAGCCTCCCGAGTAGCTGGGACTACAGGCGCCCGCCACTTCGCCCGGCTAATTTTCTTGTATTTTTAGTAGAGACGGGGTTTCACCGTGTTAGCCAGGATGGTCTCGATCTCCTAACCTCGTGATCCGCCCGTCTCGGCCTCCCAAAGTGCTGGGATTACAGGCTTGAGCCACCGCGCCCGGCCCCATTTTGTGAACTTAAAGTAGATTATATGTTTAGAACGATTTTGTTTTCTATTTGTCTGGATTCATTTTTTTTAAGTTATACGGCTATATTTTACAAAATCAAGACTTCCTAGCACCGAAACCCCTGGCTTGGCTAATTTAATTTCTCTACAACTTTATTTCCTCATCTGCAAGTTACGACACATGCAAAATACACTCCACTCTGTCGGCTTCATAAAACCACGCTGAATGTTCAGCATATTGCAAATATTGGTTTTTAGACAACCTGCTCTCTATACCATATATTATGCCATAAAAGTCAGTATGTGGCAATATAAACTGATACATACTTTAGCTTCAAATACACAAACATTCTCATCAAAGTAATACACTCCCCAGACTCAAGAATTAATGCTCTTTGCCACAATTTTCTAACTTTTCAAATGTTTAAATAAGTTTAAGAAACTGATCGCACACATTTTTTTGCTGCTGATAAAAACCAGAATTCTCTAAGAGTGTGCTGAGGTCTCACTAGCAAAGTTTCAGGTGTTAATTGAGATGGGACCGCTGAAGCCCTTTTGGTGGCCATCTCTGTGGAGTGGCTTCCCGAGCTGAACACCAGCTCTGTTCCTTGAACAGAGCATTCACCGTTAGGGCAACCAGCCCCTCCTGTAGGAAAGATTAAAGTGACCAGTATATGCATATTATTACACTGCCTAAAATGTCGTATTTTTAAGGACATTACCAGGCATAGAATGAGGTTTGTTTTATTTTTTAAATGTTTTCTATTTCTATTGTTTTTCTATCTAATTATTTTTCTATTTCTATTTCCATTTGCTGGGTCACAGACAGCAGCAAATTCCATAGCTTCGGGGTTATACCAGCTCATCTGCAGTAGGAGTAGAAATATCAAAGCTCTCAGTCTACCACCTTGTGCTCCAGAGACGTGGCCCAGGCAGATCTTTGGACGTGGACCAGGACAACCCAAGGCAGAGCTGGGTTTCTGGGAGCCTCTCCCTGTAAGCCCCGGACCTGCTTACCTGTAGGCCAGAGTGCTTCCGGCGCCACGGCCGCTCAGAGGACGCTGGGGTCAGTTCAGCTGCTAGAATAACACAAGTCTCAGGTCTTGTGTCTTCGGTACAACATTCTCTAAGAGGGAGAAATTCAATCAAGATCCTGTTAGCAGTTTTCTCTCCTGTTGCCTTTCAGAATGATGGCTTTTCCTTTTTTCATTTTTTAGTTCCCAAAATCAAGCTCATTAAATCAAATCTTTACCCAATTCCTGGCAAGTAACAAGGTTATTGCTATTTGGCCCTATACCCACTGGTTGTCCCCCAGTACCCTGAGGATAAGGGGACTCTGTAAGGTCCCCGGGAGGGGAAAGGAATGACAATTAGTGTTCCCCCCAGCTGGGTGTAAGCAAACTTTCCTGTCTATGGGTCCCAGAGATCACCATCTAGTTCCCCCACCAAAACTTTACATGATTTTAATTCTCCTGATGAGGATGAGAGGACAACATGAGCCAACAGAGAGGGCAGAGGATGGGGTGGGACTCCCTTGCTCAGAGACCCTCACCTCTAAGTCTTTACCTCGTATTGAGAATAAGTCAGTTCTGTAATAAGAACTCTGTGTCCATGGCAACCCCAAACAGAATCCTGGTGCTCTTGCGATTCTTGTAGAGTGGGGCATAGAACGAGCTTGGCCCAAGACTGCAGAGACTTAAAAACATGCTGTTCTGCCATATATACAGATACTCATTAAAGACAAGGAGAAGGGCATGGGGTGGGGTGGAATGTACCAAAAGCAAAGACCACAGGATAATAACCTCAGAGCAGAGACTCTCTCTCCAGTTATTTTTTCTTTTGTATTGGATGGAGGGGATTTTTCTCATTTACTCTGATGAAGTTTACATCAAGTGTTCAGCTTCCTTTGCGGATTAGAGAGAATAATCAGAGGGCTCAGTTATTCTCTCTGAATAACTATGTTTGTCTAGTGTTTTCTAGACAATATTAAATTTCACTAAAATAGACAAGGTTGATAGGACTTGGGGGGATACTTCATTGACTCAAGCTTTCATTTTATAGGATTGTGAGAAAACAAAGAGTTGTGCATTTAAAACACACTCATATTCTAGCTAGAAGAGAGGATTTTGAATGTTCTTACTTCAAAGAAACAGTAAATATTTAAGGCAATGGATATGCTAATTACCCTGATTCGATCATTACACAAGGTAAAAGGTACTGAAACATCACATTGTACCTCATAAATATGTACAATTTATTATGTGTCAATTAAAATTTTGAGTATAAGAAAAAATAGGGGCCGGGTACGGTGGCTCAAGCCTGTAATCCTAGCACTTTGGGAGGCCGAGGCGGGCGGATCACGAGGTCAGGAGATCGAGACTGTCCTGGCTAACCCGGTGAAACCCCGTCTCTACTAAAAAAAAAATACAAAAAAATAGCCGGGCGAGGTGGCGGGTGCCTGTGGTCCCAGCTACTTGGGAGGCTGAGGCAGGAGAATGGCGTAAACCCGGGAGGCAGAGCTTGCAGTGAGCTGAGATTGGGCCACTGCACTTCAGCCTGGGCGACAAAGCAAGACTCAAAAAAAAAAAAAAAAAAGATTGTGTTGGTTATTCAGAGTCCCTTGCATTTTCAAATGAATCTTAGATCAGCAAGTCAATTTCTGCAAAAAGAGAAGCTAGGATTTTGATAGGAACTGACTTGAATATGTAGATCAATTTGTGGAGTACTGTCATCTTAATAGTAATGTCTTCCATTCCATAAATACAGAATGTGTATCCATATATTTAGGTCTTAATCACTTTCAATAATGTTGTGTAGTCTTACATTTTTGTTTTAGTCTTGTTTTTAATGCTATTGTAAATAAAATTACTTTCTTAATTTCATTTTGAGCCGACTCATTGCTAGTGTTTCTAAATATAACTGATTTTTTGCACATTGATCTTGTATCTTTTGTGAACTCAATTGTTGCTCCAGCAGGTTTGCTGTTGTTGTTGTAGGTTCTTTAGATTTTCTATATACAACATTATTTATCTGCAAAAAATAGGGTTTGACTTTTTCCATTCCAATCTAGATGCGTTTTCTTTTTTGTGGTTGGTTTTGTTCTGTTTTTTGTCTAATTATCCTGGCTAGAATCTCTAGTACAATGCTGAATAGAAAAAGCAAGCAGGTATCCTTGTCTTGTTCCTCATTTTAGGAGAAAAGATTTAAGACTTTCACCACTAACTTTAATGTTAGCTGTTGGTTTTTCATAATCTTTACTAGATTATCTAAGGGTTTAGGTTTTTTGTCGTTGTTAATTATTTACCTAACCTAAGTTATTTATCCCATTTTTGAGTTCTTTTTTTTCTTGATCAGGCTAGCTAAGCTATCAATTTTGTTGATCTTTTCAAATAACTTTGGTTTCGTTTATTTTCTCTATTGTTTTTCTGCTTGCTATTTTTTTTATTTTCACTCTAACATTTATTATATCCTTGCTTTACTTGCTTTGGTTTCAGTTTGATCTTCTTTTTCTAGTTTCTTTAGGTGGAAAGTTGAATTATTGATTGAGATCTTTCTTCCTTTCTGATGTAAGAATTTACACCTACAAATTTCCCTTTAAGCACGGCATTAGCTGCATTCCATAAGTTTTGAGATGTGGAATTTTTGTTTTCATTCATCTCAAAATATGTTCTGGTTTCTCTTGGATTTCTTCTATGACCAATTGATTATTTAAGAGTACGTTGTTTCATTTCCATGTATTTGTGAACTTCCCAAATTTCCTTCTCTTACTATTCTAATTTCATTTTATTGCAGTTGAGAACATGCTTCATATGATTCAAATCTTTTAAAATTTATTGAGAGTTGTTTTATTGCCTAGCATATGGTCTTTCCTGGAGAATGTTCCATGTGCACTTATAAAGACTGTATACTCTGTTGTTGTTGGTTGGAGAACGCTACAGATATCTGTTAAATCTAGTTGGTTTATAGTATTACTCACATCTTATATTTTCTTATTGATTTTCTGCCCAATTGTCTAGCTATTAACGAAAATGGGGAATTGAAGTCCTCAACTATTATTGCTGAATTGTTTCTCCCTTCAATTCTGTCAATTTTTTCTTCACGTACTTTGGGGCTCTGTTATATGTTTTTGATGGATCGATCCTCTTATTATTATAAAATGTCCTTTGTTGTTAATAAAAAATTTTTGCCTTTAAGTCTTTTTTTTTCTGATTTTTTAAATCATGCTTCCATCTCTTTATTTATTTAGTTAGTTAGTTAGCTAGTTAGTTTTTTGGTTACTGTTTGCTTGTTTTATCTTTTTCTATACTTTTACTTTTAATCTATTTGAGTCTTGGTCTAAAATATGTCTCTTAAAGACAGCATATAGTAGGATCATGTCCTTTAATTCATTCTGCAAATTTCTTCCTTTTAAGTGGAGAGAAATTTCCACTTAATACAATCATTGATAAAGTAAGATTTATGCTAAATAGTTTTATAGTATACAATTTTTATTTCCTTGTCATTTCTTTTACTACATTTTTGAGTTGTTTTCTTAGTGGTTGCCCTGGATATTGCAATTAGCATGTTGATTTATAACTATGTAGTGCATATTAATACCAACTTAATTACGACAGTATACATAAACTTTTTCCTATGTAGCTCCATTCCCTCTCTCTTCCATCGTGCTATTAATGTCATATAAACCATATCTTCATATACTCTATGTTCATCAACCCATTTATGAGAAGTGCTTTACGCTTATACTGACTTTTATATTTACTCATATAGTTCTTTCTCAGCTCTTTATTTCCTCATGTGGATTTGAGTTACTACCTAGTATTCTTTCATTTCAGCCTAAATGACTTCCATTAGTATTTCATATAGAGATGTCTTCAAGCAACAAATTTTTTTTAGTTTTGTTTACCAAGGAATGTCTTAAATGTCCTAAGATATTTAATGCCTTATGTTTCTCCTTCAATGTTGAAGGATATTTTTGCTACATATAGAATTCTTGATTAATGTCTCATTAGACCCTTAGTAGCCATCTTGATGATCACACCAACTGTCATGGCATCACAGGGGTGGTACACAAGTAACCCTATTTCACTTCATAATTGCCCCAATATGCAGCGGTAACTATCCTGGCGATTTGGGTATGCCAGAGAGAAGCCATGGCGTGCTTCCTTTAAGTGAAAACGTGAACGTCTCTGACATCATAAGAAAAATATTATAGTCTGAGGTTGCTAAGATTTACAGTAAGGACAAATCCTCTACTCGTAAAATTGTGAAGAAGAACAAAGAAACTTGTGCCCGTTTTGCTGTCAAAAGCTGCAAAAGTTACAGCTACAGTGCATGACAAGTACTTAGTTGAGACGGAAAAGACATTAAATTTGTAGGTGGAAGACATGAACAGAAATGTCTTCTGACAGCAAGCAGGTTTGTACTCTCAGCATCTGTCTTTTTCTTTGTTTTCTTTTGTTTTGTTTACCTTTTTTTTTTTTTTTTTTTTGAGATGGAGTCTCACTCTTACCCAGGCTGGAGTGGTGTGATCTCAGCTCACTACAAGCTCTGCCTCCCAGGTGTATGCCATTCTCCTGCTTCAGCCTCCCAAGTAGCTGGGACTACAGGTGCCTGCCACCATGTCCAGCTAATTTTTTGTAATTTTTTTAGTAGAGACGTGGTTTCACTGTGTTAGCCAGGATGGTCTCGATCTCCTGACCTCATGATCCACCCGCCTCGGCCTCCCGAAGTGCTGGGATTACAGGCACGAGCCACCGTGCCTGGCCTTTGTTTACATTTTTGTTAGCATATTGTGTATCTCAACTTATCTATACCCCAGGTAGCCATTACGTTCAGCAATCGCCTCTGATTGTCTTCAACAGACATGAACAAAGGCTGGGGGAGCTCTAAGTCAAGCCAAATAAAGATGGTCTTGTGCGTGGGGTCTTCCTGGGACCTCCTAGTCAGGTCACATAATGACGTTTCTCTGGGAATAAGGCTTTGAATGAGTCCCAACCCCCTTTTGTTCCTTTCTATGGCTCCCAGGAGCTGGTTTTTCACAAGATTGTAGGATGTTGGTTTTCAAGGCTACCATGGAGCCGGGAGGATATGATGAGCGTAAAGTAAGAACACTACAAATCTCACTATTCCCACCAAAATTCAGCCTATGTTCTTGAATAAATGCTCCCAAGATTGCGGAAAGCCTTTGGATATTTTCCAGAGTTCTGAAAAAGTTGCTTTTATTTTTCCCAGCTGTTTTTATGAATAAAGGAATTTTTTAAGGTTCCTAGCTTGCTGTTTTTACTGACATCACTTCCAAATACAGTTTTGTTTTTATTTTTTATTTTTTTTGAAACAGAGTCTTGCTCTGTTGCCCAGGCTGGAATGCAGTGGTGTGATCTTGGCTCACTGCAACCTCTGCCTCCCAAGTTCAAGTGATTCTCCTGCCTCAGCCTCCCTAGTAGCTGGAATTACAGGTACATGCCACCATGCCTGGCTACCTTTTGTATTTTTAGTAGAGACGGGGTTTCGCCACATTGGTCAGGCTGGTCTCAAACTTCTGACCTCAGGTTATCCTCCAACCTCAGCCTCCCAAAGGGATTACAGGCATGAGCTACCATGCCTGACCCCAAATACACTTTTAAATATATTTCTGAACTCACAAAATGTGAAGGAAGTACAAAATGATTACACACATGCACACACAATCTAGAGGTGAAACTAAAGTCATCAGTCAACACAGAAGCCAGAGATGCCCTGGAAGTGTGCCAAAACCAAAAACCTAGAGCTTTGTTAGTTAACATTGTGGCTGCCTGAGGTAGTAAATAGGAATTGGGGTAATCAATAGGAAAATCAAAATACTTTTTTAAAAAGCTAGGAATGAGATGTCAAGAGGGGATTTTGAAATGCTCTGACACATTCCTGGGAATCTGCTCAGCAATGCTGCGGATCTAGAATCTTTCTGGTTAACTGACTAATAGGATTTGAACCTGACAAAGTCGGGAACTGAGTCTGAGACCTCCATATAAATCCAGGCACCGCCGGGCGCGGTGGCTCAAGCCTGTAATCCCAGCACTTTGGGAGGCCGAGACGGGCGGATCACAAGGTCAGGAGATCGAGACCATCCTGGCTAACATGGTGAAACCCCGTCTCTACTAAAAAATACAAAAACCTAGCCGGGCGAGGTGGCGGGCGTCTGTAGTCCCAGCTACTTGGGAGGCTGAGGCAGGAGAATGGCGTGAACCCGGGAGGCGGAGCTTACAGTGAGCTGAGATCTGGCCACTGCACTCCAGTCTGGGCGGCAAAGTGAGACTCCGTCTCAACCAAAAAAAAAAAAAAAAAAAAAAAAAAATCCAGACACCAAAAAGGGCTACATATTTAGTAGAAAAGACAAAGTTGGAAGGATATGACAAGTGAACCAACAAGCAAATCAGTCTGCAGGCAGTGGATTTTAAAACATTAATAATTTAGAGTCTTCCCTAATGTTTTCTAACCAGCTTTACTCTTATGCTGGAATTTGAATTTATACCATACTCATAGTCCAAGAAACCGCAAACCAATAAATCAAACTAGAATGGTTCCCGATTGGCACTCCTTCCAGAACCACGCAGAAACCAGGCAACTCATCTCAATTCTCAATTCTGGTCTCTCAGGACACCCAAAGTTAAAGTTTAGACAAACACGGGCTATTTCTAAAATTTAACAAAGAGTTGAAGAGTCAAACTGCCATAAGCAGGAGCCAACAGAAAACCATAAAGAGAAGAAAAAGACACCGAAAAATACAAATCTTAAAATTGTAACAAACTTCATACTCAGGAAGCAGGTTTAAAAGTATGTTTAAAGTGAAAAGATAGAGATCAACACGATGGGGAGCATTAAAAGGGGCCACTGGTCCACTCTGGAACTTCAAAGTAGATTTTCTGAAAAAGATGATGCTTGAGCTTGGGCGTGAAGGACAATAAATAATAAACCAGGGGAAAAAGTGGTGAGGGAGTTTCAGAGAAAAAGATCACAATGAACAAATACTTGGAAGTATTGAACAGCAGAGGGACTTCAGGGGAAATTATAAACATTTACCTATTACTGCAGTAACAGATGTAGAGCAGACAGTAACAGGAGATGCCTGTACAGTAGATTAAGAAGTACAGACATTATTTAATAGGCAATAGAGAGTCAAAAAGGGATTTTAAGAAGGGAAGTCTCACGATAATTCTGTTTTAGGTAGCCTGTCTTTCAAGGGTGAGGACAGAGGGCAACACTGAAGCGTCAGGGATCCGTTAGGAGGCTATGACACAGCTTAGGTGAGAGATGCCGAGGGCCTGAAAAACCAGGGTGGTAGTAAGAATCAAGAGGAGAGACAGATTGGAGAAACAGCAGAAAAAATTAGCACAACTTGTGATTGACTAGCTATGTGGAGGATAGCCAAAGCAATCCTACCATGAAAAGAATGAAGCTGGAGATGCCACACTACCCATCTTCAAACCATCTACAAGGCTACAGCGAGCACAACATCATGGCACTGGTGAAAAAACAGACACACAGGCCAATGGAACAGGTTAGAGAACCCAGAAATGAAGCTGCACAGCTACAACCATCTGATCTTCGACAAAGCCAATAAAAACAAGCAATGGAGAAAGGACTTCCTACTCAACCAATGGCACTGGGATAACTGACTAGCCATATGCAGAAGATTGAAACTGGACCCCTTCCTTTTACCACAAACAAAAATCAACCCATGATGGATAAAAGACTTAAATGTAAAACCTAAAACTCTAAAATCCCTGGAAGATAACCTAGGAAATACCATCCTGACATAGGCCCTTGTGAAGATTTCATGATGAAGATGCCAAAAGCAATTGCAACAAAAACAAAAACAGACGAGTGGAATCTAATTAAAGAGCTTCTGCACAGCAAAAGAAACTATCAACAGACTAAACAGACAGCCTACAGAATGAGAAAAAATATTTACAAATTATGCATCTAACAAGGGTCTGATATCTAGAATCTATAAGGAACTTAAATTTACAAGCAAAAAACAACCCCACTGAGAAAAAATGGGGTGGGGAGGGGGGCCAAAGGACATGAACGGACACTTCTCAAAAGACATACACACAGCTAACAAACATGAAAAAATGCTCAACATCACTAATCCTAGAGAAATGCAATTGAGAACTACAATGAGATACCATCTCATACTAGTCAGAATGGCTATTATTAAAACGCCGAAAAATAGATGCTGGCAAAGTTGCAGAGGAAAGGGAATGGTTATACACTACTGGTGGGTATGTAGATTAGCTCAGCCATTATGGAAAGCAGTTTGGTGATTTCTCAAAGAACTTGAGAATTACCCTGAAACCCAGCAATCCTATTACTGAGTATGTACCCACAGGAATGTAAATATCATTCTACCGTGAAGACACATGCACACATATGTTCATCGCAGCACCAGCAATCCTATTACTGAGTATGTACCCACAGGAAGGTAAACATCACTCTACTGTGAAGACACACGCACACATATGTTCATCACAGCACCAGCAATCCTATTACTGAGTATGTACCCACAGGAACGTAAATATCATTCTACCGTGAAGACACACGCACACATATGTTCATCGCAGCACCAGCAATCCTATTACTGAGTATGTACCCACAGGAATGTAAATATCATTCTACCGTGAAGACACACGCACACATATGTTCATCGCAGCACTATTCACAATAGCAAAGACACAGAACTGACCTAGGTGCCCATCAATGGTGAACTTAATAAAAAAAAATGTGGCACACATATACCATGGAATATTATGCAGCCATAAAATAAAAATAAGATCATGTCCTTTGCAGCAATACAGATGGAGCTGGAGGCCATCCAGCTCCAGCTTAAAAATTATTCTAAGCAAATTAACACAGGAACAGGAAACCAAATACTTCATGTTCTCACTTATAAGTGGGAGTTAAACATTGAGTACACATGGGCACAAATATGGGAACAACAGACATTGGGGCCTACTTGAGGGCTGGAGGCTGGGAGGAGGGTGAGTCTCAAAAAGCTACCTATCGGGTACTATGCTTATTACCTGAGTGACAAAATAATCTGTGCATCAAACCCCCATGACACAAAATTTACACACATAACAAACCTGCACATGTACCCCTGAACCTAAAACAAAAGTTAAAAATTAATTAAATAAAATGTGCACACAAAAAATAAACTGGATTTAGGCATGTCTATTTGTATATAAAAACGGAACTATTGGCTCAGTCATAACCCAACTGAATTATATCTCAGTATATCAAAATGGTTAATATTGATGTAAAGATAATCAACAAGAAAACAAACTATTTCAGGTCAGATTTAGGATTTTACATGAAATTATCACTGCTGGGAAACCAACAGATTACATGTCAGATGGATCCCAGGAGACATGTGAGGACTGACACAATGTGGAATAAACATTTAAAAAAAGGCCATGCACGGTGGCTCATGCTTGTAATCCCAGCACTTTGGGAGGCTGAAGTAGGCGGATCACCTGAGGTCAGGAGTTCAAGACCAGTGGGGCCAAAATGGCAAAACCCCATCTCTACAAAAATACCAGATACCAGAGGCTGGGAAGTGTGCGTGAGTTGGCAGGGAAGAGTGGTTGGTTAATACAGTTAGACAGAAGGAATAAGTTCTAATGTTCTATAGCAGAGTAGGGTGACTACAGTTAACAACAATGTATTGTGTATTTCAAAATAGCTCTACGAGAGGACTTGAAATGTTCCCAACATATAGAAATAACAAATACTCAAAGTGGCAGATACCTTTAATACCCCGATTGGTCATTACACGTTCTATGCATGTAACAACATACTATCTGTACCCCATAAATATGTACAAATATTTGTTGTGTGCCAATTAAAAGTAAAATTTTAAAAATAAAAATACAGTGAACCTAAACAATGGAGTATTATTCAGCATTAATACACTGCAAGTTGGATAAACCTTGAAAACATGCTACATGAGAGAAACAATGCATAAAAGATCACAAATTGGGCTGAGCATGGTGGCTCACGCCTGTAATCCCGGCACTTTGGGAGACCGAGGCGGGCACATTGGTTGAGCTCAGGAGTTCCAGACCAGCCTGGGCAACATGACGAAACCCGTCTCAACAAAAAAAATTAGGCAGGTGTGGTGGTGCACACCTGTGGTCCCAGCTACTGGCTACTCACAAGGCTGATACAGGATGAAAGTATCAGGGCAGTTTCATGGCTGGGATCAACTCTTTTGGAAGCAGGCCCTAGCAGGACTTCGTGTCCACATCCTGGATATGGTCCTGCAGAGAGCCTGGAATACTTACCCCTCAATCCGTGGGGAGGAGCAGAGGCTGACGCCTTGAGGACTTACTGTCCTTCTGACCTGTCCTGATGTTTCTAAGGCACTGGGGTTTCAGGACTGGATAAGACTGTTCTAAGGCCACACTGTGGAAACTGCGGTGTCGCAACTGCAGTAAATCACAAGCCAAATCCTCGACTTTGGCACTGTCCAAAGTACCTTTCTTGGCCAGGTGCGGTGGCTCACGCCTGTAATCTCAGCACTTTGGGAGGCTGAGGAGGTGGATTACCTGAGGTCAGGAGTTCGAGAACAGCCTAGACTATGTGGTGAAACCCCTTCTCTACTTTAAAAAAAAAAAAAAATACAAAAAATTAGCTGGGCGTGGTAATGGACACCTGTAATCCCAGCTACTGAGGAGGTATAGGCAGGAGAATCGCTTGAACCCAAGAGGCGGAGAATGCAGTGAGCTGAGATCCGGCCACTGCACTCTAGCCTGGGGGACAGAGTGAGACTCCGTCTCAAAAAAAAAAAAAAAAAAAAAAGTGAGAGTTTCCACAGTCCTTTCCTGTTTTCACTTCAGATAACAACTGCCTTAAGGAGCTGGAAATGAGTTACCCACTACCTCCTTTTCCAACACTGAAATATCGATAATATGCACAGTGTCATGTGGATAATTGTCACATTTACCTCCTCAACCTGACCAAAAAAAGACGTTTCTCTCCTGTCTTAGAAATTAAATTTTCTCAGAAACCAGGTCAAATTTAAGATAAATTCCATTGACGTTTGATCACTTACAATTTTGATGCACTTAAGTGTTTCACTGCTGATGACAATATACCAAGAGTTGGTGCTTTCCTAGCACCCTATTTGGTGGTTCCCAGATAATACATTCTTTT
Source organism: Macaca fascicularis (assembly GCF_037993035.2). Taxonomy (NCBI): domain Eukaryota; kingdom Metazoa; phylum Chordata; class Mammalia; order Primates; family Cercopithecidae; genus Macaca; species Macaca fascicularis. The sequence continues at coordinate 2,119,568 of NC_088391.1, read as the reverse complement.
TTTTTTTTTTTTGAGACAGAGTCTTGCTCTGTCGCCCAGGCTGGAGTGCAGTGGCCGGATCTCAGCAAGCTCCGCCACCCGGGTTCATGCCATTCTCCTGCCTCAGCCTCCCAAGTAGCTGGGACTTTATCACAAGGTCAGGAGATCGAGACCACGGTGAAACCCCGTCTCTACTAAAAATACAAAAAATTAGCCGGGCGCGGTGGCGGGCGCCCGTAGTCCCAGCTACTCAGGAGGCTGAGGCAGGAGAATGACGTAAACCCAGGAGGCGGAGCTTGCAGTGAGCTGAGATCGCGCCACTGCACTCCAGCCTGGGCGACAGAGCGAGACTCCGTCTCAAAAAACAAACAAAAAAAAAAACGAAAAATAAAATGTTACAGTATACAACAGAAAATAGTTACAGAAGCAAACCCCCTCACAATGTTGTTGCTGTAGAAACAGGGATGATGATGGTGATGATGCTTTACTTGTTAACCTCACTTACTCCTCACACCAACCTCATATAATGAGTCCTATTATTATTATTCCCATCATTTTAGAGATGAAGGAAGTGAGGCTTGGAGAGACCAATTCTGTAACTCACTCAGGATCTTGAACTTCTAACCACTATGCTTCACTAACTCTCCTGAATAAAGTCATATCATTATACCTCAATACTGTTATTTTTTTCTTTCTTCCTTTTTTTATTTATTTTTTTCTTGAGACAGAGTTTCACTCTGTCACCCTGGCTGGAGTCCAGTGGTGCAATCTTGGCCGCAATCTCTGCCTCCCGGGTTCAAGTGATTCTCCTGCCTCAGCCTCCCAAGTAACTAGGATTACAGGCATGAGCCACCATGCCTGGCCTAATACTGGGTTTTCAAATCAAGTTTTTAACCATGAGGACTTGGAACATCCAAGTTTCTTCAAATAATGAAATCCAAACATGTTGTAAGAGTAGACCAAATCTTTCCTTAATATCAGATATTATTTTGCAGAAGAGGAAACTGAGGCCCAGGAGCTTAAATAATTTCCTCAAAGGCAAATGGCCAATAATGGACAGAGCTGGTACTCGGATTGGTACAACTTAAAAATGTATTGGTCTTTTTACCTTACCGTGATACCTTCCAGAATACAGAAACCATACTTTAAGCAATACATACATTATGTAATACATGAAACATAGTATGCTATATTATTGCAGGTACAATATGAATATACAGGCCAGGTATGGTGGTTCACACCTGTAATCCCAGCACTTTGGGAGGCCAAGGCAGGTGGATTACCTGAGGTCAGGAGTTTGAGACCAGCCTGGCCAACACTGTGAAACCCCTTCTCTACTGAAAATACAAAAATTAGCTGGGTGTGGTGATGCACGCCTGTAATCCCAGCTACTCGGCTGGGGGATGAGAATTGCTTGAACCTGGGAGGCAGAGGTTGCAGTGAGCCGAGATCATGCCACTGCACTCCAGCCTGGGAGACAGAGAGAGAATTCGTCTCAAAAAACAAAAACAAAAATATGAATCCATGAAATATTAAGAATTTGCTAAAAGAATCTGTAATTCTCTAAAGTTTTCCTATAAAAAGAAACACTTTATATTAATTATATTACTGACATGTAAGATTAAATATTTCTGATATTTAAGCTTCTGTTCCACTTATTAATCCAGCAAATTAAAGATGATCAAAAATTAAGATATTACAATGATACCACAACATTATGAAGGTTAAAATATGGACATTTTCCTAAGACTTATTCAGCCTCTTCCAACTTCTAGCTAATCTTACCCTAAAAGTACATCAATCTTTTCTAATTCAAAATACTCCTATAAATTCAATTAAAATGTTTAACTGATGACAACATGGGTATCATAAAAAATATACAGCATAGTAATACTGTTTTCCTTTTGATTTAGGAAGGGGTAACATCTCCAAAAACTACCCAGTAGATGATATTCTGTTGCCAGTTCAAAGCATCTATATTATGCAGGCAAAGATTTCAAAAGCCTACTAATGTTTTTGCTTTGAGTGGCTCATACAGGTTCCCTGCACCTCATTAATGCAATGGTTTTATGACTAAAGGACACCAGCGTGAGACTTTAAGAGTTGTAATGTTCTCCAAAATTGAAGTATAATCTCATACCCCTTATTTAATATATAGAAGATTCACCAAGTAATATCCTGTTGAGCAATTAGAAAATTGCAATCATTTGCAGTTCTCAGTCCTTTCATGTCATGGAAATTCATGATGCATTTTTGCCATATAGTTTTACTTCTTCATTTTCCTTACCAAGCATCTAAAACTAAGTGAAATTCTAACATCTTTTTTAAAAAACCTTGTCAGATTTATTTTAGGACACCATGAAGATATCTACAAAGTGTTTTGAAATTCATGTAAGTATCTACACTCTGAAAGTGAATATCTGGCAGAAATAATTTCAATCAATAAATTTTATAACCCCTGAAATTAACACTTACCTGCTTCATTGTTAATTGGGAACTCCCACTGTTCCCCATCTTTTGTCCACTGGATCAGCTCTTCAAACCCATTCTGAAGGGGTTGTTCATTTACTGTGGCTAACTGCTTAGCAAATTCCACATCCCAAAGTGAAGGTGACGTGTCTGTATAATATATATATGTATAAAGACATTTTAAGGAAGAACAAATCAATGTAAATATCTTTCTTTAAAAAGTTATAACCAATCCTGAATTGATCATGTATTTTTCAGACCTTGACACTCATAATTAAATAGTATATAATAAAAAGTTACTGAGAGTTACCTGCAAAAATTATATTAAAAATTATAACTACAATAATGGCAAGCTTAACTTCTGTTTTACAACAATGCCAGGTAATCACTGCCCCTCTACTGGAAAGAAAAAAATAAATTTGTATTTTGTTTCAGGGTATTTTTATGAACGTGAATGTTTTTTGTACAACTCTGGTTTTTAAAGTCTAGCCTGTTTATTTTTAGTCTATCAAAATTAGTCACTAATGTACTACTGTTAACAACCAAAGAAGTTAAATTTACAGAATGACCATAAAACTGCTAATGAATACTGAGTACTTCCTCTGTGCTGAAATGCTTTTTATGCATTAGTGCATGTAATCCTCCCAACCAACCCTATAGGTAAGGTATTATCATGTTGTCTAATTACCACCATCATATTACATGTTTCAATAACTTATTTACTTTTGAAACTTCAGATCATCTTTTGAGAATGAATCATATTCCCACCAGTTACTGCTGCTGGGAACGTAAAATGGTACAACCACCTTGGACCAACAGTTTGATGACTTCTTATAAAGTTAAAAATATATCTATTATTCGACATAGCCATTTCATTCCTGGATATTCACCCAAGAGATAATACATGTCCACACAAAGATTTGCACACAAAAGTTAATGGCAGCTTTGTTTTTTTTTTTTTTTTTTCTTTTTTTTTGAGACGGAGTCTCGCTCTGTCGCCCAGGCTGGAGTGCAGTGGCCGGATCTCAGCTCACTGCAAGCTCCGCCTCCCGGGTTTACGCCATTCTCCTGCCTCAGCCTCCCGAGTAGCTGGGACTACAGGCGCCCGCCACCTCGCCCAGCTATTTTTTTTGTATTTTTTAGTAGAGACGGGGTTTCACCATGTTAGCCAGGATGGTCTCAATCTCCTGACCTTGCGATCCGCCCGTCTCGGCCTCCCAAAGTGCTGGGATTACAGGCTTGAGCCACCGTGCCCGGCATGGCAGCTTTCTTTGTAATAGCCAAATGTGGGATGTAATTTGGGAAACAACCCAAATGTCTACTAACAGGTGAATAGGTACAAAAATGTGACACATTCATACAATTGTATACTACTCAGTAATACAAATGTGTTACTAGTACATGTAACAGCATAGATGAATCTCAAATCATTATGCTGAGTCAAAGAAGCCAGATGCATGGCCGGGCGCGGTGGCTCAAGCCTGTAATCCCAGCACTTTGGGAGGCCGAGACGGGCGGATCACGAGGTCAGGAGATCGAGACCATCCTGGCTAACACGGTGAAACCCCGTCTCTGCTAAAAAAAATACAAAAAACTAGCCGGGCGCGGTGGCGGGCGCCTGTAGTCCCAACTACTCGGGAGGCTGAGGCAGGAGAATGGCGTGAACCCGGGAGGCGGAGCTTGCAGTGAGCTGAGATCCGGCCACTGCACTCCAGCCTGGGCGGCAGAGCCAGACTCTGTCTCAAAAAAAAAAAAAAAAAAAAAAGAAGCCAGATGCAAAGGAGTACATACTGTGTGATTTCAGTTACGTACAACTCTAAAGGATGCAAACTAATCTATTTTAACAGCAGATCAATGGTTGCCTGCGTACTGTCTGTGTGTGTGTGTGTGTGTGTATTGCAAAAGGACACAAGGGAACTTTGGAGGATCACGAAAATGTTCAAAATTATAACTGGCAGTTTCATGGGTGTATATATTTGTCAAAACTAGTCAAGTTATATACCTTAAATATGTGCAGTTTATTGCACACAAATTGTACCTTAATAAAGTTGCAAAAAGAAAATGAATAACGATATCCCTTGGCTACCTTTTTCCCTATATTTTTATTCTTTAGTTATTTTTACCAACATTTTTGATCTTTCTTATTTTTTTTCTGTGTGATCTCGCTTTTTAAAATAAATGAGGATCAGCCGGGTGCGGTGGCTCAGGCCTGTAATCGCAGCACTTTGGGAGGCTGAGGCGGGCAGATCACTAGGTCAGGAGATCGAGACCATCCTGGCTAACATGGTGAAACCCCATCTCTACTAAAAATACAAAAAAAAGTAGCTGGGCATGGTGGTGGGGGCCTGTAGTCCCAGCTACTCGGGAGGCTGAGGCAGGAGAATGGTGTGAACCCAGGAGGTGGAGCTTGCAGTAAGCCGAGATTGCGCCGCTGCACTCCAGCCTGGGCCAGAGTGAGACACTGTCCCAAATAAATAAATAAATAAAATAAAGTAAAATAAATGAGGATCGTATGGTTTGGTAATCTACTTTTTTCACTGAATGCTTGCGTCAGGATCCCATTTTTTATATATATATGTATCACAATCCCCTACTGTTGAATATTTTGATCATTTATATATTTTCTCTTTTAAATACTATAATGACAAATACCCTTATAGTTACACTTTTATGCGTATCTGTAATATTTCCTTAAAACAAATTCCAGGAACACAATTTCTGGGTTAGAGGCACAGATTGCCTATGATCTATCCTCCAGCTTACCGCTTTATTCACTCTTGCCAAGCCCACTAAAGCGTATCAACAAATAGCTCATTTACTCTTCTGTGAGCCTTATTTTATCTATTTTGCTTTTTCTGAATCTGTTTCTGAGCCTTTATGTGCAGAAATGTGTCTAACCACACACTGACTGCTAGATATTAAGTATTTTGGCCTAGATCAACTGATACTGGGAAACAATCAGTTGTCAGCCTTAACCAGCCACATTTACAGAGCAATCACACCAGTAGAATAACTTCATTGTCTCGGTTATCTTCTACTTAGGGGTCACTGACTGACCTATGTCTTTTCCATCATCATTAGGATCATCACTCTGCTTTTACACTTGCTAACAGTTGCAAGCATTTATTAAATATGTACTATATTCCAGGCACTATGCCCAACGCTTCCTCAGATTACCTCATTTAATCCTTGAGACGTATGTACTAGCCCTCACTTTATAGGTGGGGAACGGTTAGTGTGGCGGAATCTGAATTTGAATCCAGTTCTACACAACACCAGCACTCTTTCTGTTAAGCTATACTGCCTGTCGACTCTAGGTTAACCAGTAGGGCCTATGACTACATCCTCTGCAGCAGTGGTAAGAACTTAGTGTGGAACAAGACATGGGAATCATGGAACAGAATAACTCCTTCAATCGGTCAATAAAAAAAATTACTGAATGCCTGCTATATTTCCAGCATTACTTGAGGTGGTGGGAAAACAACAGCGAATAACTGCTAAATTTATGTTTCCATATTTTGCTATTCTTGTACTTAATTGGGAGCATTCTTTAGACTCATGCAAGTGTAGCATATTCAAACAGTACCTTCATTAGAGGAAATTATTATATAAATTTGGGTGCTATTTTCCTCACTAGAATACAGTCATTTGATACTGTTTGATAGAATACATAAAACTTCAATGCTTCCTTGCCAACTCACTTCAGTTTTAGAGTTAAGATTTTTTCATTTTAAAAAGTAAGCTGGCTCCTTCAAGAATCTCAAGAATCTTCAAGTGTCTCATTTGGCTGGACAACAGCAGCTGCCCTGACAATAACAAATTTCTTTCTTTTTTTTTTTTGAGACGGAGTTTTGCTCGTTGCCCAGACTGGAGTGTATGGGCTCACTGCAACCTCCACCTCCTGGGTTCAAGTGATTCTCCCGCCTCAGCCTCCCGAGTAGCTGGGATTACAGGTGCCCGTCACCACGCCCAGCCAATTTTTGCATTTTTAGTAGAGATGGGGTTTCACCATGTTGGCCAGGCTGGTCTTGAACTCCTGACCTCAGGTGATACACCCACATCGGCCTCCCAAAGTGCTGGGATTACAGGCGTGAGCCACGAGGCCCAGCCAACAAATTCCTTTCCGATGCACGCTTAACCATTTGAGCTGGGGAGAGGCGAGTCATTGTCCCTATGCATTCTGCACTTCCTTTTTATCATACACAAGAGAATGCAGTTTTCGCAATACAAGAAGGGGGTTGTTCTTCTAGTTTCACTTTCAGTTCAAATGAACAAACACCAAATTAACTTCTTTCCTCTATAGATGTATATTTTATAGTACAATTTGCTCAAAAAAAGAATTTAAGATGCAAGATAACTAGTTCCTATGATCTGTAAGCCACATGAGTAGGTTCTACATGAATGAGATTTAGCTCCAGTAGTATATTAAATAGGGGGAAAAACAAAAGTTTCTATAAGTAACTGGTAGAAAGATTAAATGAGCCCTTGGAGGCCAGCCTAGGAACTTATCTTTTATATCCAACACTCTTTCCCCTGCCTGCAGCTTCGAGATGGAATCTCACTCTGTTGCTTAGGATTGAGTGTTGTGGCATAATGGTGGCTCACCGCAGCCTCCAATTCTGGGCTTTAGTGATCCTGCCACCTCAACCTCCCAAGTCGCTAGGATTACAGGCATGTACTACCATGCCTGGATAATTTTTTTCTATTTTTTAGAGACAGGGCCTCACTATGTTGTCCAGGCTGGTCTTGAACTCCTAGTCACAAGCCATCCTGTTGTCTCAGCCTCCCAAGTCCATCTACAACATTATTTCTACCAAGATCCTAAAAACTAACTTCTATTCTTTAGAAATGCTCATCACTTATATGCTGGAAACCATTCGTATTGAGTTTCTTCATTGATTTTACTAGTAAACCAAATTTAATGTCAAGCAAGAAGACACTCTTATTTCTCTTTTAGACTTAAAATGGCAAATTTCTTACCCAAAGAAAACACTACAAGTCTGTTAAACATATTCCTTGAATGTTCTTCCCATCTCCTGAACAATCACTAAGTCGCTTCAGTAAGTTTTTTTATAAATGCTATCTCCTCTTCCAGGCAGTAAGTTGTTGAAGGGCAGGAACCAGTATATCTTTATGTAATAGCAATGGTAGTTGATTATTAATGCTCTAACCCAAATTAGTAGCTAATCTGAACCTCTGGATTCGGTCATTGGTAGTACTTACCTCCCACTGTCTCACAGAATGCAACATTTCATGGGGGAAACCTGACTAAAACTAGCAATATCGACAACTGTAGTGTGCTGTGTGCCCCACCAGGTTACTTCAGAGTGCATGTGTGTTGCCTGGATCCTGAAGGCTGGGCAGGGAGCCAAGGCCATAGTGCCTAGCTGAGGAGCAGGGATCCCTGAGAACCCAAACATCCCGGGGCACGCCTGAGAACATATCAAAGAAAACACTGTCGGCCGGGCGCGGTGGCTCAAGCCTGTAATCCCAGCACTTTGGGAGGCCGAGACGGGCGGATCACGAGGTCAGGAGATCGAGACTATCCTGGCTAACACGGTGAAACCCCGTCTCTACTAAAAATACAAAAACTTAGCCGGGCGAGGCGGCGGGCGCCTGTAGTCCCAGCTACTCGGGAGGCTGAGGCAGGAGAATGGCGTGAACCCGGGAGGCGGAGCTTACAGTGAGCTGAGATCCGGCCACTGCACTCCAGCCTGGGTGACAGAGTGAGACTCCGTCTCAAAAAAAAAAAAAAAAAAAAAAAAAAAAAAGAAAACACTGTCATCGTGCACACAGAGTAGGCAAAGTCAGAACACTAGCTTAAAGGCAGCTTAGAGATGGGAGGCAGGGTGACTGTAGAGCTGCTCAGGAACGTCCAGTATGTAAGTCCTAGTAAACTCAGGTATTCGTCAAGCTGAACTTGCCCAAATTATTCTTTGGTCTCTCGATGCCTTCCCAGTTTGGGGGGATGTTACAGTCCCAAGTTTTCCTTATAACGACCACCACATTCATAAGCAGGATCCAGGCCAATGACAGAATAGAATATTAAAATATTCAACTATTATACCATCAGAACACTAAGGACGAACATCTTGGAAAGATGGAATGTTTCTCCACCTGAGAAACAGTGTTATTCTTTTTATTTTTCTTTTTTTTTTTTTTTGAGACGAGTCTCGCTCTGTCCCCGGGCTGGAGTGCAGTGGCCGGATCTCAGCTCACTGCAAGCTCCGCCTCCCGGGTTTACGCCATTCTCCTGCCTCAGCCTCCCGAGTAGCTGGGACTACAGGCGCCCGCCACGTCGCCCGGCTAGCTTTTTGTATTTTTTAGTAGAGACGGGGTTTCACCCTGTTAGCCAGGATGGTCTCGATCTCCTGACCTCGTGATCCGCCCGTCTCGGCCTCCCAAAGTGCTGGGATTACAAGCTTGAGCCACCGCGCCCGGCCTATTCTTTTTATTTTTCAAGTTTAATTTTTAATTTGTTAGAACCCAGTAAATGATGATTTTAAAAGCAGAGTTTGCATCAAATTAACGCTTAAATCAGGGCAAAAATACATTTTAAAAACCTAAATCTTAAGGCAGAAGTAAAACATTATAAAAACAGTATGTCTAATACAGACCGTAAAATGTCAGATTTTTAAGAGATTCACATAGTATTTTATAGCACTAAAATATTAATACAGTCAGAAATATTATCAATTGGTCCAAGACTTCTGTTTATAAAATGTTTAGACTGCTAATTGAAGAAGTGTTGCTGTATAAGTAATAGCTACAATACAACCAACCAAGTGATTGTTTTCATGACAAAAGAACTAAGACAGGTAATTGCGTGGTTTCCATTTGTAAAGCTTTTGCAGTATTAAATATAAAGTATTACTAGGGGTATTTTTTGATTCATCTCCCTACCCTAATGCCCCCAGAATGTACATCACTTCCCTTTAACTCTATTTTCAAAGTTGTGTGAACCAACATACCTATTCATTGTAGGCCTGACCCTATGAATTATTTACTTTGATATGGTGGAAAAATAATTTTGGTAAACTACTCCATCTTCTCCTAGTCATTGAGCAATTTCAAACAGAAGTCTTAAGAATTTTTGCGCCCCGACAAGGGAACAACCTGCTTCTTTACCACTATGAAGTTTGAATTTTGACTAGAATCTGTTAGCGTTGTCGATATTGCTAGTTTTGGTCAGGTTTCGCCCATGAAATGTTGCATTCTGTGCGACAGTGGGAAAACACATTTCACATTTATGTGCAGTTAACCCTTCGGAGAAACAGGGTTAACAATCTTACATTTCCCCTTGTGATCAAAACCTTTTGTTTTTAGGGAGCAGGATAAGATTTAAAAGTGCTTCAAATCAGAAAACAAGCATTAGCTAGCTTACACATTCCACTGAGTAGTGTCAAAAAAGATAAATGCATTTAAAATAATTTTTAAGTCCACCAAATATAAGCTTGATGGGTTCTTAGCTAACATATTAAGTAATAACAAAGATTCGTTTTTTTACAAACTTTTTTTTTTTTTTTTTTTTTTTTTGAGACGGAGTCTCGCTCTGTCACCCAGGCTGGAGTGCAGTGGCCGGATCTCAGCTCACTGCAAGCTCCGCCTTCCGGGTTCCCGCCATTCTCCTGCCTCAGCCTCCCGAGTAGCTGGGACTACAGGCGCCGCCACCACGCCCGGCTAGTTTTTTGTATTTTTAGTGGAGACGGAGTTTCACCGTGTTAGCCAGGATGGTCTCGATCTCCTGACCTCATGATCCGCCCGTCTCAGCCTCCCAAAGTGCTGGGATTACAGGTGTGAGCCACCGCGCCCGGCCTTTTTTACAAACTTTTAAGCTATTTTAGTAAAATGGCTATAGACCTCACTGTACTTCTATTTATCTGTGCACTAATAAAAACCTATTAAAATTCCTTATTTACTACTTCTGAAAAAGTCTAATCAAATAAGATCACTAAAATTACCAGAAAAGCTTTGAAATACTGATTGCAGATTCATTTCAAAGTAGATTTAACCCCTTTCAGGATCTGGTGTTTAAATCACGAATGTTTTCACCAACTTCAACTCTGAAAAATATAAAAATTTTAGCCAGTGCTGGCTATAGTTAAACAGTACTGGTATTACTTGAAAAAATAAAAATAAAAAATATATTGTCAATCATGCATTCCACAATTTTTTTTTTGAGCTCGATAGTATATTTATATTTTTCTCATTAAATGTTCAAAACCAAAAGCGGTTTCTCCTTGCAGCAAATACACATTAAAATACAGTCTCTGTACAGCCAAGGGCTCTGGGCCCTGGCTTGCCCCATGTCCCTGTGCCTCCTGGGTCAAACCCAAAAATAAATATAGTGTTATTGCTCTGCAGGGCATAGAGGCAGTGCTCTCCTATCCCCTGAGGAGGCTGGGTGGGAGCTGATGGGGAAGACTTGGCCACCCCAGGGGTCCAGGGGCTGGAGTCTGCTTGGAGTTATTGCTTCAAGGGGGGGGCACTAATGCCCAATGCAAATGATGAGAGGAGGAGCAAAGGGAGCATGGGCCTTTGCTCTCCAAGTCCCACTCTGCTCTGAAGAGAGGGTAGGATTAAGCAGCAGCAAAAGCATCACCCACTGGGAGACTGTGGCCTCCATCCCCTTCCCTCCCTGAGATAGGCTTCTGCCTCCTACACATCTCCTGCAGCCCCCTATGGCTTCTGCAAGGCCCCCTACGCTCTGGGGGCACGTTATGGTTTGCAAGGGGCAGCACCGTGCCCAGAGCCTGGACACATGTTCCCAGCTTCTGACAGCCCCTAGGAGGGGCGAGGGGAGGGAGTGGGATCTGCTCCCAGGGGCTGATGGCATTGCCCTGGCCCTCCCAGCAGGTTGTGGCACTGCCCAGACCCCAGCTCTGCCCCTATCCTTGGGGTTGACCCCACGCTAGGCAGGTCCTGCCAGAGCCCCCACCAATCCCACCTCTTGCTCAGTCCATCATGGCCTCGAGCATCTCCAAGAACAGCTTGTGCACGGGCACCTTGACCTCCAGCTTCACCCCATAGAAATGGGCCAGCACTTTGCCCACTGTCTGGCGGAGGAGCGGTAGCGTGAGCAGCAGCCTGCCTGCCCGGCACGGCTCAGCACCCTCTCCGGTGCCAGCCCGGCCAGCTTCGTACTCCAGCAGGGCCTCGTGCAGAGCTTCCAGCAACTGCTCCACAGCCTCGGCATCTTCGATGTGCACACAGCTTGAACTGGCAAGGGCCAGTGCCTTCAGTAGAACATACTCCTCTCCCTCCAGCCGCAGGGCCTGCAGCCTCCGCACCAGTTGCAGCAGGGCAGACCCCCGTTCCCCCAGTCCAGCTGCCCGTGCCCCCTCTTCATCCAGGACTAAGTCCTCAGCGAAGGCCAGCTCATCCTGCAGTGGCAGTGAGAGCTGGGCCACACCCGGCACCAGCAACTCCATCCACAGGCTCTGCAGTCCTGACATCTGGTCAGACAGCGACAGCAATGAGAAGCCTGGGATGCTCTTGGCCCAGCTGATGGTGACCACGATCTCTCAGTCAAAGAGGTCACAGAGGGTAGCCACGGCTGGGAGGTGCCCATCAGGGCCAGCAGGGTCAGGCATGGCACAGAGCTTCTCAGGCTCAACCACCAGCAGATGAGACACCAGCACATTGACTGGGGCTGTCTTCCTGGGGCCTCCAGCAACTGCCAGGGGCCCAGCAGGGAAGGGGCCCGGAAAGGGCAGCAGATCCACCTCTGGCCGCTGCTTGTACTTCTGCCACTCACCCCGGACGCGGTCCAGGCGCACTCCCGCAGGCACTTGATGAAGCGGCAGGCCTGGCAGGCCTTGTGTCTCCGCTTGGTGATCTCACACTCGTTGGATGCCGGACAGCTGTACTCGATGCTCCCCTGGATGGTCCTCTTGAAGAGGGCTTTGCAGTTCTCACAGGATGCCACACTGTAGTGGTAGCCGGAGGCCACGTCCCCACACACCAGGCAGAGGCCCTTGGGCAGGGAGCTGAGCACCAGCTTCCCACCGCCCTGTTTGCCATGCCCAGCCTCCTCTTCCTTGTGGCCTGGGAAGCAGCGGGTGGGAGCTGGACCGGGGGCCAGGGCCACAGGAGGCTCCGGTCTCCGTCTCCGAGGAACCCTTCGGACTGTCAGGCCTGGCTGGTTCTGCCATGATGTACAGAGGCTCACTGCCCACCACCTGGCTGGACATTGTTAGGCAGGGACCCGGACCCGACATGGCGGCGCCACTCGGAGTAGCGGGCCCTTTGTTCGAGCAGGCCCTTTGTTTCGAGACTTCCCTCCCTCTTTGAACACACCCTCAGACTTACATACATCAGAGGTTCCAGCTGGGCAGCCACACTCCCCCATGACCTGCAGCTCACCTGCATTCTATAAGTTGGTAAACAGCAGTTTCGGTGTTCCTCGTGACCCTTACTCAACTCCTGCCCTAGTAGTTTCAAGACCCCCCAGGCCCTGTTTGCACAACCAGCTTCCCTGCCTCTGGGGATGTAAGAAGCCCCTACCCTCCTCCCTCAGCGCGACTTCCCCGGCCCACGCCTTTGGGCACAGGAACCTCGCCCGCAAGCCCTAATAAAAGCTATTCTCACTGCCATTTGCCTTGTGTCTTCGTTCCCGGTTCGGCTCCAGCCTCAGTTTACCCTTCCAGACATGGCGCTGGTCACCTGACACGCGGCTGCCCTCCTGCCCCAGCAGGCCGATGATCCCAGGCACGAGGCGGGCGCCGCTCCACCTCCTCATGCCCGGCCTGCAGGTCCACTCTTACACTCCCGCTGTGGCAGAGGCTGCCACCCGCCGCACCCAGCCCCCAGCCTGGCACACCTTCGGGAAGCTGCCTAAAGTTGCCAGGCCTCCCCCCAGCCCCGACGCCCGCCGGAGAGCTCTGCCAGGTTATCAGGAAGTAAGTGGTCGGAGAGCCAGGGAACAGGAAGTTCCCCCTGCCCTTGCGATGACCTTTGACCCAGAGGGGAGGGCGGCCCCAGGCCCCCTCGAGCGCCCCCACGCGGTCTTCAGAGCCGCTTCCCCGACGTAGAGCCCTCCCCGTCTTCCACCCCCGGGACTTCGGCAAGCGCGGGATGGAAACCTGCCCCGGGCTGGCTGGATCGGAGGCCCAACCCGGACCCGGGCCTGGACCCGCAGCCAGAGCCAGATCCTGCCCCAGGCCGGCCCACCAGGACTCGGACGCGGGATCTCGCCGGAACCCTGACCAGTCCGGCCCTCGACTAGGTCCCGACCGTGCCCCAGCCTGGCCCCAGAGCCGGACCCCGCCTGCAGCCCGCCCGCCTCCCTGCCCCGCATCCCACAATTTCAAGAACTAAGCGGCCAGGCGCGGTGGCTCGGGCCTGTCATTCCAGCACTTTGGGAGGCCGAGGCGGGCGGATCACGAGGTCAGGAGGTCGAGACCATCCTGGTTAACACAATGAAACTCCGTCTCTACTAAAAATACACCCACACACACAAAAACTAGCCGGGCGTGGTGGCGGCGCCTGTAGTCCCAGCTACTCGGGAGGCTGAGACGGGAGAATGGCGTGAACTCGGGAGGCAGAGCTTGCAGTGAGCTGAGATCCGGCCACTGCACTCCAGCCTCGGCAAGAGTGAGACTCCGTCTCAAAAACAAACGAACAAAAAACCCTAAGAGGCCGGGCGCGGTGGCTCATGCCTGTAATCCCAGCACTTTGGGAGGCCGAGGCGGGCGGATCACAAGGTCAGGAGATCGAGACCACGGTGAAACCCCGTCTCTACTAAAAATACAAAAAATTAGCCGGGCGCGGTGGCGGGCGCCTGTAGTCCCAGCTACTCAGGAGGCTGAGGCAGGAGAATGGCGTAAACCCAGGAGGCGGAGCTTGCAGTGAGCCGAGATCGCCCCACTGCACTCCAGCCTGGGCGACAGAGCTAGACTCCGTCTCAAAAAAAAAAAAAAACAAAACAAAAAAACCCTAAGATATAACTTATAAATATTGTTATGTCTTTGCAGATTATCCCAACTTCCATCAGGCCTCAGCTGAAAGCTCATCTGCAAAACGCATCAGCACTCATGTAAAAAGGAGTAGGAGGTGACTTTGTACACAAACTGTCCAGTGTTTGGCTTCCAGTTTCCCTCTTGTGGGTAACTATTCTAGGTATGACTCCTTGAGCATGAAATGAGGGGTAGATAGAACAGCACAGCGTTGGGCTAACAAGAATTAGTGTGTAGACTGGGTGCAGTGGCTCACACCTGTAGTCCCAGCACTTTGGGAGGCCAAGGCAGGAGGATCACCTGTGGTCAGGAGTTCAAGACCAGCCTGGCCAACATGGTGAAACCCCATCTCTATTAAACATACTATTAGCTCTCTATTAAAAATACAAACATTAGGCCGGGTGTGGTGGCTCACGCCTGTAATCCCAGCACTTTGGGAGGCTGAGCGGGTGGATCACGGGGTCAGGAGTTCAAGACGAGCCTGGCCAAGATGCTGAAACCCTGTCTCTACTAAAAATAAAAAAAAACCTAGCCTGGCGTGGTGGCAGGTGCCTGTAATCCCAGCCACTCGAGAGGCTGAGGCAGAGAACTGATTGAACCCGGGAGGCGGAGCTTGCAGTGAGCCCAGATGGCGCCACTATACTCCAGCCTGGGGAACAGAGCGAGAATCATCAAAAAAAAAAAAAAAAAAAAAAAAAAACAAAAATTACCTGGGCGTGGTGGCAGGTGCCTGTAATCCCAGCTACTTGGGAGGCTGGGGCAGGAGAATCACCTGAACCCAGGAGGCGGAGGTTGCAGTGAGCCGAGATTGTGCCATTGCACTCCAGCCTGGGCAACAAGACTAAAACTCCATCTCCAAAAAAAAAAAAAAAAAAAAATTAATGTTAAAAAGTTTTCTGCTGAATATCTGTTCTGTTCTTAATATAGTTATTCTGTGCAACATATAACCTGTACTACCATTTTTTCTTTATCTATTTGTGGAAATGAGCTCAATAAAATGTGAAATATACGTTAGTTTGCTTTAGATGCAAAGATTAGCTGTTTTTTGCTTAACTGTATCATAACCAAAAAAGTCTATGCCTTGATAATACAATATGAAAAAGTTCACATATGTACATGGGTACATTCCTTCATTAAAGTTTTTCCTTAATTCTATCTCAATGTGTCTTTACAACGGATACAACTCATCTTTACAACAAAAGTCAGAAAGGACAAAGCAGAATGAGTTCATTTTACAGCACTTTAGGTTTTCTGAAATGTTCCTTTAGGACTTAAAGGACATCATTGAAATGTTGCTTTCCATAGTCTGCAGGATCTATTTGAAGCTCTCGTTCTTCATCATCTTGGATGTCTTCCGATCCACCATCACCAACTTCTTCCTCATTGTAAGCCAGCTCAGCCTGCTCGTCTGCCTCATACTCACCTACGTTACCATCATCCCCATCATAATCCGCCAGTTTAGGGCCATGCTGCAGATCAACAGGGGATTCATTCTCATCAAAGAATCGGCTTTGCTTCAATTTATGGAAATCACTGACTCTATCCTTGCTAGCTCGCTTTAGTGTATCTGTTTGAATTCTGGGTTCACTGTCCGAGTTTGAGCCTGGAATTCAATGCTGAAGAGGACTGGGAGGCTTCTGTTTTGAAGTACCAGGGTTTCCACTGTGGTTTACGTGTGAATCTGGAGGCATATTTGGGGAGAGAGGTTGTCCAGTTGGAAGCTGGGAGATGGCTTGATGACTTCCATGTTGAGAAACTGAAATAGGAGGCTTTCTTAAAGCAGAGGGAAGATCATCAGCTTTTGCTAGGTCATTCTCTTCTATTCCAGGCATCCCTGCATCACCACCTCTTTTGATTTGTTCTTTCCCATGTAGAATATGATTGCTTGAGGGTTCTTCATTCTTATCTGCAACATTCTCAGCTACTTTTGGAATATTTTTAGGTACTACTTGATTGTTTATACCCAATTCTTTTCTGTCATTTGATTGAATCTTGTGGGCCTCTTGCTTTTGTTCCTGTAAAAACTGGTCTGCTAACTTTTTAATGTTTTCTTCATGCTGTGCTCTCATTTCCTTGATCTGCTGTTCACACTGAAAACTTTCATATTCTAACCTCTTCACAAGGTAAGTATTGTTCTTCCTATAGTCCTGAAGTTGGTCTTCTTGTGGAAGAAACTCCTGAGGAAGCTCAGCAAGGTGCTCCTTTAAATGAGGTATGTCTGCCATCTGATATGATATGTTGTTCTATAGTTTAACCTTGTCATCCTCGCATCTCTTCCCCAGGCCCTCTCTGACCTGCGGCCGGCTGCTGAGGCGGCCGCAGTCGGCCTCCTTCTGGTGATCTGTTTCTTGTGCGTGTCCACCAACAGCAAGAGGTCCCAACTGCGCTTTTCCAGCCGCCCGCGGGCCACTTCGGTGCGCGGGACCTGGCCCTGCAGCTCGGCCTCCTCCTCCTGAAGCAGGACGTGGCAGAAGAGACGTTCCAGTAGTTGAAGGCGAGGGACGACGATCACTACCAGCAGCACCACCAGCACCAGAGAACGCAGGCCGCTTGGCCCCGAGACCCACCATGAGGCCAAATCGGGCTGTCCCCGAGGGGCCTCGCCGCAGACACCTGCAGGCAGAAGCCCAGGCCTCGGCTGCAGTTGCCCCGGGGACACGGCCCCAGGGCCGGCCGGGGGAGGAGGCGGGCTTATCGGTCTCCGGCGAGCCGGGGAAGGGGGTGGGGACGTAAGCCGCAGGTCCCTCGCCGCCCGCTCCTCAAATCAGGCCAAAACGCGTTCCTGAGGCTTTGAACCCCACCCTGAACCTGCCCAAGGGAACAGGGAGAACGCAGCTGCCCGCATCCCGAACCCAACACCTCCGATAGTGTTATTCTTAACAAACCGGTTTCAGATGTGTCTTTAGTAACTGCCGTCAGGTCAAAAATATTAACTCTTTTCCCCGTGAATATATTTTCCCTAAGTCTAAAAAAAAACAAAACATTTTAATGAATATATTTTAAACTGTCAACAAAAATTATGAGAAGATATCTTAAGTGAAATATTCCATGTAGAAATTAAAAATAATTCCACTGACCCACATCAAAAATCTTAGCTAAATTGCCACATTTTTAGGACTGATAAACTAAAAACAGAAATGTGCACTTGAAGTTTTGCTTCATACTACAACAAATCGGTTAAAGCAATTTAATTTCCAAAATACCTAATTGAAAAGATTAGCTTAATTTGCCATAATTTTTATTTTTTCCCATTTATATTAAGGTTTTAAAAACTCCATATTGTGAAAAACTATAAAACTATCCTAAATTAGAAGCTGTTAAAGTCAACGTTTGTCTTTAAGGGCAGAAAACACTGCAATGTTTAATTATAAATCATAATTATAAAAAATTGCATAGGTAAATCACAACATTCTCTTTCATAAAGCAATCATTCTGTAATTTAAAAATAATTATTAACTTTCTTTACATGACTATTTTTAATTAGCTATTGAAGTTAATATCAGAGAGTTAATAGGTGACATTTTCTTGCACATTTGATAACCTACTGCTTTATGCATCAATTCATATATTTACTTGAATAAATTTACTGGCAGGTTAAAATCCAGTTTATGAACTGGAGGGTTGGCCAGGCAAGGTGGCTCACGCCTGTAATCCCAGCACTTTGTGAGGCCAAGGTGGGTGGATCACCTGAGGTCAGGAGTTCGAGACCAGCCTGGCCAACATGGTAAAACGCCGTCTCTACTAAAAATCCAAAACAATTAGCCGGATGTGACGGCGGATGCCTGTAATTCCAGCTGCTCAGGAGGCTGAGGCAAGAGAATCCCTTGAACCCAGGAGGCAGAGGTTGCAGCGAGCTGAGATTGTGCCGCTTCACTCCAGGCTGGGCAGTAAGAGAGAGACACCGTCTCAAAAAATAAAAATAAAAAATAAAATGAAGTGGGGGGTTAGTTTTAAAAATAATTTTGAGGCCGGGCGTGGTGGCTCATGCTGTAATTCCAGCACTTTGGGAGGCCAAAGCGGGTGGATCATGAGATCAGGAGTTCAAGACCAGCCTGGCCAGCATGGTGAAACCCTGTCTCTACTAAAAACACACAAAAAATTAACTGGGCATGGTGGCGCATGCCTGTAATCCCAGCCACTTGGGAGGCTGAGTCCCAGCTACTTAGGAGGCTGAGGCAGGAGAATTGCTTGACCCCAGGAGGTGGAATTTGCAGTGAGATCATGCCACCGCACTCCAACCTGGGCAACAGAGCAAGACTCCATCTAAAAGAAACAAACAAAAAATTTGAATTCTTGTTTTTTTAATAAAATTACTTCTCTCTAGTAAACAGAAATAACTGGAAAAAATGCAAATACCATATGAATGTTAAATAATGTGATCTCAAATCATATAATCTTTCTTCTAGCTGGTTCCCAAGTTATTTACAAACAAAGACTTTTATGCTCCACAACTCTCTTCACTGCCTGGCCTTCTTCTCCCTCAACCGCACGTCTGGCAAATAGGATGGTGGATTAAAGCAAGTCACAGCAGAGGGCGAATGCCGTGGTAAAGTATTGAATCTCAAAAGAGTAATGTACTATAAAGAAAGGGAATGGACATTTGCTGAGCACCTACTATGTACCAGATCTATTCCTCAAGAAAACCATTTAAGCTCGGTTTCAGTTTCAGCATTTTATAGCTGGGGAAACACGTTGATGGAAGTTATAAAAGGTGCCCAGTCACAGAATAGTCAGTGGCAGTGCCAACATTCTGAGGCAGGCCAGTGTGAACTGTCAACCTCCAACAGAAGGAATCAGCCCAGGCCTGGGTTGCCTGGGGGTGTCACCCCAGATCCTGCCCCAGTCATAGCAGGGCAAACAACTTGACGTCTCATCATTTTTCCCCTTACTCCCCTCTAGCTGGCTTTTTAACACATTGAAGGCACAGAAATCCCTTTCCTACTTTAGCTTCTAATTTTAACAATATTAAATATCAAATCTAATATTAAAAATCAAATTATAATGCACCATCCTAATGCAGTTGCACAGAATCATGTCCAAGATGAATGATTCCGTTAAATATTCTCGAGGATTAACTGATTCAGTTAAATATTCTTAAGTAAAACTCCAGGAAGACCTCTCCTTTATTCAATAATATGTAACAGATGCTAAATCACTTTAAATTAGCAATTCAAATAATCTTCCACAGTCACCATAACCTCTTGAACTTCCGGTGTTAACTGCTGACCACCTTTTCCAACTTTCTTGTATAAATCAGTAATGTAACACCTGGAAGGAGTTAACTCAAGTTTCTGATTTCACTTAAAACGAATCCACAGAATACATAATGCAGTGAAAACACTGCAGCTGAGAGCATATCTGCTGTAAAGACAAGTTAATTTTTGTCAGACCATGCCCAATACCTGCTTCCTCCTTCCCAGCTATCACTTTCAGGGTTTAAAGGTGAGAAAGAACAGTAACTTCATACAAATACAGAACAACTTTAGATTCTAAAATAACTTTGTAAGGCATGGCTCAGCATCTTTAAGAACTTCAAATCAGTAAATTCAAATGGCCACAAGTAATCTACCACTTTAAGGTATCACATAAACTTTTTTCCCTCTTGCCTTTCCTTCTTTTCATTGATGGTGGGTCATTTCTCTAAGGTACACCAAAAGATAAGCATGTATTGAGATATAAAGGGGATATGAATACACAGTATTAGACACTGATATTCAAATGAAAAATAATGTTTCTCACAAAACACTTCTTTGTTCAGAATTGAGTCAGTTCCTCTTATTCTAAATCAAAGGACCCCTGTTCATCGTGGGTAGATGTGAAGCATAGCCCATTTTGATTTAAGGTATGGAAAACTGCAGGACTGACTAAATCCAGCACACGGTTCCCTCTCTAGGAAGTGGTATACAGAGAGTAAGAGCACAGATGTAAATACATTCATAATGCTCAGATATCCAACAGCAATAATACACGCAATAAGGTAAAAGTTTACAGTTAAGGTAAAAACAAACGACACAAACAAAACCCAGCAGATTACAAAGCCTGATACCTTTTTGTAAGATCAGCAGTCTTCTCCTGACCAGGATAATTGTCATAGCCTTCCTCAAACTGAATCTGATGCTCTGGTCTTGAACGAACTCTACCGAACTCTATCTGTAGCAGATCTGGCAACATTCATATCTGACATGATGTTACTGAAACTGAAATAATAAAAAGTGTATTAGAAATCTTAGCTACAGGCCGGGCGCGGTGGCTCAAGCCTGTAATCCCAGCACTTTGGGAGGCCGAGATGGGCGGATCACGAGGTCAGGAGATCGAGAGACGATCCCGGCTAACACGGTGAAACCCTGTCTCTACTAAAAAATACAAAAAAATAGCCGGGCGAGGTGGCGGGCGCCTGTGGTCCCAGCTACTCGGGAGGCTGAGGCAGGAGAATGGCGTAAACCCGGGAGGCGGAGCTTGCAGTGGGCTGAGATCCGGCCACTGCACTCCAGCCTGGGTGACAGAGCAAGACTCTGTCTCAAAAAAAAAAAAAAAAAAAAGAAATCTTAGCTACAGAACAGTAAAAACTTTCTTCAACAGAAGACTGATATCATTTAATGCTTATTTCATTTTTATGTACTAATTATACAGCATAAAAAATGTTTAAATAAAAAATGTCACCTATTAACATTCACATAACACAGAACATTACAATTCATGTTTACTTTCATCTTTTAATTTAAAGATGTTTTTCAGAAATATTCATTGAAATCATAAGTGTCTCATGAAAAGTTATTCAGAGAAAATGATAGGAAAGTAAAATCAGTATCTGTATACCTATCATCTACATTCGATAACTAAATTAAAACCAAGAGTTAGCCATATCTATTTGCTGCTTTGTATTTATTCAAACACAAACAAAATGAGTCACTGAACTGACAGTCCAGATGTCTATGTCTTCCTTTTTAAAAAAATTACTATTTATTTTAGAGATAGGGTCTCACTCTATCGCCCAGGCTGGAGTGCAGTGGTGAGATCACAGCTCAGTGCAGCTTCAAACCCTGGACTTAAGTGATCCTCCTGCTTCAGCCTCCAAAGTAGTTAGAACTACAGGCACAAGCCACCGTGCCCAGCTAATTTTTTTATGTTTTGTAGAGATGGGGTCTTGCTTTGTTGCCCAGGATGATCTCAAATTCCTAGACTCAAGTGATCCTCTCGCCTCAGCCTCCCAAAGTGCTGGGATCATGGGCATGAGCCAGCGCATATGGCCATTTCTTTTCACTTCTTGAAATAAACCTGGTACACACATGCTCATTGAGAACACCTGGTTCAGATCACTCTACAAAATAAAGCTGTGTTACCATGTACTATAAAGTAGGCAGCAAGTAGTATAACATCGCATAAAATAATGAGAGACGAAGAGAATACGTGGAAAGATATCAGCTGAAATATAAGAATAGGAGGAAAAAGAGAAGGAAACAGACCTGAAGATTACCATACTGTGCATAAAACAAGCTATTTAACTGAAAAAAAAAATACTTTTCTCAGAGAAGCTACCTTATTCTGTTATTTATTTGTAATAACATTACTGAATTTACCATTTCTATTTTCATGGACGAGAAACTGTAACTGCCTAAAAGGAAACTTCATTCAGTTGGTTTCTTAAAAACGATAGTCATACTTATGTCTTAAGTTTTTTTAAAAAATTGAATTGCTAAAATTATGCCATACATTTTATATACAAATTCCATGTATGTGGTATATACTACGTGCATTACCCACTAGCCACATGAAAATGGCCATTTTGAGATACAAACATTACTGACCTAAAGGTTTAGATTCACTCACCTAATTTTAGGTCGCTCTGCATCTCTCTGTGCCCTTGACGCTTCCTCATGCTGCTGGAGCTGCCTCAGCAGCTCTGACTTGGTGGTTTCCTTGTCAAAAGGGAGAGAATCTGCCACAGCAGATGCAGCTGCCACCAACTCAGGACTCAGGGGCTCAGTTCTGAAAAAGAAAATGGAAAACAAATGAGAAATAAAAAAGAGAGATTGGCCAGGTGCGGTGGCTCACACCTGTAATCCCAGCACTTTGGGCAGCCGAGGCAGGTGGATCACTTGAGGTCAGGAGTTCGAGACCAGCCTGGCCAACATGGTGAAACCTCATTTCTACTAAAAATACAAAAATTAGCTGGGTGTGGTAATATGCACCTGTAGTGACAGCTACTCACTTGGGAGGCTGAGGCAAGAGAATTGCCTGAACCCAGGAGGTGGAAGTTGCAGTTAACCAAGATCATGCCACTGCACTATAGCCTGGGAGACAGAGCGAGACTCCATCTCAAAAAAAAGAAAGACAGAGAGAGAAAGAGAGGAAGGAAGGAAGGAAGGAAGGAAGGAAGGAAGGAAGGGAGGGAGGGAGGGAGGGAGGGAGGGAGGGAGGGAGGGAGGGAGGGAGGGAAAGAAGGAGAGAGATTGCTTATTATGCCATTAGTTCATTAGTTTAGTGACAGGTAAAGTGATTTTGGGGGGAAAACTTTGGTGTTCAAAAAAGTATTCAATTCAATTTCTGGCAAAAGCAAGAATTCTCAACTATTAGGTACCCATTTTATATAAACTTTGAAATAAACTCTGAAAGGTTAAATGTTAAAATTAATGGATATTTGCTGAAGTACAACACTTACTCAGAACAATATATTAAGGTGGAGGGGTGAGGGACAGATCAGCCTCAAAAATTATAAATTAGTGGAATTTTTAATGAAATGCTATTGTATTTTAAAAGCAATATATATTGCAAGCAAATATAAAGGCAGGTTAACCAGTTCACAGAAGCTTTACTGGAAGTAACCTAAAGGTCTATCACTAGAATAGAAGAACAAATTGTGATATATCCAGACAATGGAAGAGTGCTCAGCTCATGCCAACATGAATGACTTTCATAAACATTAGATCAAGTGAAAGAAGCTGGAAACAAAGAATATAAAATACAAACATTAGGCCGGGCGCGGTGGCTCAAGCCTGTAATCCCAGCACTTTGGGAGGCCGAGACGGGCGGATCACGAGGTCAGGAGATTGAGACCATCCTGGCTAACACGGTGAAACCCCGTCTCTACTAAAAAATACAAAAAACTAGCCGGGCGAAGTGGCGGGCGCCTGTAGTCCCAGCTACTTGGGAGGCTGAGGCAGGAGAATGGCGTGAACCCGGGAGGCGGAGCTTGCAGTGAGCTGAGATCCGGCCACTGCACTCCAGCCTGGGCGACAGAGCATGACTCCGTCTCAAAAATAAAATAAAATAAAATAAAATAAAATAAAATAAAATAAAATAAAATACAAACATTAGCCGGGCGTGGTGGCACATGCGTGTAATCCCAGCTACTCCGGAGACGTGAGAATTGCTTGAACCTAGGAGATGGAGGTTGCAGCAAGCCGACATTGTACCACTGCACTCCAGTCTGGGCGACAGAGCTAGACTCTCTCTTAAAAAAAAAAAAAAAAAAATAGGCCAGGCACGGTGGCTCAAGCCTGTAATCCCAGCACTTTGGGAGGCCGAGACGGGCGGATCACAAGGTCAGGAGATCGAGACCATCCTGGCTAATACGGTGAAACCCCGTTTCTACTAAAAAATACAAAAAACTAGCTGGGCGAGGTGGCAGGCGCCTGTAGTCCCAGCTACTCGGGAGGCTGAGGCAGGAGAATGGCGTAAACCCAGGAGTCAGAGCTTGCAGTGAGCTGAGATCTGGCCACTGCACTCCAGCCTGGGCGACAGAGCGAGACTCCGTCTCAAAGAAAAATAAATAAATAAAAATAAAAAAATAAAAATAAATAAATAAATAAATAAAATTCTGTATGATTCCTTTTATATCAAGTTCCAGAACAGGCAACATTAATCTGAGGTGAAAAAAACAAAAAGATCAAAACAGCAACTGCCTCAGGACAGATGGCTATTGACTGGGAAGGTGAAAATGAAAAACATAGTGTCTTGGTAAGTGTGTGGCTTATCCGGTTGTCAAAATCCTACAGCTGAGATTTGTACACTTTAATATATGTACATTTTACCTGAAAAAAAAAAGAACCATAAATCATTATCAAGTAGGAGACAGAAACTGGGTGAAGGCATAGATGATACAAGAATGGCAAAATGTTGATCACTGCTGAAGTTGGGCAATGGTAGAAAGGGATTATATCATTTTATGTTCTTTGCATATGTTTCAAATTTTTCATAAGAAAAAGCTTTTAGCTGGGCACAGTGGCTCACACCTATAATCCCAGCACTTCGGGAGGCCAAGGCAGGTGGATCACTTAAGGTCAAGAGTTTGAGACCATCCTGACTAACATGGTGAAACACCATCTCTACTAAAAAAAAAAAAAACAAATACAAAAAAATTAGCCAGGCGCGGTGGCACATGCCTGTGGTCCCAGCTACCTGGGAGGCTGAGGCAGGAGAATCACATGAACCTGGGAGGCAGAACTTGCAGTGAGCCGAGATGGCACCACTGCACTCCAGCCTGGGCGACAGAGTGAGACTTCAACTCAAAAAACAAAGAAGAAGAAGAATCACTGCATTTAAGTCCTAAATATGGTATCCCCATCAGGTACCCATAGTTCTCCTAGGCCAAATGCAATCAATCAATTAGGGGTCAATTTTGTCATGAAAATGTTGCCTACAATATAGCTGACATTCTACAGTTATCAAGTACCAGATGTATAATCAAAGCAGATTATACTTTCAGAAAATAGTGACAGCATTACTTCTGGTCCCATATGCTCTTCCAAAACATTGCCACATATCCATCGAGAGAGAATCTATCTTCCCTCCCTGAAAACCAGGGGAAACTTTGTGACTGCCTTGATGAATGGAACAAGATAGAAGTAACACACTGTGACTTCTGAGGCTAGATCAAATAATGTCATACAGCTTTCAGTTTGATCCCTCAAGACATTTGTCTGTGGAACCCAGCTACCAGGCAAGAAGCCCAGGTCACATAGAAAGGCCATGGGTAAGTGTATTGGCCAAGAGCCCGAAATAAAGCCTCAGCCAACAGCCAGTGTCAACCACTGGAAAAGGGCCTTCAGACAATTCCAGATCCCAGCCTTGAATCTACCTTAGCTAAAGATGAGCGGAGAAGACACAAGCTCTCCACTTGGGACCCTGGTTCCCAAACTGTGCCCTAAGGCACTCTGGGTCACCACAGGAAAATACAACCACGTCTGTCAGTAATTATGTGAACTAAGCAGTTCACAGGAACATTACAGCAGTCCATACATGCAGGGGTTGGGGGAGGTGGGGCCATGGGACACGGGCATTATTTCCAGGAACAGCTCTGCCCCACCCCCAGGATGGATGCACAAGCCCCTTATATAAAAAGGCAGAGTACCTGCATATAAGTAATGCACATCCTCCCAAATACTTTTAAATCATCTCTAGATTACTTATAATACCTAATTATGTAAGTAGTACCGTATTATAATACTGTATTTTTTCTTTTTTTATATTTTCAATCAGATGTTGGTTGAATCTGTGGATGCAGAACCAGTGCATACAGAGGGCCAATTGTATTTTGCCCCATTCCTATCAATGACATTCTATCTTTGTTAAGACGGGTTTCTCAGGAGTGGCTGTGATAAAAACAAATATCCCAGGAAAATCAATGTGGAACAGGGGTGAACACAGTACTGTCCCATCTTACTACAAGGCTAGGTCATTAAAAAGAAAATACAACTTTCTCTTGGCTCACTTTCTCTTGAGACACCTGCTCTGGAACCCAGTGACCGTGTAGTAAGAAAGCCCAGGCCACAAGGAAAGCCACATGTAGGTGTTTCTGCTAACAACCTCAGCTAAGGTCTCAGAGGACAGCCAGCATAAACTCCCAGACCTACGAGTGAGCAAATTTCATACGATTCCAGCCTCAGACTTCTAAGCCTTCCAACTGAGGCCCCAGACTTCATAGAGCACAGACCGGCCTTCCCCACTGTGTTCTAGCCAAATTGCTAACCCCACAGAATCTGTGAGCATAATGAATGCATGTTTTATGCCATTATGTTTGGGAGGTAGTGTAGCTATAATAACCATATCAATGAAGGTTCAAAATATAATACAAAGAAAGAAAAGCAGGCTCTGCATGAAGCAATGATGACAGTGCCTCATGAAGCAACGATCATAATTTACCTAGTCCTGTGCACTGGAGTCCTTGAAAAAGGGGGAGGGGAGGCAAAAATCATTAAAAGACACCTTTTGAAAACTCAAAACAGGCTGGGCGCGGTGGTTCACACCTGTAATCCCAGCACTTTGGGAAGGCAAGGTGGCCGGATCACAAGGTCAGGAAATGAAGACCATCGTGGCTAAACCAGGATTTCACGGTGAAAACTTGTCTCTACTAAAAATATAGAAAACTAGCTGGGCATGGTGGCAGGCACCTGTAGTCCCAGCTGTTTTGTTTAATTTAATTTAGGAGAGCTAAATAATTAAACATGAGGCCAAAGTACATAAGAAAGTGGCAGACTTTTATTGCAAATATGCGCACACTCTCGGGCGAGGTTCTCTGGTCCTCAGGTGTGGGGGGGCCAGGGAAGTCGCGCCGGCGCTCTCGGGTGAGGTTCTCTGGTCCACGAATGCGGGGGCCGAGGAAGTCACACTTTTATGCCTGGGAGCTGGAAGGGGAGGAGTTTGGGGCGTGTGTGTAGGAGTGGCTTCTTGAATTTCAGTGTCCCCGGCTTGACGTCACTCTGTGCATGGTCAGTTGATTTGGTTCTTTTCCCGGGCGTGGGAAAATCTGTGATGAAGAACCCGGAAACAACAGGGACTGCTCCATCTTGCTCACCTTCCTCCATCTTGTCCCTTCTCCCTCACCCAAACAGTCCAACTTCTTTTTTTTTTTTTTTTTTTTTTTTTTGAGACGGAGTCTCGCTCTGTCGCCCAGGCTGGAGTACAGTGGCTGGATCTCAGCTCACTGCAAGCTCCGCCTCCCGGGTTCACGCCATTCTCCTGCCTCAGCCTCCCGAGTAGCTGGGACTACAGGCGCCTGCCACCTCGCCCGGCTAGTTTTTTGTATTTTTTTAGTAGAGACGGGGTTTCATGGTGTTAGCCAGGATGGTCTCAATCTCCTGACCTCGTGATCCGCCCGTCTCGGCCTCCCAAAGTGCTGGGATTACAGGCTTGAGCCACCGCGCCCGGCCCCCAACTTCTTATTGATCATAAGAATTTAGGGCGCCGTGGTCTGTCTGGCTACTTCCTGCTGTTAAGGGGCGTAGTTAGGGTCTGAGGTTGGCAGTTGGGTGTAGGGATGCAGGAGCATTTGGTTGAAGGTGACTCGGGTGATCTCTTGGACCCTGGCTTGGAGAAATTTTATTAGAATGGGAGCAAGACATAACATCAGGCAGAGGATTAGTATGGGAATTAGGAATGGAAGCATCTGCTGTACTACAGGCAGCAGCCATACCGGTGGTCCGGGGGTTAAGGGGGTGTTAAATTGTTGAAGCTCCTTTTTGATCTTGTTTAATGTTTGGACGTTGGTGTCAACCAGGCCTGATTCATTTACGTAGCAGCAACACTCCTCCCCTAGGAAGAGGCATGTTCCTCCTCTTTCAGCAGTAAGAAGATCTAATGCCCGTCTATTTTGTGCTGCTACCTGGGCCACTGAGGTGATTTGACGTTGTAAAGAGGCTAAGCTTTCAGCTGAAGCCTCTATGGCTGCCTGGAGCTGAGTGGAGAGGGTCTGTGTGGATTGAATCGAGTGGGTGAGGGCCCCTGTTCCAAGTCCTGAGGCTACTAGGGACGATGCTATGGAAACCCCGATAACTAAGGGAAGAAAAACGGCCCACTTTTGGATGTTATTGCTGGGGCTGAGCTGGGAAGCTAGTTCAGACAATTCTCCTTCGCTATATAGGATTAAGCTAGGCACTAAAGATACCGGAACGCAAAGGGACTGGGTGATGGGGGTATGGTTAAGAGTTTTAGATAGAGTTTGGTTACACCAGAAGTAGCCGCCAACATGGGCCGTCTGGGTCCTGCTGGGAGCTTGTGCGCAATCACACCACGAAGAGTTTGGAGTAGAGTAGCAAAAAGGAAGGGTTTGACTCTGTGGATTACGGTATAATGGCACTTGAGGCGAGGATGTTGCTTGAGAGGAGCTGGTAGAGTCGGTGGTGATATTGAAAGCGGTTGGTAGCGGGACTGCCACTAAGGGAGCTTTTCCGAGTGCAGCGCGAAGGAAGCAGCGGGAGAGGTTCCTTACTCCAGCAGCCTGGGTTAAGTCAAGTCCCTGGTGAATAAGTGTTAGCCATGAGAATGGGTCCTCATTGTTAGGGGGGCTTGGGGGCTTAACAGCTTCTGTATTTTCTGTTCATGAGATTTTACAACTGAGGTTAAATTTTGTAAGGCCTGTACACTCTTAGGAAGATGTACTTGTTTACTCTTAGGGAGGGGTACTTGTTGCACGTATACTCTCTTTATTTGGAGGGTTGCGGTGGGATATGAGGACCAAGATGTTGCATATAGTCCACCTTTAACTCCCTGAGCCCACCGGGGGTCCCAGGGATCCTTAATATTAAGAATATATCCTCCTAATGTTCTATTTCTTACAAAAGGTCGATCATTGGGGGTGCAAATGCCATTTGCACACATTAAACCTATCTCATGCATGTTGCAATAGTTGTATGGACACCCCAGGTTGGTTTCTTGCCAGTAGTTCTTACAATTATATTCCGTTTGGTCGTACAAGAAACATATGACTGGGCGGTCGTAGTTGCCGACAGAACTCAGGTGAAAGTTAAGGAGGAGGGCAGCTTGGCAGCCCTGGGGGGAGCAATCTGCAGTACCTTGGGTTTGTGAGTAAGCCTGGTTGTCAGTAGACCAGGTTTCAGTTATAGAAAATCTCCATACAAATTTAGGATTAGTGAGGCTAGCAGGAATAATTAGAGTGAACCATAACAGTGGTAACAAAGGTGTAGAGGGTAAGTTCAACATTGCTGAAATCACAAAGGGCACGCTGCCAAGCTACGTCCTCTATGAGAGTAAAAAGTCGGGAAACCTACTGGTCGGGGGAAGGGTCGGGAAGGAAGGTTTCTAGAGGGTCTATGAGGGGAAATTCAGTTAAGTTGAGATGGAGAATAGTGAGAAAGCGGGAGAATTTGAGAAGGGTGTTGATCCTTGAGTAGAACCTGGTCACCTGGAGAAAGGGAGGGGAATAGATGTTTTGAGTTAGGTTAAGATGTCTCGTCCCAAGAGGGGGGTGGGACAAGAGGGCATGATAGGAAAGAGTGGGCAAAGCATGCATAGTCCAGGTAGTAATTTAACATTGGGGTCTGGCGAGGGTTAGACGGTTTACCATCTACCCCAACTACTGAGATAGTGGATGGCTGGCTAGGACCTCCATAGGTTGACAAAACAGAATAGGTAGCCTCCGTACTGATGAGAAAAGAAATTGGCTTACCTGCTATCTGTAGAGTTACCCTAGGCTCGGCGAGGGTGACCGGGGTCTCCGACTGTGGGCACCGTCAGTCGTCATCCAGGTGTAGGAGCTGGAAGGAGCCTTCCGGCCTTTGAGGAGAGGCACCACGTTGAGGAGCAATGCCTGCCCTGCTGGCGGGGCAATCAGACTTCCAGTGTCCTTCCTGTTGGCAGGTTGGGCACGGCGTGGTAGGCGGGCAAGGATTTGGACACCTTTTTGCCCAATGCCCAGTTGTGCCACACTTAAAGCATGGACCAGACAGAGTGGCCGGCTTGGCCTGGGGACACTGGTTTGCCCAGCGTACTGGGTCTCCACATTTATAGCAGGAGCCCTTAAGAGACTTATCTTTGGTTTTCCCTGCCGGCAAAGTGGGCAACGCGGGTTGGAGGGCAGCCACTAAAGCTCGTGCCTGAAGGGCGGCCTTCTGTTCTACTCTGGCTTCTCGAAGAGCCTCAACTCTTTCCTCTCTAGAGTTAAAAACTTTGAAAGCTAGCGTGACTAAGTCCTGAATGGGGGTTTGAGGTCCGTCCTCTGCCTTTCTTAATTTTTTCGGATTTCGGGGGCCAACTGGGAAATAAAATAAGTGGCAAGGACAGTAGCTCCTGCCGGAGAGGTGGGATCCAGTCGGGTGAATTGGACAAGTGCCTCTGTAAGGCGATTTAAAAAGGAGGCAGGATTTTCCTCTGAGTATTGAATAACCTCCTGTAACTTATTAAAATTTACCATTTTGTTAGAGGCTGCCTGCATGCCAGCTAAGAGGCATTGTATCATTAGGTCTCTTCTGCGATGCCCGGGTTGTTGAGGTTGGTAGTCCCACTCAGGATCTGTAAATGGGCCAGCTTGTTCACCTACTGGGCTGGCCAGGTCAGTTAAGTGTAACTGGTCTGCATGCTGCCTGGTGGCTGCAAGAATGCGCTCTCTTTCCTCTGGGTGAAGAGTGGAAGTAAGAATGACATGTAAGTCATGCCAGGTAAGGTCATATGCCTGGCCTAGGTATCGAAACTCTTTGGAATATTGGGTGGGATTGGCTGAGAAGTCGCCGAGTCGTTCTACAATTTTGGAAAGGTCAGCCAGGGAAAAGGGGACGTGGACTCTAACCATGCCCTCAGCTCCAGCAACTTCTCGGAGGGGGGCCAACAAACTAACAGGGGAGGTTGAAACAGACTCACCAGTCGGGTAGGTTGAGACCGGCTGACTGGTAGAGGGGGTTGGGGCAGGCTGACTGGTAGAGGGGGTTGGGGCAGGCTGACTGGTAGAGGGCTGACTAGTGGGGGCCGCTACCGCGGTCTTGGAGCGAGTGTGGGCGGAAATGGGAGAGGTAAGAGGAGTGGCTGAGGGAGGGGCGGTAGGAGCATAGGGAGGGGGTTGGTAGGTCGGGAGGGAGGTGCCCCACCGTAGGCCTCGTCTGAGATGGAGGTAGAATCTTCCTCTGCTTGTGGTGTGGGGGCCGAGGGCTGGGTTTTAGCTAACAAGACCTGGGCCATTGAACACTGGGCGCACAGGTCTGGGCGAGAGCGCAAGTCCGAAAAGCCTTGGACATAGATAATCTCTGACCACTTTCCAAGCCTTTGGCAGAAATTAGAGCGATCTAATAGAATGTTAGAGTCAAGTGTGCCGTCTGGTGGCCATTGAGACTGGTTGTGTAATTTATACTGCGGCCATGCCACAGTGGAGAGGAAAATTAGCCGCTTTCGTTTTAAATCTTGAGCTAAATGTAAGGCTTCCAAGTTTTGGAGGAGACACCCTAAGGGGGTGTTCCTAGGGATTTTGGATTGTGAGGTTCCCATTGTTTAACCACCAGAAATGGAAACCGACCTCACGCAGTGGCAAAGCGTCCTTTGCCGCTGCTAGAGACCGGGGGCTCCTGGAGCCACTAACGGAGAATTGAGGAACTTCAAGACGGACGTCTCCGGGTTGAAGACCTCACTGCGCCACAGGGTGGCTACATCCTTGGGCGTACGTACGACTCTAGGCCAAGGACATGGAAACGGACGGAGATGGTTAACAAAGGGAGTACTCACCGAAGAAGAAATTCTCAGAGAGGCACGAGTGGAAAGCTGGAACACTTGTTCGGTGTTGGTGGCTGGTTGGGTTGGGAGCCGGTTCGCTGGGGAGGAGGTTCCTCAGACCCCTAGGGGATGTTGAGGAAGGGTCTCCTCCCGGGTCGGGTTTTGGCACCAACTGTTTTGTTTAATTTAATTTAGGAGAGCTAAATAATTAAACGTGAGGCCAAAGTACAAAAGTGGCAGTCTTTTATTGCAAATATGTGCACACTCTTGGGTGAGGTTCTCTGGTCCTCAGGTGTGGGGGGCCAGGGAAGTCGCGCCAGCGCTCTCGAGTGAGGTTCCCCGGTCCACGAATGCGGGGGCTGAGGAAGTCACGCCGGCGCTTGCCAGCGGCGGACTTTTATGCCTGGGAGCTGGAAGGGGAGGAGTTTGGGGCGTGTGTGTAGGAGTGGCTTCTTGAATTTCGGTGTCCCCGGCTTGACGTCACTCTGCACATGCTCAGTTGATTTGGTTCTTCCCGGGCGCGGGAAAATCTGTGATGAAGAACCCGGAAACAACAGGGACTGCTCCATCTTGTTCACCTTCCTCCATCTTGTCCCTTCTCCCTCACCCAAACACCAGCTACTTGGGAGGCTGAGGCAGGAGAATGGCGTGAACCCGGGAGGCGGAGCTTGCAGTGAACAGACATCATGCCACTGTACTGCAGCCTGGGCAGCAGAGCAAGACTCTGTCTTTAAAAAAAAAAAAGACTCAAAACAAATATACCTCATTCACCAGTCTTTTGATGTAGGATCAAAGCCCCTTCTTTGAACATAGGCCCACCGATAGCAGTTCTAGGACACATCTTTTATATATATCACACCCATCCTCCAATATTTTCAATTTTGGTTTAAGTGGAAAAGTGGAGCAAGAATGTAAAAAAGCTTACAAAGCAATCTAAGCGTATGATCCTCCTGCATATGTATTTTTGCCTCACTCATGCCTAATTGGAAAGAAAAATTTTAAATGACCGTTACTGACTCTTTCCAAAGCATTCAATTCACTTTACCATTTATGTAATAGTTAATTAAATTATAATTATAATAAAGAGCATTATGAGTCATAAACAGATCTAGGGGCTTTAAAAATTCCATTCTTGATAAGTATTTATATATGTTTGTATTATTTATTTCCATATATTGATATATAACCGTTTTGTTTCTAAAAGCAGGAGGAGGAGGAAGTACCTATTATGGGTACTGATTATCTGAATTAGCTTACTTTACCACCCGATCATACTTTCTAGAGGTATTTTTGATATAATGTAGAAACCAAGAAGTTCCATTCAACTGAGTAACTTTTTGTAGAGACAGGGTTTCACCATGTTGCCCAGGCTGGTCTCAAACTCCTAGGCTCAAGAGATCCACCCACCTCCCAAAGTGCTGGGATTATAGGCAAGAGCCACCATACCTGGCCCATAGAAATTATCTATGCTCCTTGCTAAGACACAGATTATTTCCCACCAAAGAATTCTGATTCAGCAGCTTTGTCCAGGAGACACTCGAGAATTTGCATTTCTAATAAACTCCCAGGAGATGCTAATGCTGCTGGTCAGAGGACCACATTACAGTAGCTATGTACATTACTTAATCCTGGCCGGGTGCGGTGGCTCACGCCTGTAATCACAGCACTTTGGGAGGCCAAGGCGGGTGGATCACGAGGTCAGAAGATCGAGACCAGCCTGACTAACACGTGAAACCCCATCTCTACTAAAAATACACAAAAAAATTAGCCGGGGGTGGTGGCACATACCTGTAGTCCCAGCTACTCGGGAGGCTGAGACAAGAGAATGGTGTGGACCCGGGAGGCGGAGCTTGCAGTGAGCCGAGATGGCACCACTGCACTCCAGCCTGGGTGACAGAGGGAGACTCCATCTCAAAAAAAAAAAAAAAAAAAAAAAAGGCAACTTCGTAGATTAGGTATTAAAAATCTGAGCAAAATTCCGATTGTTTCTTTTAGAACAAATTGAGGCTGATGCTTGCACAGGGGAAGCATGGAGTGGAGAAATGTGGAAGGCTTGGGAGTGATGAGAGTTTGGAACAGCCCTTGTGAGGATAGGAGAGGAAGGGGCTCAAGGAAGACAAGACAAAGCATTAGGCCTGGGGCCAATGGCTCGAGGAGAGTACCAGGCGCCCTGCATGGTGGATTGTTCCCACGGGTTGATGGAGCACAGGGGGTTCAAAGGAACCGGTGCATGCTGTGGCTGGAGTTTATAAAAGGCTGATTCACTAAAGGTCACAGAGGGACATTTACACAAACATCCTGGCCCCAAGTCCAGTGCTCTTTCTAATCTATAACAGGGTCCTTCCTTTTTTTAAAATTATTTTATTTATTATTTATTTTTTTGAGACAGGGTCTTGCTCAGTCGCCCAGGCTGGACTGCAGTTGTTTGAACACGGCTCACTTCAGTTTCAAACTCCCAAGCTCAAGCGATCCTCCTGCCACAGTCTCCCCAGTAGGTGGGACTACAGCCGTGTGCCACCACACCAGGTTTAAAAAAAAAAAATTTTTTTTTAAAATTTTCAGTAGAGACAGGCTCACTGAAACTGCCTTTGCAAAAATTATAACCGAGAAGACTATGATGGTGAAAGAGATCTGACCTAACTGACTCCATCTTGCTTCTAACCTCCAAACTGTACCTGTTCTGGGTGTAGGCGGAGCTTGGAGAGGAGCTTATAGTTTAGTTTTGAAACAAAGACGATAACAACCCTTTCCCAAAAGAAACCCCCTTCCTGCCTGGGGACTACACTGCCTTGGTAGGACTAACAAATGAGCCACAAGATTACACATTATGGTTCAGGGGTCATGCAGCTGGAGGCTGCAAGATTCCAAACCTCCCCAAATTGCTTCTCGGGATGACATCACTGTTGTGAAACCTAAGATCAGTGCTTGAGATATTTTGCAGACCCTGGACTCGATGGATTCATCAGCTGGCACTACTCAGATTCATAAATTGGCTCATCTGGTTTTGTGGCCCCTGCCGAGGAACCGGCTCAGCACAAGAGAACAGTTTAGACTCCCTGTGATTTCACTTCCAACCTGACCAATTAACACTCTTACTGGCCCCCTACCCACCAAATTATCCCTAAAAACTCCAATCCCCGAATTCTTGGGGAGATTGATTTGAGTAATAATAAAACCCTGGTCTACTGTATAGCTGGCTCTGCGTGAATTAAACTCTTTCTCTGTTGCAGTTCCACAATCTCGATAAATTGGCTCAGTCAAGGCAGCAGGCAAGAAGAACCCATTGGGCAGTTACATTACTATGTTGCCCAGGTTGAACTCGAACTCTGGGCTCAAGCAGTCCTCCTGCCTCGGCCTCCCAACATGTTGGGATTACAGGCGTGAGCCACTGCACCCAGCCAAGTCTGTCCTTAATCTGGGTTCTTTTGGATCTCATTTTTTTTTTTTTTGAGACGGAGTCTCGCTCTGTCGCCCAGGCTGGAGTGCAGTGGCCAGATCTCAGCTCACTGCAAGCACCGCCTCCCGGGTTCACGCCATTCTCCTGCCTCAGCCTCCAGAGTAGCTGGGACTACAGGCGCCTGCCACCTCGCCCGGCTAGTTTTTTGTATTTTTAGTAGAGACGGGGTTTCACCGGGTTCACCAGGATGGTCTCGATCTCCTGACCTTGTGATCTGCCCGTCTCGGCCTCCCAAAGTGCTGGGATTACAGGCGTGAGCCACCGCGCCCGGCCCTCATTTTCTTAAAGCTGCAAAAGCCGCTGGACCAAGCGATACTGCCAGCCCCTCTAGGCTGCTGTAACTAGTTACGGCTCCTGGATCTGTTTCCAGTTCGTTATGTTCCCCATCACTTTGGACAAGTCATCCCAACTCCCTGGCTTGCTTCTGTACTCACTTATGGTCCAGAAGCTCGAGATCTACAGTGCTGATTCTGATGAGTGCCCATTTACATGGCACTCTGATCCCGGCATAACATCTCCTACAGCCTGGGAGGTCTATTCAGGTGTGCATTCCTGTTAAACACTAACACCAGTCAAATCACTTAAATAACATAGGTAATAATCCAACAGCGTGGCCGGGTGCAGTGGCTCACACCTGTAATCCCAGCACTTTGGGAGGCCAAGGCAGGTGGATCATCTGAGGTCAGAAGTTCAAGACCAGCCTGGCCAACATGGTGAAACCCCGTCCCTACTATAAAATACAAAATTAGCCGGGCTTGGTGGCGCATGCCTGTAATCCCAGCTACTCGGAAGGCTAAGGCAGGAGAATTGCTTGAACCCAGGAGCCAGAGGTTGCAGTGAGCTGAGGCCACACAATTTCACTCCAGCCCAGGTGACAAGAGTGAAACTCTGTCTCAAAAAAAGAAACAAGCAAAAAAAAAAAAAAAGAAAAGAAAAAGAAAAAAAAAAAGAATCCAACAGCACATCCAAACAAGGCTGAAAGTTATAAAAGAAAACTACACTGTGTGGACAGTTTGTGTGTGTGTGTGTTTTAGAGATGAGGTCCCTCTGTCTCCCAGGCTGGAGTGCAACGGTGCCATCATAGCTCACTGCAGCCTCCAATTCCTGGCCTCAAGCGATCCTCCCGCCTTGGCTTCCCAAGTAGCTGAGAGTAGAGGCATGTGTCGCCATACCCTGTTTTTTTTTCGTTTTTGTTCTTTTTCAGATGGAGTCTCCCTCTGTCGTCCAGGCTGGAGTGCAGTGGTGTAATCTCAGCTCATTGCAACCTCCAACTCCCGGGTTCAAGTGATTCTCCTGCCTCAGCCTCCCGAGTAGCTGGGGTTACAGGCACACGCCACCACGCTGGGCTAATTTTTGTAATTTTAGTAGAGACGAGTTTTCGCCATGTTGGCCAGGCTGACCTCAAACTCCAGACCTCAGGTGATCCGCCCACCTCAGCCTCCCACAGTGCTGGGATTACAGGCGTGAGCCACCGCGCCTGGTCCACACCCTGTTTAAGGAAGAAAATAGTGTTGAAAATGAAAATCAATACACAAAGGCTGAACCAAAGCTGTTTGTTATGTTGAGTGGCTGTCTCAAATAGACCAAGACCCTTCTGACCCTTTGCCTTAGGGCATTAAAGAAAATTACTCTGGGCAAACAACAGCTTCCTTGAATGCTTTCACTTGTTTAACAAAATGCCAGAGAACCACAGATATAACCTACAAGATCCGAGCCGACAGTGTTACAGTTTTCATCAGTGCACTTGCAGAAATCGCATCATATGGATTTCCTTGGGAGAGGGGGATTGGGAAATGACTTTTTTTTTTTTTCGAGATGGAGTCCCACTTTTTTGCCCAGGCTGGAGTGCAATGGTGCAATCTTGGCTCACTGCAACCTCCACCTCTCGGGTTCAAGTGATTCTCCTGCCTCAGCCTCCCAAGCAGCAGGGATTACAGGTGCCCACGACTATGCCCGGCTAATTTTCGTATTTTTAGTAGAGAAGGGGTTTCACCATGTTGGTCAGGCTCGTCTCCAATCTCTGACCTCAGGTGATCCGCCCACATCTGCCTCCCAAAATGCTGGGATCACAGGCGTGAGCTAGCCCGCCCGGCCTAGCTTAAAAACAAAAAAACAACCCCCCCCCCCAAAAAAAAAACTGGTAATAAGGGAATTTACTTTCCATCACTGCAATTCCAGTTTTTTTGTTTTTTGTGGGTTTTTTTTTTTTTTTTTTTTTTTTTTGAGACAGAGTCTTGCTCTGTCTCCCAGGCTGGAGTGCAGTGGTGCGACCTCAGCTCACTGCAACCTCTGCTTCCCGGGTTCCAGCAGTTCCCCTGCCTCAGCTTCCCGGGTAGCTGGGATTACAGGCGCCCACCACCACGCCGGGCTAATTTTTATATTTTTAGTAGAGACACAGGTTCACCATGCTGGCCAGGCTGGTCCCGAACTCCTGACCTCAAGTGATCGGCCCGCCTCGGCCTCCCAAAGTGCTGGAATTACAGGCGTGAGCCACCGCGCCCGGCTAATTCCTGTATTTTCATACTCAACTGTATTTTATATTAGGGCCTTGAATCCCGAGTATAATTTTGTACTCAAATATAATTTATAAATAACGCCTTAGCCTCCCAACAAGGTCAAACTAGCTGGAAACTTAAGTCCTCCCAACCACTGACATTCCCAGCCCCCAGCCCTCATCCTCAGCCCAGGTCCGAGCTCAGAGATGATCCTGCGGAGCCCAGAGGCGGGCAAGTCCCCAGGCGCGCAGGCCCTGCCCTCCAGCTTTGCCAGGGTCGGCGGCAGCGCCACGCCAGCTCGCGGGCTGGGTTGGGCTGGGTTGGGCTGGGTTGGGTGGGCGCGCCGCGGCTCAGCGCCCACTTCCGCTTCCCGTGCGGGTGGCGGCGGCTCCAGGTCCCAGCCCGGGCGCGGCACTGTGCAGCCCGCTCCCCGGTCGCAGGGGCGCCCCTCAGCTTCCCGGGGCCGCCGCCAGGGCTGCCTGCGCGGAGGGCCGGCCGCGGCCGACGTGGGTGTTAACAGTGGCCGCCCCGGCCGGCGACCCGGAGCCGAGAGCAGGCGGCGGAGCCCGAGCGGGACGTGGCCACGCTGGCGCTGCAGAGAGCGCAGACCCGCCGGGCGCCTCCAGCTGTGGGGAGCGCGCGGGGCGGAGGGAGCGGGGCGCGGGGCGGAGGGAGCGGGGCGCGGGGCGGAGGGAGCGGGGCGCGGGGCGGGCCTCGGCGTCCGGGCGGCGTGACCTTCCCGGGCCGCGGGGGAAGCGGCCGGCGCCGCCGCGCACTTGCGTCGGGACCCCTCACCGCCCCGGGGTGGCCCGCTGGGGTCGCCGGAGAATCTCGGGGTCGTCGGCCTCCTTCCCGCAGTGCCCACCTGGTGGGAACTTTGTCCTCCTTTGCCCTCAAGTCCTGTCATTTGGCCGCGGGGCGCCAGCGCTGGCAGCACGGAGCCGCTTCTGCGTGGAGACTTGCAGAGGCCGCCAGACAGCGGGCGGCTGGGCAGGGGCGGCAGGCGTTTGGGGCCGGGCAGAGAAAGCTGGAAGTCGTCTTGCTAACCTGTTCCTTGCGAGGCCCGGGAGGAGACGCACCTGGCCGGGTTCTTGGCGGCAAAACTGGTTTGCGGCTCTACGCTTTGCCTAAAGCCCGGGCTCTGGGGACTGGACGGCGAGCTGGTCGGCGGCTCCTACCGCTGCAGCTTTAGCCGGAAGCTGGGATCTTCCCGCAGCAGTTCGTGTTCCCTGATGGAAAATGAAGCCTCGTCTACTGACTCTCCCATCCAAAAAGTTAATTTCCCCAAGGATCCAGAAGGATGGGTGGTCGGCGCTGTTGTTCCTCAGTCGCACCCTGGTGTAATTTGAGAGAGGGGTCAGAGGCGCTGAAAAGATTATTTTTTTCTATTCCAAGTGCTACAGTAAGCTCATAAATCAATTTTAAATCATGCTGAACAGTCTTACTTCCTCCAAGCCCTGTGTCTTCTCCGAGCCAGCTACACATATGTGAATTAATTTTAGCCCGCTCCTTCTGAGTGAATCTGTTAGTACCCATCATGGTTTTCTATGTTAATAATTCTACTAGTGGCTATTTGTAGAACGAATGAATGAATGAATGTATTGAGACGGAGTTTCACTCTTGTTGTCCAGGCTGGAGTGCAATGGCATGATCTTGGCTCACCGCAACCTCCGCCTCCTGGGTTCAAACGATTCTCTTGCCTCAGCCTGCCGAGGAGGCTGGGATTACAGGCATGTGCCACCATGCCTGGCTAATTTTGTATTTTTAGTTGAGATGGGGTTTCTCCATGTTGGTCAGGCTGGTCTCGAACTCCCGACCTCAGGTGATCTGCCCGCCTTGGCCTCCCAAAGTCCTGGGATTACAGGTGTTAGCCACTGTGCCGGGCCTATTTGTAGAATTTAATGCTTTTAAGTTTGGTTCACCCACGGGGTTGAATTCACATGGACAGAGTGCAATGTGATGTGACTTCCCTACAAAGTTCAGAAGGAAGTGTCTGTGCCAAAAGAAGTAAGTGCATTGAGGTTTATCTGGGAGGCCACATTGGACTTGCCCCTGTCTGTCCAGTTGCCTCTGTTTTTTTCTTCCCCTAAAATGCTTGTTTGGGTGTTTTGTGTTGCTTTTGGCCAGGTTGAAATAGTCAGATTGAAGTGCTGGTTTGCAGGCACAGACCTGAAAGGACAGGACTTTGAAATGCATCCTCTGTCAGTGACTAGTTGTGTGGCCTTGGAGAAGACCTTGTCTTGTTCCAGGCCTTAGTTCGCCTTCTGGAAAAGGATGAGGACCCTGATAAACTTTCTTAGGAAGATACCAGATGACCACCACCTTTTCAGCCTAATAAATAGTCCTGCCTCTCCAAATCTAGCAACAGCATATAAATCAGTGTCTTGTACTTCTAACTTAGTTGCTTTATTAAGTACTGTGCCTTTGCTGCCACTGGTTTTAAATTTTTTGTACATAAAGGAAAATTATTGAAGTCTGCTCATTGGCAAAATGCTTCAAGAGGTTTAAAAAACTTCTCCGCGGCCAGTGTTTTCTGTTGACATTCAGGATGACATTGGTGTTGGGGAGGCACTTGGTGTTTGTCTCTGATCCAGGACAATGGGTCACATGGCTTCTTAGTGTGATGAGGAATAAATTGTTCCTTATTCACAAACAAGTTACCGTAGGGGGTTGGTCAGGGTGGTGGGAGAAATTACAAAAATAAACTTATAGGAAATAGACACAAACCTTCTTGGCAGGCTGGGAGGTTTGCGTAGCTTCAGTGAAAGATTCGCTTAAGGCAACTGAATTCTCTTAAAAGCTTAGGGCATGGATACATAGCAATGTAGAGGAGTTTATCTAAATGACTTGTTTACTCACGTGGTCCTAAGACCAACCTTTGGTCCTCTGTGGGTGCAGGACTGCTCTCAGCAATGTTAATTACCCTCTAGTGGTGTTTACTTGAGACCTCTGTCATTATATCTGTACTGAATAAATGCACAGGGTGCCAGCTTGTCAGGGCCCCTGGCTGCTACAGCTCTTTCTGTGAAGCTGCCTGGACCTCTAGTCTGCTCTTTCATGGGATACCTGTG
Organism: Macaca fascicularis; assembly: GCF_037993035.2. Classification (NCBI taxonomy): domain Eukaryota; kingdom Metazoa; phylum Chordata; class Mammalia; order Primates; family Cercopithecidae; genus Macaca; species Macaca fascicularis. Next base: position 2,078,710 of record NC_088391.1, on the reverse strand, counting down.
CCTGAGTGCATTTCTTCATCTGTCGCGTGGCCAGGGTCTGCAGGTCAGACCCAGTGGTCTTTGACTGATGTCAGCATTACTAGGTATGCCGTTTCCAGGGCCTGGCTACCCAGACTGTGGCCCTCAGTGTGCAAAATGTGCAAATCCCTTGATCCATTTCTTCTTACTTAGGGAAATTAGGTGTCTCAAGCAATTCTTTCATGAATCTTGCTTTTGGTGTTGCATACAAAAGCTCATAGCCAAATCTAAGTTCATCTAGATTTTCTGCTGTGTTATCTTCTAGAATTTTTCTAGTTTGGCACTTTTATTTTTTTTCCAGAGACAGAGCCTCCCTCTGCCTAGGCTGGAGTGCAGTGGTACAGTCATGGCTCACCATAGTCTCAAACTCCTGGGCTCAAGTAATCCTCCTGCCTCAGCCTCCCAAGTAGAAGGGACGAGAGGCGCATGCCACCACACCCAGCTAGTTTTGCAGTTTTTACATTTCAATCTGTGATCGTTTTGATTTGTAAAAGGTGTAAGGTCACAAAACATTTGTGTTTTGTAAAAGGTGTAAGGTCACTGTGCACCTTCCTCCACACAACCACTTGCAAGCCATTCCCCCTCTACCTTGTGTAAAATCCGGTTTCTTTGACATTCCCTACCTGTTCTCATCACCGCCATTCACCAGCCACCAAGACCTCCCTCATTCCTGTGGTTCCTGCCTTCTTCTTCAGTGACTTCCAGCATCCTGAGCTATGGCCTGGCCTAATGCTCTGGCCGGTCACTACTAACATTTTTAGAAGTTCTGTTTGTAGTGATCTACATATGAGCACTGAAATTGAAAGAAAAAGTGAAGAATTTTTGCCTATATTTGGAAACTTTCCTTTCAATAGGTAATAAGCAGAAAGACAAAGCAAGAGAACTCTGCCTGGGTTCATTCCTAACCTTTACAAATTTGTCCAGGGTGGCTTATCTTCCTATCTCGTCCTGCAATCTACTCTCTCACTAGTATTATCTCATGCTTCCTTCTGTCTAGCACTATTCCAAAATTCTCATCCAAAGACCTTTTTTGTTTTGTTTTGTTTTGTTTAGAGAGAGACTGGGTCTTGCTTTGTTGCCCAGGCTAGTCTTGAACCCCTGCCTCCAGGTGGACTGAAGAATGCACGTGACCACAGGGCATGCTTGTGAAGCACAGCAAGAACGTCTACAAAGCAGTAGGACACTACAACGTGGCTATCTCCTCTGATGTCTCCCACTTCCAGTTCCACTTCTTTTTCAGCAACCCCCTGCAGATCCTCAACATCCTCCTGCTGCTGGAGGGAGCTGTCATTGTCTATCAGCTGTACTCCCTAATGTCCTCCGAAAAGTGGCACCAGACCATCTCACTGGCCCTAAACCTCTTCAGCAACTACTATGCCTTCTTCTAGCTGCTGGACCCCCTGGTATTGGGCAAGGCTTACTCATACTCGCTAGCCCCCAGAGAGACCTGGACCACCGTTTCTACTGAGCCCTGGGGTGATCTTAGGGATAGCATCCAGGCATCAGCCGGGGACTCCCTGGCAAGGGGCTGTTGGGTAGGAGTGGGATGGGGGGAGAAAAAAGACAAAAAAAAAAAAAAATCCAACGGAGCTTTGTATTTTTGTTATGTACTGTTTCTTTGATAACTGATGTGATAATGAGGAAAAAAGTCATATTTTTATACCCCCCCCCCAAAAAAAATGTGTTAAGACTTGTTTTGTGGCATAGCCTATGGTCTATGCTGAAGAATATTTCTTATGTGCTTGAGAAGGTCTTTTCTGCTATTGTTGAGTGTTCTGCTTAGGTTTGTTAGATCCAGTTGGTTTATAGTGGTTGTTAAGTCCTGTTTCTTTCTGGATCTTCTGTGTGGGTGTTCTATCCATAACTGAAAGTGGAGATTTGAAGTATCCTAATATTGTGTTGGTGTCTAATTCTATTGTCAATTATCTCAATGTTTGCTTCACATATATGGGAGCTCTGATGTTAGGTTCACATACAATTGTTATATTTTCTTGGTGAGTTGACCCTTTTATCAGTGTATGATACCCTTCGTCTCTTGTGAGCATTTCTGTCTTCAGTCTATTTTGTCTAAGTATTGCTGTCTCTGCTCTTTTTTGGTTACGATTTGCATTGGAATATCTTTTTCCATTCTTTCACTTTCAACCTACATAAGTCTTTAGGTCAAAAGTGAGTCTCTTGTAGACAACATAATTGGATCTTGATTTTTTAAAAACCCATTCAGCCAATCCTGTGTCTTTGGATTGAAGTCTTTAATCCATTTTCATTGAAAGTAATTATCATAGGGAAGGCCTTACTATTGCCATCTTGTTAACTGTTTACTGTGGGTCTTATAGGTATTTTGTCCCTTTTCCTCCCTTGCTGCCTTCCTTTGTGTTTCATGAATTGGTTTCTTTTTGTGTTGACATGCTTTGATTCACTCTTTATTTCCTTTTGTGTATCTTCTATAGGTAGTTCTGTTGTTGTTACCATGGAGATTATATAAAACATTAAAATTAGAAAAATCTATTTTAAACTGATAAGAATGTAATTTTGGCCAGGCATGGTGGTTCCTGCATGTAATCCCAGTACTTTGGGAGGCCCAGACGGGTGGATCACCTGAGTTCAGGAGTTCGAGACCAGCCTGACGAAACCCCGTCTCTACTAAGAATACAAAATTAACCAGGCGTGGTGGTGCATGCCTGTAATCCCAGCTACTTGGGAGGCTGAGGCAGGAGAATTGCTTGAACCCGGGAGGGAGAGGTTGCAGTGAGCCAAGATCACACCATTGCACTCCAGCCTGGCAACAAGAGCTAAACTCCATCTCGAAAAAATGAAAAAGAATGTAACTTTAATCAGATATAAAAATTACTCCTTTTTATATCTCCTGCTGCCGCTTTATTATTGATGTCACAAATTACGTCTTTTGAAATTGTGTATTAACGTAGATTTATAGTTATATTATGCTTTTATCTTTTAAATACTATATTAGAATTAAAATTGATTTACACATAAACATTACAATACTCTGTGGTTCTAAAATTGTCTATATGTTTACCTTTACCAGGAAGCTTTATATTTTCCTATGTTCTTACATTGCTTTCTAGAATGCTTTCATTTCAACTTGAAGGACACTTCAGTATTCTTTGTAGAGTGGGTCTACTGGTAATGAGCTCCCTCAGCTTTTGTTTATCTGGGAAAGACAATTTCTCCTTCATTTTTGAATGACAGTTTTGTTCAGGTATTTTTTTGGCTGGCAAAGGGTTTTTTTCTTTCTTTTTAAAATTACTTTGAATAGATAATCTTGCTCCCTTCTGGCCATTAAGGTTCCTGCTGAGGTATCTGCTGATCATCTTATAGGAGCTCCATTGCATATGTTCAGTCACTTTTCTTTTGTTGCTTTCAGGATGCTCTTTGCAATTTTGACAATATGTGATTATAGCATGACTCTATGTGGGGCTCGCTGGGATTATTTTTGTTGGAGTTTGTTGAGCTGCTTGAATTTGTATGGCAATTTCTTTCCTCAAATTTGGGAAATTTGGGGTCTGATATGGTTTGGCTGTGTCCTCACCCAAATCTCATCTTGAATTGTAACTTCCACAATTCCCATGTGTTGTGGGAGGAACCTGGTGGAGGTGATTGAATTATAAGGGTGAGTCTTTCCTGTGCTGTTCTCGTGATAGTGAATGAGTCTCATGAGATCTGATGATTTAAAAAAAAAAAAAAAAAAGATAGGAGTTTTCCTGCACTAGCTCCCTTCTCTTGTCTGCTACAGTGTGAGATGTGCCTTTCACCTTTTGCCATGATTGTGAGATCTCCCCAGCCCCGTGGAATTGTGAGTCCAATAAACCTCTTTCTTTTGTAAACTGCCCAGCCTCAGGTATGTCTTTATCAGCAGCATGAAAACGGACTAATACAGGCTCATTATTTCTTCAGGCAGGATCTCAACCCTTTCTCTCTTCTATGTTTGGGATTTCCATAATCCATATGTTGTTTCATTTGATGGTGTCCCATAAGCTCCTTAAGTTCCCTTCATTTTTCTTCATTTATTTTCCCTCAGACTCAATAATTTCAAATGAACTGTTTTCAAAGTTACTGACTCTTCTCTTTGGTCAAGTATGAACCCTCCAGTGAATTCTTCCATTCAGTTATTATATTCTTCAGCTCCAGAATTTGCATTTGGTTCTTTTCTATAGTTTCTGTCTCTTTGTTGATATCCTCATTTTGTACATGCATTGTTTTCCTGATTTTGTTTTGTGGGGTATGGTCTCTTTTAGCTCATTGAGCATCTTTAAGATGATTATTTCGGATTATTTGTCAGGTAATTAACAGATCTCCATATCTTTAGGGTTGGTTTCTAGAGATTTATTTTGTTTCTTTGAGCCATGTTTCTCTGCTTTGTATGCCTTGCAATCTTTTTGTAAGCTTTGGGCATTTCAGTCTGGCTTTATACAGGGTAAGACCTTCACCAGTCAACCAGCTAGAGATTCTAGGGCTTTTTCCAACTTTTTTTTGGCAATAGGTCTTCTCTGGGCTGTGTATATAATTCCTCAATTAAAGGTTTACTTGCCTCTTTTCTGCAGCCCATAATCTCTTGCTCCCCTTGGTGTCTGTCTGTGGTACTATAGTCTTATTGTTGCCGTAAGAAGCTGTGGCGCTCACCTTTGATCTCAGTGATCCCAGCCTGGCATTTAACCCGCTGTTCCCATCAGCACTGCAAGTCAGGAGAGAGAGAAATCTGCTCCTTAGGCAGACTGTCAAAAGGCCTGCGCATTGGACTCATGGTTGGTTCCTTTCTCTTTTTCTCTCTTGAGGGAGAAGAGGATTGGAAATTTTCTCCCAATTATACCACAATGTGCTAGGGATAGGGAATAGCTAGGGTGACAAATAATCTCTCCTTGACCTCACTTTAGTCAGATTCCTCTGAACCCTCTACTTAACCAGGACTTGACCTTTGAGCTCCTGTATTCATCTTTGCATCACAAAACTGTTTCTTGCAGTCTTAGCAAGAATCCTCCACTCTTGACATCTAATCAAATTCATCATCCTCCACCATCCTCCAGATGACATTCGATCACCCTGGCCTGCCTTCAGCAAGAATCCTGTCACATCAGTTTTACCAGAATGTCACCCTTCCCTTGACGTTGCCTCTTAGTAATTTTCCATCCAATGCCCGCCTCCACCCCACCCCACCACCGCCCTGCACTCTGCTCTTTGACTGTAAATCCTCGCTTGTCTTGCTGTAACTATGACAATTGTCCTTGCTTATCTTTACCAATGGCAAGTAAAATGCCACACAGTTTCCTACCTGTTGCATCTCTTGGCTTTGTGCACCTTTGGGTGCTGCAAACTCTCGACTGGTTTTTGGAGTTCTCAGAAAGGCAGTTTTGTCCATATGATGTTGTTAAGCTGATGTTTCTGTGGGAGGATGAGGGTCTGGGGTTTCCTATTCTCCATCTTGCTTATATTGCTTAGCACACTGTTACTTCGTACGTACCTCAAAACTGGACTTTTTTGTTTTCTTTTTTGGAGATGGAGTCTCACTCTGTTGCCCAGGCTGGAGTGGAGTGGTGCGATCTCAGTTCAAGCTATTCTCCTGCCTTTGCCTCCCCAGTAGCTGGGATTACAGGTGCGCACCACCATGCCTGGGTAATTTTTGTATTTTTAGTAGAAACGGGGTTTCACCATGTTAACCAGGCTGATCTCAAACTCCTGACCTCAGGTGATCCACCTACCTGGGACCTCCCAAAGTGCTGGGATTACAGGCGTGAGCCATCACACCTGGCCCAAAACTGGACTTTTTTGATCTTCCTCTCCAAAACCTGCTTTACCACCGTGTTCCTTAAACAACAAAAAGATAACACCTGCTGCCATACAGTACTTAAACTAGAAACTTAGGAATCATCCTTACCTCTGCTCTCTCCTGCCATGTCAAATTATTAACCAAGTATTCTTGATTTTGCTTCATAAATAGCTCCCGGACTGAGCTGGTCTCGGCATTTCCTGAGGCCTCCCCAGCCAAGCCGAACTGTGAGTGAATTAAACCTGTTTCCTTTTTTTTTTTTTTTTTTTTGAGACGGAGTCTCGCTCTGTAGCCCAGGCTGGAGTGCAGTGGCCGGATCTCAGCTCACTGCAAGCTCCGCCTCCCGGGTTCACGCCATTCTCCGGCCTCAGCCTCCCGAGTAGCTGGGACTACAGGCGCTGCCACCTCGCCCGGCTATTTTTTGTATTTCTTAGTAGAGACGGGGTTTCACCGTGTTAGCCAGGATGGTCTCGATCTCCTGACCTCGTGATCCGCCCATCTCGGCCTCCCAAAGTGCTGGGATTACAGGCTTGAGCCACCGCGCCCGGCCAAACCTGTTTCCTTTATAAGTTACCCAGTCTCTGGCAGTTCTTTATAGCAGTATGAAGAAGGACTAATACAGGATCTTATTCTGTGTCATCGAGGCTGGAGTGCAGTGGTGCTCAGGCAAGCCACAATCCTCCTGCCTCAGCCTCCAAATAGCTGGGACTACAGGTGCGTGCCACCACGCCCAGCTAGTTTTTTTGTTTTGTTTTTTTTATCTTTGTAGAGATGGGGTCTCACTATATTGCCCAGGCTGGTCTTGAACCCCTGGCCTCAAGGTCTCAGGTGATCCTCCACCTCAGCCTCCCAAATCACTCACTGGGATTGGGATTACAGGTATGAGTCACTGTGCCTGACAGACAGACATATATATATATATATATATATATATATATATATATATATATTTTTTTTTTTTTTTTTTTGAGACAAGGTCACACTCTGTCCCCCAGGTTGGAGTGCAGTGCAGTGGTGCAATCTCAGGTCACTGCAACCTCTGCCTCCCAGACTCAACGGATCCTCCTACCTCAACCTCACGAGTAGCTGGGGCCACTGGCATGCACCACCATGCCCAATTTTTTGTATTTTTGGTAGAGACAGTTTTGCCACATTGCTCAGCCTGGTCACGTACTCCTGAGCACAGATGATCCTCCCACCTCAGCCTCCCAAAGTTCTGGGATTACAGGTATGAGCCACCAGGCCTGGCCTTATGTATTTTTTAATTGAAAATTTTATCATGAATATATGTACTTAAATTTTATTTAAAAACACATAAAAGCAGAGAATAGTGTAATAAACCCATTAAGATTTAAAATATTTTAAATGTTGCCATGTTTTTCATCTCAAATTGTTATAAATCTAGAACAATCTTCTCCTCCCTCTTTTTCCTTTAATTGGAAGAAACAGTCAGTTGTCCAATAGGATATCCCACATTCTGGATTTGTCTGATTTGTTTCCTTTTCTTCTTTCCCTTTTCTTCTTTCCTGTAACTGGAAATTACACTTAAAGGCCTGAGCATATTAAGGATCAACATTTCTGTCAACAGAAAGCATACAGTCTGGTTGTTCCACTTTTAGTAATGCTAACATTGATCAGTGGACTTTCAAATGTGAAGCTAGATTTCCCCTACAACCAACAAGTAATCTGTGGATCAATAGTGCCTTGTGAATATCCAGTTCCTCATCACCCTTTCCTATAATGCTTTGTTCCCTAGATCTTGTGCACACATTATTGTGATTTTTCTTTTTTTTTTTTTTTTTTTTGAGACGGAGTCTCACGCTGTTGCCCAGGCTGGAGTGAGTGGCGCGATCTCGGCTCACTGCAAGCTCCGCCTCCCGGGTTCCCGCCATTCTCCTGCCTCAGCCTCCTGAGTAGCTGGGACTACAGGCGCCCGCCACCGCGCCCGGCTAATTTTTTGTATTTTTAGTAGAGACGGGGTTTCACTGTGGTCTCGATCTCCTGACCTTGTGATCCGCCCGCCTCGGCCTCCCAAAGTGCTGGGATTACAGGCTTGAGCCACCGCGCCCGGCTATTGGGATTTTTCTAATTCCAACTTTTCTTCTATATTTATCTGGAATTCTGTAAAAATGAGCTGTCTCCCATCAACTAATTATATGGGTAATATTTTTACAGTTTTAAAATACCTAATTGTTAGTATTGGTGTGTGTCTTCCTGGGACTCCTTCCTGTGGGTCCTAGGAAGGCATACTCCGCTCTGCTGATCTTTGTATTTGTTACTAATGCCTTCTGTAGTGATGGTACATAGGATGCATTTAATAAGCTCAACAGTGTATCATCGAGTACTATCCTATTAAAGCTGAGTGAAAAAAAATATATCATTGAGTCAACTCGAAGATCTGGTGATTCTCTGCGAAAGGATTTGCCGGACTATAGATTATGCTTCAGTTAAAGCTCAGAGACTTGACAATGAGGCTTATCTTACAAATTAAGTCCAGTGTTCAAAGAAACAAAAACAGAGTTTGATGCCATAAAGATTTCAGTTGCATATCCGAAATTCAAAGTGAGAAAAACACATTATCCTTAAGTGTATCTTCCTAGCAGTTTTTCGCTAACTTTGGGTGGCGTAATTTTTGTCAACTCTTCGCAACGTGAACAAATACTTTTCATCACGTCCTTCTCCGATATTTTCAACGAAAACGCAAAGGGCGCTAGACCTTGAAAAACGGATGCTTTTTGGGCCGCTACGTTTCCTTGTCTTTAAACAACACTTATTAAAATACACGAACACTGTGAGTTATGTTTGATTGGATCATCCACACGTGCTAAACCTACCAAAATCCTATATGACTTCTGGGAGGCCGGTCCGCTCGGCTGGGGTTTCCGCAGCAGCGGGGTTCCCTTTCCTAGAAAGTCCGCGGCTCCGGCCCTCCCGGCGCCCGCACCTGAGGCTTCCTCGCCGGGGGATCAGGCACTGTCAGCTCCTCCGGGCCGCCCTCCGCCCTGGGAGCCCTCCGCCCGCACGACCCTCCTCCTCCCCAGCGTCGCCCGCCTCGCCCGCTCCCCTCCCATCCTCGACCTTTTCCGCCACAGCTACCCGCCGTCTCGACGCTCTTCCGCCCGGGGCGCCCTCCCTGCCCCGCCCACCTGCTTCCCGCGGGCTCCGCGTAGCTGCGCCGCGCCCGCCTTTCCACGACTGGCTTCTGTTCCTGTCACTCTAGGGTCCGAGCCCGCCATTGGTCGGCTTCCGTTACGCCGCCGATGTGGAGTAGGGCCGAGCGCGGAACGCGAGGGGCTGCTGGGGTGTGTGTGTCGCAGCGGGTTTTCCACGGCGGTTTGCGGAGCTGCCGGGATGGAGCCGGTTGCGGAGGGAGCGAGTGTGACCGCAGTCCCTATGACAGCTGCCGACAGCACTGAGGAGTTGGCCGAAGTCGAAGGAGTTGGAGTCGTGGGCGAGGATAATGACGCAGCCGCGAGAGGAGCGGAGGCCTTTGGCGACAGCGAGGAGGACGGCGAGGATGTGTTCGAGGTGGAGAAGATCCTGGACATGAAGACCGAGGGGGTACGTGGGGGGGCCCCGGCGCGGGATGGGCGGGGAGCTGCGGGCCCGACGGGGAGGACGCGAGCTGGAAACAGCGCGGGCGGACCCAAAACAGGGGCAGGGGAGGAATGTGAGAGTTGAGTGCAAGCACGCGAAATCGTGGGAAAAGCGAAGTGACGTTTCCGAGTGCACGCTTAGGACCGAGTCTGGGAGGGAAGCTTCAGCGAATTTTGCAGGATCGCTTTGGCCTAAGAGACGAAGCAGTCTGGGATGTGGTGTGTGGTGATCACAAGGCTGCAGGCAGCTGGTGAAGGACTTCTGTAGTCGCCAGTATTGGGGCATGTGGTTGGAGCTGCTGCCCTTTGGAGTGATGGGATAGTGAAGTAATGCTTCTCGTCATGGTCCACTGTCCTCGCCATCGCTCCAGTGGTTTCCAAAACCTTAACTGACTCCCTGGTTTAAAATCTTCCGGAATTTTCATTTGCCCTCGGAGTAAAATCTCAATCTTACCCAGAGGGTGGCATTGAAAGGCTTTCATAAGCTGATCAGCATCATCCCTCCCTCCCCTATGCGTTGTATAGATCGCAGCCACACAGACATACTTGAAATTCATCACACCATGCCTTGGTGTTTCCTGTTCTCCTGGCCTGGACAGTTCTCTGCCCTCTTCTTCTGGTGAAATCTCACTCCATCTTCCAAGGCCTCGGGGTGTAGTTCTCTGGGAAAGCGTTTTCTGACCCTAACCTCTGCAGAGGGAGGAGCTTCTCATCTCTGCCCTTTTTACTTTTTGTATTGACCTCTGTGAAGGCATGTAAGCCATTCTCGTTCTTTCTCTGTCTCTCCTGCTTTATGTGGGCTCCTTTAATCCAAGGGGAAACATGGACAATAAGAAAATCATCTGTTTCAGTAGATGGATGTGAGGTACCCAAAGGGCCCCACAGTGGTCATTCTCTATGTTGTGTTCTTTTCATTGTCTCTTATTTCCCATTGGTCATATGCTGCCTTGTGTCATTTTTTTGCCTATTCATTCAGCATTTTTGAAATCAACTACTGTATATGCCAGGTGCTGTGTTAGGTCCGGACAATATTGAGATTAATTGAAGCATACACAGTTGCTAACGGGGGAAACTTTTCCTGTCTGTGGGGAGTTAAGTAATTAAGATCTGATGTCATTAATATTGTTAATTGCAATAAAGATGGAAATGTTTTATGTATAATTTCTCCAAATATATTGTAAGCACCTTGAGGTGAAAGGAGGAGCCACTGTTAGACTATTTTGTATCACTTGCATTTAACACAATACTAGGCATGCAGGAGGTATTTGAAAAACATTTGGCTAGGGCCGGGCGCAGTGGCTCATGCCTGTAATCCTAGCACTTTGGGAGGCTGAGGCGGGCAGATCACGAGATCAGGGGTTCGAAACCAGCCTGGCCAACATGGTGAAACCCTGTCTCTACTAAAATACAAAAAAATACAAAAATTAGCTGGGCGAGGTAGCGAGCGCCAGTAATCCCAGCTACTCAGGAGGCTGAGGCAGGAGAATTGCTTGAACCCCAGAGGCGGAGGTTGCAGTAAGACGAGATTGTGCCACTGCCCTCCAGCCTGGGCGATGCCCTCCAGCCTGGGCGACAGAGGGAGACTCCATCTCAAAAAAAAAAAAAAAAAAAAAATTGGCTACAAGGATAAAAATCTTTAGAATTAAGATGATTCTCATTCATACAGTGTTTAATTTTGCCAGCCTCAAAGATTGTAAGCATTGTGTACCTAAAGCCTCACCAGTCTAAAGAGGGTGAAACTAAGAAACTTATATGTGTAAGGCAATTAGGCTTTAGTGCTGTGAGTTAAAATTCAAGTTCTTGCATTTTTAGGTGCTCTTGTGAAGGAGTGATTTATAAGATTAAAGGTGGCCGGGCGCGGTGGCTCAAGCCTGTAATCCCAGTACTTTGGGAGGCCGAGACGGGCGGATCACGAGGTCAGGAGATCGAGACCATCCTGGCTAACACGGTGAAACCCCGTCTCTACTAAAAAATACAAAAAAACTAGCCGGGCGAGGTGGCAGGCGCCTGTAGTCCCAGCTGCTCGAGAGGCTGAGGCAGGAGAATGGCGGGAACCCGGGAGGCGGAGCTTGCAGTGAGCTGAGATCCGGCCACTGCACTCCAGGCTGGGCGACAGAGCAAGACTCCATCTCAAAAAAAAAAAAAAAAAAAAAAAAAAAAGATTGAAGGTGATATGGCTTGGCTGTGTCCCCACCCAGAGTCTCATCTTGTTGTATTCCCCATAATCCCCACGTGTCAAGGGCGGGACCAGGTGGAGGTAGGATCATGGGAATGGTTTCTCCCATGCTGTTCTTGTGATAGTGAGTCTCAATCTGGTGGTTTTATAAGCGTCTGGCATTTCCCCTGCTTGCACTCAGTCGATCCTGCCACCCTGTGAAGAAGGTGCCTGCTTCTCCTTTGCCTTCCACCATGATTATAAGTTTCCTGAGGCCTCCCCGGCCATGCTGAACTGAGTCAATTAAGCCTCTTTCCTCTATAAATTACCCAGTCTCGGGTATTTCTTCGTAGCAGTATGAAAATGGACTAATACAAAAGGTGTTTAGCGGAACAGGACTATGGCAGTTTTCACTGCTGAGTGAACCAGCCGGTTAGTTAGCCACCTAGCCATTGACAAACTTAAGGGCCCTGCTAGCGGTTTGTTAGGCCTCCTTATAGTCTAGTCTATAGTCTATAATCAGAAACACTTAGAATTGATTCACTTTTTACTAGTTCGTAATATTTCTTGATTCTAACTATATGTGTGAATAATTAACATAAGAACTGTGGAAATACATGCATACACCACTATTCCAAATTATTATAATTTATTTGGGGTAATAGAGTAAGCAGAAAATTAAATTCTAATACTGTATATTGCTTAATTTCCTTTTTTGTTTTTTTTTTTTTTTTTGAGACAAGTTCTCTGTTGCCCAGGCTGGAGTGCATTGGCATAATCATGGTTCTCTGCAGCCTTGACCTCCCAGGCTCAAACAGTCCTGCCACCTCAGCCTCTCAAGTAGATGGGACTATAGGTGTGCTCTACTGCGACTAATATTTTAATTTTTTGTAGAGATGGGGTCTCCCTACGTTGCCCATACTGGCCTTGAACTCCTGGGCTCAAGTGATCCTCCACCCTTGGCCTCCCAAAGTGCTGGGATTTACAGGTGTGAGCCACTGTGCCAGACCAGTTTTTTTATATTTTTAACAAACATTTTAAACTGTTGCTCTAGTGTATATGATCTGGTAGAACAGGGGCCTGCCTTTTGGTTTGGCTCACTGATTAAAGGAAACTTTGGCCACCAAGAAATAGACTACCTCTGGAATTTTGAAGTCAAATTTATAAATCCTAGGGCCATCATGCAATTTCCTAATACATGGCAAAACCCTGGACAATTTTTTGGATTTACATGACTCCATACAAGGACATGGAATTCAGGGATTTCATCTGTATTTGTATACTGCCATGCTCCTAAAACTCAAAAGGTTCCTGAAACATAGTGGCTACGTTCAATAACTATTTGTTGAATGAGTGAATGAATGAAGTACACCAGTTGAAGTAAAGGGTAACAATTATCAGTAAATTAAATCTGGAGCTATTGAAAATTGTTCTTAATATCCTCCTTCTCATCAATTAGCTCAAATTTCATTGATAACTAGCATTAGATTAATAACTATGTTAATGTAAAAGGTAGTTTTCTAGTCTCCACTGCTTTTTAAAAATTATCAGAAATGTTGTAAGAATTAGATAGACTCTCGTGTACCTTCACCCCGATTCTCCAGTTGTTAATCATTTATCTATTTGTCTTTTTTTTCAGTTTTTTTTTTTTTTTGAGACGGAGTCTTGCTCTGTAGCCCGGGCTGGAGTGCAGTGGCCGGATCTCAGCTCACTGCAAGCTCCGCCTCCCAGGTTTAGGCCATTCTCCTGCCTCAGCCTCCGGAGTAGCTGGGACTACAGGCACCCGCCACCTCGCCCGGCTAGTTTTTTGTATTTTTAGTAGAGACGGGGTTTCACGGTGTTAGCCAGGATGGTCTCGATCTCCTGACCTCGTGATCCGCCCGTCTCGGCCTCCCAAAGTGCTGGGATTACAGGCTTGAGCCACCGCGCCCGGCCTTTTTTTTCAGTTTATATACATTTTTGTCTGGCCCATTTGAAAGTGGTGTTTTTAAGGGCTATGTTGAATAATGCATTTACCACCATTTTTATGCACACACACAAATAAGGATCATTTTTGTTCCCATGACCCGTTAGCATATTGATTTGCAGTTTATAATAACTCTTCATATGATGCTTATTCTTTTTTTTTTTTTTTGAGACGGAGTTTCACTCTCTCGCCCAGGCTGGAGTGCAGTGGTGTGATCCCAGTTCATTGCAGCCTCTGCCTCCCGGGTTCAAGCAATTCTCCTACCTCAGCCTCCTGAGTAGCTGGGACTACAGGTGCGCACCCCAATGCCTGGCTAATTTTTTGTATTTTTAGCAGAGATAGGGTTTCACTGTGTTGGCCAGGATGGTCTTGATCTCCTGACCTCGTCATCCACCCACCTTGGCCTCCCAAAGTGCTGGGATTACAGGCTTGAGCCACCGCTCCTGGCCCTGATGTTTATTCTAAAACCAAATATATTGCTTTCTTCTAGGCAGTTCTGCGTGCTGTTGACTAAGATTTCTTTTCTTTCCCCCCATTCATGCAAGCTTAGCTGTGCTGTCTCATCTTTAATTTCTTCAGTTTTAATTATGCTTTTACAGAAGACAGAAGCTCTTACAAAGTTGTATACAATAGTTTTCCTTTTGTATATTATTTTGCCCGAAAGAATATGCATATATTCTCAATGGATAAAATCACCATCTTCCCACCCATTTAATGTAGCTGAACAATAAGACTGCATTGATGTACTCTTAACTATTATTTTAAGATTTTAAGACTTTTCAGGCTTATCTTTAAAAGTTAAGATTTTGAGGCCAGGAGTGGTGGCTCACGCCTGTAATTCCAGCACTTTGGGAGGCCAAGGCGGACGGATCATGAGGTCAGGATATCGAGACCATCCTGGCCAACATGGTGAAACCCCGTCTCTACTAAAATACAAAAAATTAGCTGGGCATGGTGGTGTGCGTCTGTAGTCCCAGCTACTCGGGAGGCTGAGGCAGGGGAATCACTTGAACCCAGGAGGCGGAGGTTGCAGTGAGCCAAGATCGCGCCACTGCACTCCAGCCTGACAGAGCAAGACTCCGTCTCAAAAAAAAAAAAGTTAAGATTTTCAATCTGTTCTTTTTCTGATATTTCTTGAGTTCAGATTCTACTCAGTGCTCGTACTTGATCTTTTTACACAGATAACTGAATGATTGAAGGGCAGTATGGGTACGATTGAAGGGTAAAATGGGTGGGAGCAGTTCTTGGCATTTCGCTTGGAAAGTTTATTGCCTTGGTGGTGGTGTGAAGAAAATCGGGCAAGTGTTAAGTGTGTAGCTAGAATGGTGCTGTGCAGTTCATGTTGACAGTCAGGTTTTATATTCCTGATTCTCAGTGAGATTGGGTATTGAGCAGAAAAGATAAACCAGACATCTGAAGAAGCAAAACTTTGCAATATATATTACAAAGATTTAATTGCCTTTAAAAGTATTAGAGAGATTCTTATAGATGAGCAAGAAAATGGGTAAAAGACACAACAGGTAATTAATGTTTTATTGTGGTTATGTATATATATCGTAAAATTAGCCATTTCAGCCATTTCTTTTTTTTTTTTTTTTTTTTTTTTTGAGACGGAGTCTCGGTCTGTCGCCCAGGCTGGAGTGCAGTGGCCGGATCTCAGCTCACTGCAAGCTCCGCCTCCCGGGTTCACGCCATTCTCCTGCCTCAGCCTCCCGAGTAGCTGGGAATACAGGCGCCCGCCGCCTCGCCCGGCTAGTTTTTTGTATTTTTTAGTAGAGATGGGGTTTCACTGGGTTAGCCAGGATGGTCTCGATCTCCTGACCTCGTGATCCGCCCGTCTCGGCCTCCCAAAGTGCTGGGATTACAGGCTTGAGCCACCGCGCCCGGCCTCAGCCATTTCTTAGTATGCAGTGCAGCAGCATTCACTGCATTCACCAAGTTGTGCAAGCAACACTACTATTTCTAAAACCTTTTCGTCTTTCCGGAGACTCTGTAGCCATTAAGCAGTACTGGTACTTGGTCTTTTTACACAGATGGCTGAATGACTGAAGGGCAGTGTGAGTATGATTGAAGAGTACCCATCCTGCCTACCTCAAGTCCCTGGTAGCCTCTAATGTACTTTCTCTCTCAATGAATTTGCCTATTCTAAGTACCTCATGTAAGTGGAATCATAAATATCCTTTTGTGTTTTGTAGCATAATATTTTCAAGATTCATCTGTGTTGTAGCATGTGTTGGGATCTCCATCGTTTTTGGGGCTGAATAATTTTCCACTGTGTGGGGAGACCCCGCTTTATGTGTCCGTCAGTGGACACTCGGGTCGCTTCCACCTCTTGGCTGTTGTGAACAATGCTGCAGTGAACACTGGTGTACAAATATTTGTTTCAATCCTTTTGGAATTGAAAAATAGGGACTACTTTTGGAATTGCTGTGTCACAGGATGATTCAATGTTTAATTGTTTTAGAAACTGCCTGATGATTTTTCATAGCAGCTATACCATTTTACGTTCCAAACACTAATGTAAGAAGGTTCCGATATCTCTACATCCTTACTAATGCCTGCTATTTTCTGTTTTGTTTTTTTTTTTTTTTGCCATCTAAAGGTGTGAAGTAGTGTCTCATTTTGTGGTTTTGACTTGCATTTCCCTAAGGACAAATGATGTTGATCATCTTTTCATGTGTTGTGTTTATATATTCTGGATATTAATTCCTTATCAGGTATATGATATGCAAATATTTTTCCCATTCTGCGTGCTATCTTTTCACCTGTTGGTAATGTCCTTTGATGCCCAACAGTTTTTAATTTTGATAAAATATAGCTTATCTATTTTTTCTTTTTGTTTGGGCTTTTGATGGCGTATCAGAATCTGTAGCCGAACCCAGGGTTGGCTGCTTGCCACTTGAAAACCAGACATGAGACGAGGGTTGATGAGAGAAAAGCGGATTTATCCAGAAAGCCAGCAAAACTGAGAAGATGGTGGACTGTTATCACAAAGAACATCTTAAATTTTAAAATTTGCCATAGGGGGCTGGGTGCGGTGGTTCACGCCTATAATCCCAGCACTTTGGGAGGCCAAGGCAGGCCGATCGCTTGAGGTCAGGAGTTCAAGACCAGCCTGGCCAACATGGTGAAATCCCATCTCTACTGAAAATACAAAAATTACCCAGGCGTGGTGGTGCATGCCTGTAATCCCAGCTACTTGGGAGGCAGAGGCAGAAGAATTGCTTGAACCCAGGAGGCAGAGGTTGCCGTGAGCCGAGATTGCGCCACTGTACTCCAGCCTGGGCAACACAGCAAGACTCTGTCTCCAAAAAAAAAAAAAAGAAATTACCATAGGGTTTTTAAAGGGCAGCTTGGTATGGGAGACATGGGGGAGTGGTGCAGGGTCTGTGTGTGTGTGTTTGGATGGCTCTTTTGGGTAGTCACCCATCTGGAGGTCTGGTTGGCGCTGGTGGTAGCCTAGTTGCTTGCCACTCCTCCTGAGCAGGAGGATTCTACAGTGCCTGGTTTGTTTGAGATTAGGCTCTGGAATTTCTTCTTCTTTTTCTTTCTTTTTTTTTTTTGAGATGGAATCTTGCCGTCGCCCAGGCTGGAATGCAGTGGTGCGATCTCGGCTCACTGCAACCTCCGCCTCCTGGGTTCAAGTAATTCTCCTGCCTCAGCCTCCTGAGGAGCCAGGATTACAGGCACCTGCCACCACACCCGGCTAATTTTTGTGTTTTTAGTAGAGACGGGGTTTCACCATGTTGGTCGTGCTGGTCTTAAACTCCTGACCTCGTGATGCACCTGCCTCGGCCTCCCAGAGTGCTAGGATTACAGACATGAGCCACTGTGCCTGGCCTAACCTCTGGAATTACTTAAGCAAGAGCACAATTAGATAAGCATGCATCGCTGGAAGAGAGTGTCTAGAGAGGGAAGGAATTAAGGGGTAAGAGAGGAGGGAAGGAAGAAAAATAAGGTGATTAAAACATATTTTAAAAACTGAGGTCCCGAGTTACGGACACATTGCCAAATCCAAAGTCATGAAAACTTATTCCTGTGTTAAGAATTTTATGGGCCGGGTGTAGAGGCTCATGCCTGTAATCTCAGCATTTTGGGAGGCCAAGGTGGACAGATCTCTGGAGCCCAGGAGTTTGAAACCAGCCTGAACATGCCGAAACCCGTCTCTACTAAAAAATACAAAACTCAGCGGAGCATGGTGGTGCCCACCTGTAATCTCAGTTACTTGGGAGGCTGAGCAATGAGAATCACTTGAACCCGGGAGGCAGAGGTTGCAGTGAGCCGAGATCGTGCCACTGCTCTCCAGCCTGGGTGACCCTGTCTCAACAAACAAACAAACAAAAACAGGCTCTAGGGTAAGACTCTGGGTTTGAATTTCAGCTGAACTACCCATTAGCTGTGTGCTCTTTGACTACTTTATCTAGAAGCTTTAGTTTTCTCATCTATAAAATGAGTAATACTACCTAGTTCATGGGGATGTTGTAAATATTAATGATGAACTAATAAATGTAAAGATTTAGACAGTGCATGACACATTGTGAAGCACTTGATGAATGTAATTCTCTTGATTTCCCTTTAATATTTAAAAATACAGAACGATTCTTAAGATCACAAGATGGGCAAAAACAGGAGGCAGGACCTGCTGTGGTTTGCTGACCCCTGATGTAGAGAGATGGACTCTTGTATCTGGTGTAGTGTAAATTTGAGCATTTCTTCTGGAAGGCATTTGGCAGTGCGTTTTAATCTTTACATGGCTTGCCTTTTTTTTTTTTTTTTTTTTTTTTGAGATGGGATTTCACTATGTTGCCCAGGCTGACTTCGAACTCCTGAGCTTAAGCAATCCTCTCACTTCAGCCTGTCAAGTATCTGGGACTCTAGGTGCCTACCACCACGCCTGGCTGCCACCAACCCTGGAAATGGCTGGGTTTTTTTTTACCCCATTGATCTCCTTTCTGGGAATTTATTCTAACTACTTAATGAGAGATACACAGGGATATTACAGCTTTATTTATAAGTACAGAAAAAAAAAATGGAAATGATCTAAACCACCATGGTAACAAAGGGAGCATTTTTGTAGTATTTTTTGTTGTATTTGTATGATGGAATAATCTTAAGTCACTAAAAATCGTTTGAAAAGTTATAACAAAAAGTGCTTGATACATAAGTGAAAAAGCAATATTAAAAATTATAGTATTATCCTAATGTTTTAAAAACATTCTAAATATGTATTAATGTAACAGGTGAAGGAAGTAGATCAAATTATTACCAGTATCTATTTATTATTTGGTTCTTCCTATCTATTTTTCATTGCTTTTCGAGAATTACATACTGCTTTATGGAATCAGAATAGGACTTCAGTCTTTGGTTTATGAAAAACAGAACAATGACACACGGTTTTTTCTTTTCATTTCTCTCTCTTTTGTTTTCTACACCAGCCTGTTGCCCAGGCTGGAGTGCAATGGCACCATCTTGGCTCACTGCAATCTCCATCTCCTGGGCCTAAGTAATCTGCCCACCTCTGCCTCCCAAGTAACTTGGACCACAGTTGCATGCCACCGTGCCCAGCTAATTTTTTTTTTTTTTTTTGAGATGGTATCTCGCTCTTTTGCCCAAGCGGGAGTGCAGTGGCCCAATCCCTGCTCACTGCAACCTCTGGCTCCTGGATTCAAGTGATTCTCCTGCCTCAGCCTACCAAGTAGCTGGGACTACAGGTGCGCACCACCATCATTTTTTTTTTTTTTTTTGAGACAGAGTTTTGCTCTTGTTGCTCAAGCTGGAGTGCAATGGCATGATCTTGGCTCACTGCAACCTCTGCCTCCTGGGTTCAAGCGATTCTCCTGCCTCAGCTTCCCAAGTAGCTGGGATTACAGGCGCCCGCCACCACACTCAGCTAATTTTTTTGTATTTTTTAATAGAGACAAGGTTTCATCACGTTGGCCAGGCTGGTCTTCAGCTCCTGACCTCAGGTGATGCGCCTGCCTCGGCCTCCCAAAGTGCTGGGATTACAGGCGTCAGCCATTGCGCCTGGCCTATAATTTTTGTATTTTTAGTAGAGACGAGGTTTCACCATGTTGGTCAGGCTGTTCTCAAACTCCTGGGCTCAAGCAATCTGCCCACCTTGACCTCCCAGAGTGCTGGGATTACAGGCCTGAGCCACTGCGCCTGGTCGATACTTTGTTTCTTAAGCCATTTTTCTCAGGAGATGGATGTACTTTATAATGTGATAATTTCCATTTAGAAGCAATTTTCAAGTTCGTTCATGTCTTCTCAGTTTTGTTTTTTTTTTGAAATTTAATCAAGTTAGTGATCTGCTTTATTTGCCTCCTTTTATTTTCTATAACAGGGTAAAGTTCTTTACAAAGTTCGCTGGAAAGGCTATACGTCGGATGACGATACCTGGGAGCCCGAGATTCACCTGGAGGACTGTAAAGAAGTGCTTCTTGAGTTTAGGAAGAAAATTGCAGAGAACAAAGCCAAAGCAGTCAGGAAGGATATTCAGGTACTATGTTTTGTCTCATACTTGTTTTTATGTACATAAATCTATTGTAAATTTTAACTCTTTTAAGTATGTGTAGTAAGTGATTTACAAATAATGAAGTGTACAGTATTCCTTAGTGTAAATTCCATGTAGCCAATTCTCACAGACTGCTTTCAGTGATTTTTGCTGGGTTCTTCTTTCTGTATCCAACCTACAGTTGCAGTTGACAAACAAGAATAGTTTGGAGATGAATATTGATACTTTCCTTTAAGTTAAGAGTAAGGTAAAAGTGGAGAAAAAAAGAGACATGCCAAACTGTCATTTGTTCGTCCATGATATGAAAAACTAGATTTTGTATATTTCATTATATTTATTTTGCATTATCAACCTATGTCTTATGCCTGCTTTTTCTGCTAGTTAAAACAAATTATCTGGTGAGGACCTGGTTTAAAAAAAAAAAACAAAAAAAACTTAGAACTATATAGTGAAGGCTGGGCACGGTGGCTCACGCCTGTAATCCCAGCACTTTGGGAGGCTGAGGCGAGTGGATCATGAGGTCAGGAAATTGAGACCATCCTGGCTAACACAATGAAACCCCGTCTCTACTAAAAAATACAAAAAATTAGCAAGGTGTGGTGGTGGGCGCCTATAGTCGCAGCTACTCGGGAGGCTGAGGCAGGAGAATGGCGTGAACCCGGGAGGTGGAGTTTGCAGTGAGCCGAGGTGGTGCCACTGCACTCCAGCCTAGGCGACAGAGCGAGACTCCATCTCAAAAAAAAAAGAAAAAAAAAGAACTATATATAGTGAAGATATCTCACATTAAGAGAATGATTCTCGTTATTTTATAGGCTGAACGTTGATCTTTCTCCCTACAATTTAAGTTTCACCTATGTTTTTTAAAATACATAGTCTTTTTTTAAATGACCAAAACAATATTAGTTCTAGTTTTGACTGTGTGCATTCGTTGTTAATAATAATAATAATAGCAGTAGCAGAAGTGCCTGGCATTTACTGAGCATGTGTGTTTGCTGCATAACTACCATACACTGGGCCCGCACTGGGTTAGTCAGTGAAGCAATCACTTAGTAAAGCAAGTGTCTTCATAAGGTGGCCACTGGTCTGCTGTGAGCTTTGAGTGATGTTATGTGACACTAATGGACTTCTGCGGAACTCTTCTGTCGACATTGTAGTATTTGTAGCTTTTTTTCTTTTTTGAGTAAACATGGAATGTCTCATAGGGGTCAGACCCCTAAACAGTTCCAATTAGAGAAAGATAGGTAAAATCTGTTTTTTGTGCTTGATCTGCCTTTGGGTTATACATAGATATATTATTTTTTCTTTTCTTCTCACTTATTTATTTTTAAATACAGAGTCTTGCCTCTGTCACCCAGGCTGGAGTACAGTGGCACAATCATGGCCTACTGCAGCCTCAGCCTCCTGGGCTCAAGTGAGGATCCTCCCACCTCAGCCTCCCAAGCAGCTGGGACTATAGATACATGCCACTAGGCCTGGCTAATTTCTTTTCTTTTTTCCAGAGACAGGGTCTCTCTCTGTTGACAGGCTTGTAGGAACTCCTGGCCTCAAGTAATCCTTGCACCTTGGCCTCCCAAAGTGTTGGTTGGGATTGCAGGTGTGAGCCACTGTGCCCGACCTGATTTTTCTTTTAAAGATGGTACCATATACTGATAATTTTGCCTTTTGCCCTAACTTTAAAATAATCTTTTATTAATACATATTTTATTCAGAAAACAAATA
This sequence comes from Macaca fascicularis, assembly GCF_037993035.2. Lineage (NCBI taxonomy): Eukaryota > Metazoa > Chordata > Mammalia > Primates > Cercopithecidae > Macaca > Macaca fascicularis. The sequence goes on along the minus strand of NC_088391.1, from coordinate 2,056,963 downwards.
TGGGCATTTTTTTGGCACCAGTACATTCTTAGAGATGCTTTTATTCAACATGTTACTATTGGTGCTAAAACTGTTGCACATTTAGCTGGGAACTCCTTCATACCAGTCCCTGTGTCCTGGCGCTCCCTCTCAGGGTAGCACTGCTCTCTTTTCTGGCACAGTGGCACATCCCAGCCTCAGGAGATCCCTGCTGACCTCTGTAACTCGACCTGTCACCACGCCATCACCACAGAGACCTGTGTGTTCTCCCTTTTCCTACCAGGAGAACTCTGGTCACAACAGTATTGCATGTCCTTATTTACTACATCTTACAATACAGAGAAATTAACCTCAGATTTGCTGTGCCCTTTCTACTATGAACGACAAACAGTATTTGTTTATCAACCTATTTGATAAAGTTCCACATTTATTTGCAGTTTAGAATATATGCAGTGTTTAATGTTCAGAAGTTACTTGAATTTTTTTTTCTGTGTGGTTATCAATTTTATAAACAGGTTCATTTGTCTTTCTGTGTTCAGTTTTAGGGTTCCCCCATCCTTGCCGATGCAATTTTGTTGAGTATGTAAAATACTTAACGTGGTTTGAAGGATAAAACTAGAAATTAACTGGGACCTATCTTCTCCCTGCCGTCTCTCTCCCTCTATATCTAATTTGAAATACTGTCCTTTACTCCCATTTAATAACTATAATCAGCAAGCATAATATTCCTTCAGTACGTTCTCACCACGTCTCCCTGTTATTTTCTAGATACACTACCTTGTTAGAACATTTAGTCACGCATACTACAGCCTCCCTTGCAACCCTCATTCAGTCTTAGTCCTAGAAGCAAATACATAATTAATGTTTTCCACCAGTCCTTATGGTGATGTTTGTCCAGTCATTTTTGGTTATCTGAAGCTCATGCTTTAGTACAGGGCTTCTCAAAGTATGGACTCTGGCAGGAGCATCAGTCCCCAGCAGGGGTGCATGCGAGAGTTTGCGACCCCCCTCTGTGGTAGGAAGGCTCTGAAGAACAGTTCACCGACTTCTTTTGTTTCCTAACAGTTTGTTGGCAGCGTTTCTATCTGAACGCCAGCTGCAGATTCCTTAGTGCACATTTTCTTTTCTCAGGTGTCTTACTGTGTTAATCCATTATCATCTGGCACAAAACATTGTTCTTGATGACCAGTTGAGTTTATTTGTCTTGTAAGTGACTTGGGTCTTTTTGCCTGATGCTCCGAAGTTTTTGTTTGTTTTCTCTTCCATTTTATAGACATGTCTTTTTGGTATGCTTCTCTTGTTTTTAGGATAGTCAGCCTGGCTAATTAAAACAATTTTTTTTGATCTTTTGTTTCTGTCTTCTCGGCCTACTTGGTTTGGAATCTAATCCTAGCAGTTTTTCCTCCTTGTGTGGCTTGGTCCTGGAAGTCCTGAGGAGAGCTTCGCTGGTCCCTTTTGCAGGGCCTGGGAGGGGCCAGCCACCTCTCCCCTTCTCCCCTGCCTTGCCCAGTGCGCATGAGGCCCCACCCCGCAGCTGCTCTCTCAGGCAGGACCCGCCTGGGCTTTTCCAGATTGTTGCCTTCGCTTCCCCTGCGTGACCATCCACACCACATGGGCCTTACCACTGTTTTAGTTTTGGTAAGGCTTGCGTGGTATGGACTTCGGACTTACCGAAACCAAAAGCTGTCTGCGGGGAGATTTGTTTCGCTATCCTACTTGTCTTGTTTTTTATGAGGTGATTCAGGGAGATTGGAAAGGTTAAGTCAGTGCCACCATATTCCCACTCGTTAACCTTGGTGGCATCCATTTCTTAGGCAGTGTAGGGAAGACATTTTTAAAGTATATCTGGTCAGATGCTGTGGCTCACCCCTGTAATCCCAGCACTTTGGGAGGCCAAGACAGGATCATTTGAGGTCAGGGGTTCAAGACCAGCCTGGCCAACATGGTGAAACCCTGTCTCTACTAAAAATACAAAAATTAGCAGGCCATGGTGGCGCATGCCTGTAATCCCAGCTACTCATGAAGCTGAGGCAGGAGAATTGCTTGAACCCAGGACCCAGGAGGCAGGGGTTGCAGTAAGTCACTGCACTCCAGCCTGGGCGACAGAATGAGACTCTGTCTTGTAAAACAAACAAACAAAAGCTATCGTTTCCATCCCTTCTCTCTACCCCCAAGTCATTTAGGATACGGTGGTTTTGGGAAATGGGAACTGAAAATACTTTGCATAGTGTTTTTGTGTCTATACAAGTACTTTATTCTTAAGTTTCTTTTTTTTCAATTTTAATATAGGAAAATATTTTTTCATAAGCAATATTTCAGATAACACATGAATTTGGGAAGTAAGATTTGTGTGCAGTCTTGCTTGTTCTGTACATAACTGTCAAATGTAGGAGCAAGTTTAAGGACATTCCGGGATCCAGGGTCTTAGAAAACGTTTTGTATTTGCATTGGTAACTACTTTATTGGCAGCCAAGAAAGTCTGTAAAAATTACTTTCTTGGTGGTTTTGGAAATGTTGAAGTTCAGATCATTTACAGCCCACCATACCTGCGTCCACTCACTCCTGCTTTGGGCTGGGCACTCAGCAGCACTGCGTTTCTGTGCGCTCCTGCCTTCTAAACTCACACTTGCCCTCACTGCCAAGACCTGTTTGCTAAGTCAGAGATAGAGGCAGCGTACGATTTCAGCTTACGTAAGCGGGTTTAAGAAGTTGAGATTCTGCTTGGAACAAAATATATTCTTACCAAATTTCATTAGTACTACTTTTCAAAACCTTTAAAATCAATATGTTTATGAATATTTTAATCTTTTTTGTATTTTCTAGAGACTGTCCTTAAATAACGACATATTTGAGGCGAACTCTGATAGCGATCAGCAAAGTGAGACAAAAGAAGATACTTCACCAAAGAAGAAAAAGAAAAAATTAAGGCAGAGAGAAGAGAAGAGCCCAGATGATCTGAAAAAGAAAAAAGCAAAGGCCGGGAAGCTAAAAGACAAGTCCAAATCAGACCTGGAGAGCTCCTTGGAAAGTTTAGTTTTTGATTTAAGGACAAAGAAAAGAATTTCTGAAGCCAAAGAAGAACTAAAGGAGTCCAAAAAGCCTAAAAAAGATGAAGTAAAAGAAACAAAGGAATTAAAGAAAGTTAAAAAGGGTGAAATAAGAGATTTAAAGACGAAAACAAGAGAAGATCCCAAAGAAAATAGAAAAACAAAAAAAGAAAAATGTGTCGAATCCCAGGTGGAATCTGAATCAAGTGTACTTAATGATTCTGCCTTTCCAGAGGATGACAGTGAAGGGCTACATTCCGACAGCAGAGAAGAGAAACAAAACACTAAAACTGCAAGAGAGAGAGCAGGGCAGGACACAGGGCTGGAGCACGGCTTTGAGAAGCCGCTAGACAGCGCCATGAGTGCTGAGGAGGATACCGATGTCAGAGGCAGGAGGAAGAAGAAGACTCCGAGAAAGGCTGAGGACACTAGAGAGAGCAGGAAGCCAGAGAACAAGAACGCTTTCTTAGAGAAGAAAACTGTGCCTAAAAAGCAGAGGAATCAAGACAGAGGCAAAAGTGCTGCAGAGTCAGAGAAGCTGATGCCTGTGTCTGCCCAAACGCCAAAGGGCTGGAGGTTGAGCGGGGAAGAGAGAGGCTTCTGGTCCACTGACTCAGCCGAGGAGGTAAGGGCCACGGAAGGCAGCAGAAAACCCATGTTGAGTGGTCAAGACATTTCACAAGCAAAGAAAGGGAAACAGCCAAGCTGTAAGAAAGTGTTTATGACTGTGGGCGGTCATAAATGAAGATCCTCCAGCTTTTGGACACCGCAGCTTATCTCTTAGTCTCTGGTTTGTTTCTCTTAGAATGATTATGACTAGAAAATTAAAGGCTAATTTGTGAACAAGTAAGGATGGTTTTTAGAGGTACTCAGATGATATATGGAGCATTGTATACTCAGGTTTATAGCTTCATCAGCTTATTTTATTGGTTTTTCACATCCTACTTGGTCATTTCCCCTGTTGTCTTGAGTATACCACTATTAAATAATAGGACACAAAGTACATCAACAAGTATTTTAATTAAATTTAATTAATTAAATACGCTTATAAAAACGTATTTAATAGAGAATTTGTCCCATTATAAAAATTATTTTTATATGGCTTTGCAAAATGGATGTATTTTCCAAATTATGAGAGTATTTATATATGCAGTATTTATCAAGGGCTATAAAGAACATCATTTTTTTCATTCATTATTTCCAGTTTTGGGAATTTATTTTAAGGAAATCATTTTAAAGAAGGAAAAACTGTGCATACATAGTTATTCTTGGCAGAATTATCTTCATTAGTGAAAAATGGATAGCAATCTGACTTTCTAGCCATAGGGGAAATGGTTAAGGAAACATTGATATGTCAACTTGGGGACCATTAGAACTACTGAAATATTATGAGGTCAGTGTAGCGAAATAGAACAACTTAGATAATGCAGTGGAGAAGAGGAGCCTACATAAATGTGAACACAGTCATAAAAATATGTGTGTAATGTAAACAAAAATGAATTTTAAAAAAGATTATCCATGTAAAAGTACAAGGACCAGAAGGGGGAACATGGAGAAGTAAAATAGTCATGGTTGGTTAAGACTATGGGTGGAAAACTTTCTTAGAATTTCCTTTTTTTTTTTTAAATAAAATTCCTAAAAGAGGGTGGGAAAACTGGTGTTGGGCTTTGAATTTGGTATTTTGTGAATTATCATATGGTTGACTGAGGAAGCAAAATTCTTTTGTGTGAAGAGGATTTAATGATCAGTGATCATGTACCACAGTACACAAGGGTGGTTCCCTGAAGCCACAAACCTGTATTTTCCGGTTCTCAAATAAATACACAGCGTCAACTCTTTATCCATTCTTGTTTGGATATCATGTCATTTTCAGGACAAAGAGACCAAAAAAACTGAATCCAAAGAAAAATATCAGAAAAGGCACGATTCTGACAAGGAAGAAAAAGGCAGAAAAGAGCCAAAAGGATTAAAGAGTGAGTGTAAATGTTAACGTTTTACCATTTACATTGCTGTCTGATATACAAATAATTAACCAGTTACATTTATTACGTTTATTATGTAAAAATTCATATAATTTTTTTCCGTTATTTTCACCTTGTTTTTCCTTTTTAATATGATGAGGGATCAGATTAGAATTACTGAGACAGGAAATCAGTTATGGCAGAAAAATAAATGTGTTTTTTATAGCAGATGCTAAATTTTAAAACACACCTTTTAATATATTCATTATAAGTAAGTCTGTGTCATTTGTGTAAAATATAATATTGAATATGCATTTTGGATCACTTCAAGATAGACCATAATAGAAAATATATATCATAATATATATCAATATTGGAACAAATACTTTATATTTCTTAAAAACAAACAAAAAAACACCATTACAGTGTTTGAATAAACCCTAGCAGATAAATATTTAGTTTCTGTAGCAAAAGTACTTGGAACACATGTTTTCTGGCAAACAGTGGTTCTAAGAGATGAATGATTTTCCTTGGGTTTTCTTACTGAAAGCTGAATGTAACTGAAGTAATATTAAAAGTAAGTTTTTCCTAAGCCTAGGCTGGTTTTGGCAGTGGAAGCAGGTGAATGAAGTGGCAGGAGCAGTGGCTTTGTTTCAGTGGGTCACACGTAAAGTGGCTGTAAGATTGCTGTTCAAAGCAAAACAAAAATCTTAAATGCCTTCTGTTCGTCAATAACTAGAGGTTCAAAATGCTGTAAAACTGGACCTGGCCTTCTTAACCTTTTTTCCTCCTAGTATCTTGTATGTCAGTTTTAGATACATTTTTACTGTGAACATATAGCCTTAAATGGAACGACTGTTTGTCCCATTCATAAGGGTACTCACTAGAGTCCAGTTTTCAATATTCCCTGATAACAAAACCTGTCTGCTGTGTACCTAGAGTTTATAATAGAATTCATCCTAATTCTCTTCTTCTTGGGGTTATTTCTAATGTCAGGTCTAGTGTCTGCCTGTTTTCTTCCCACTTTCTTTAGTTAAAAGCTGGTAGCATCAGGTACAGTTTTACCAGGTACACGGGCAGTGCTCTGGCACCCTGCTGTTTCCCTCACTTGCCACCAGAAACCATTTTGGTGCAAGCCTCAGGATCCAGCTATAGACAGTCTGATGTCTTTAGCTGTGGGAAAGGTGCTGGTGTGACTTGGATCACTGAGACTCACCGCCTTCAGTAGGCCTTTGTCACAACTGCAGGTGAGTAGTTCAGAACATCTGCTTAACAGCCATTCACACTGCACATCCTTTCTGAATATTGAGCAGCCAGTAGAAAGACCAGCTGAAACGATTTTTTGGCTTTGACAGTAAATCAGACCAGGCTTTATAAGCTAGGTGGATGTTAGTAAAAAGAAAATATCTTGTTGCTTTAACACTAACTTAGATTTTCTTTTGAATGTAACAAATTTGTGACTCATACTTAACTATCTTTTAATTTTTTCATTAGCACTTAAGGAAATCAGAAATGCATTTGATTTATTTAAATTAACTCCAGAAGAAAAAAATGATGTTTCTGAGAATAATCGGAAAAGGGAAGAAATACCACTGGATTTTAAAACCATAGACGATCACAAAACCAAGGAAAACAAACAGTCACTTAAAGAGAGGAGGAACACCCGAGACGAAACGGACACTTGGGCATACATTGCTGCAGAAGGTGATCAAGAGGGTTCAGACAGCGTGTGCCAAGCAGATGAGAATTCGGGTGAGTCTGGAATCATTTTGCAGAATTTTTCAAGATAGTGCACCGTATTATTTTACTGTACTCTTCTCTGTCTATATTTCTGATCTCAAGATAAAAAAATAATGGAGTAAAGAGTTTATTTGGATCTCCTGAATAACATTTTATATTGAAGACGGGTCATTCTGTGACTTCTCAATGGATCAAACAATTTTTCTGAGTTCCTATAATGTTCTCAGCACGTATGGAATTAAAAGATTTCTGATTTTCTACCTTACCTACTCCTACCTGGCAGCCCCATTTTATATCTTACTATTTAATAGATTTCTTTCAGGAAATTATCAAATATAAACTTATTTGTATTTTATCCTTTTAATGTTGTAGCAAATAACACTAAATAAGATTATACTGTAAATGCTGTCCTGAGGACATTGGAACTGGTCGAGAAGAAGAATAAAGACTACAGTAGTGGTGGGGAGGAGTACTAAAAAGTGTACATACATGTTTATAACTAGGATCTAATAAACCAGAGAGGTTAGTCTAATAAAACTAGATATTTTATTCTCTTTGAAGCTATTGTGAATGGGAGTTCATTCATGATTTGGCTCTCTGTCTGTTACTGGTGTATAAGAATGCTTGTGATTTTTGCACATTGATTTTGTATCCTGAGACTTTGCTGAAGTTGCTTATCAGCTTAAGGAGATTTTGGGCTGAGATGATGGGGTTTTCCTAAATATACAATCATGTCATCTGCAAACAGGGACAATTTGACTTCTTTTCCTAACTGAATACCCTTGATTTCTTTCTCTTGCCTGATTGCCCTAGCCAGAACTTCCAATACTATGTTGAATAGGAGTGGTGAGAGAGGGCATCCCTGTCTTGTGCCAGTTTTCAAAGGGAATGCTTCCAGTTTTTGCCCATTCAGTATGATATTGGCTGTCGGTCTGTCATAAATAGCTCTTATTATTTGGAGATACATTCCATCAATACTGAATTTATTGAGAGTTTTTAGCATGAAGGGCTGTTGAATTTTGTCAAAGGCCTTTTCTGCATCTATTGAGATAATCATGTGGATTTTGTCTTTGGTTCTGTTTATATGCCGGATTACGTTTATTGATTTGCGTATGTTGAACCAGCCTTGCATCCCAGGGATGAAGCCCACTTGATCACGCTGGGAGCTGGAGGCTGGAGCTGTTCCTATTCGGCCATCTTGGGCGCGCCCCCAGAAGTGTTAGTTTGAGTTGAGGGCTTTGGAAAAGTTCTTCTTTATTGCATATGTTTTACAGACTTTATTTCTGTGGCAAGGCCATCTGCTTAATGTCATCTATATAGTTTGAGGAATTGGTTTCAGGTGAAAATCCTTTAACTCTTACCATCAAGTATTTCTGTTTTTCACTTGTAAAACAACCATTGTGAATTACTCCCAGACGAGCTGCACTGAAGTCTGTGATTGCTGTGGTGATAAAGGCTGAACACAACGTCCTCGATGTTCCCGTGCCTGTGGGTCCTGTCGGAGAAGACTCTAGCAGTACCTCACAGGGAGTTGGGTGTGGGCCAGGGCACTGTGGGAGCAGAAGGCTTCCAGATGTAGGGGCCCGAGTGAATCTGGAAGGATCCATAAGCAGTGCCTTTGACTCACATGCTGGGGTAGCTCACACACAAGAACAGCTTTATCTGTACATGATGGGAAGCAGCGTATGTCCAAGAAGAATGGTGTAAGGGAGAAAAGTCACATTAGGATTGTATTTCCTCTTACCAGATCCCTGATCCCTCCTTCCTTTGAGCTACTTAGTCTTAAAATTCCTCCTTCGCTATTTTACAATGACAGGTTACCTATTTATCTTCATGCCTTCGGAGTACCATGGCTTCTCAGTGTGAATCGTTCACATTACTTCCCAAAGAAAGTCGGGGATTTTATCAATTAAAAGACCCCATTATACAGTGACTTGTGTGAAAAGTATACATAGAGCTTTGATTAAGACACCACAAATTTCATAACATTGTGGGTTTTTTATACTTAAGACAAATGTATGTTAACAAGGCCATTGTGTGTTCCAGATGGCAGGCAGCAGATTCTGAGTCTGGGCATGGACCTGCAGTTGGAATGGATGAAGTTAGAAGATTTCCAAAAGCACCTTGATGGGAAAGATGAGAATTTTGCTGCAGCAGATGCAATTCCAAGTAGTGAGTGGTTTTGGAAATATTGAAATCCCTTTCACAAATCTAGATTTATAAAATCTAACTTATCTTTCCTTTCATTTTAGATGTGTTAAGGGATGCTGTAAAAAATGGGGATTATATTACTGTAAAAGTTGCACTTAATTCAAATGAAGAATATAACCTGGACCAAGAGGTAATATGTCTTTGAAAAATCTCATGGAAGGAAAATGGAAAGTAACTCTTGAAAGAATTCAAATTAATTTTTCATTTATTTTAATTACAAAAGACTGGGTGTGGTGGCACACACCTATAATCCCAGCACTTTGGGAGGCCGAGGCAGGAGGATTGCTTGAGCCCAGGAATTGGAGACCAGCCTGGGCTCCATGGTGAAACCCCAACTCTACAAAAAATGCAAAAATTAGCTGGACATGGTGGTATATGCCTTTGGTCCCAGTTACTTGGGCGGCTGAGGTGGGAGGATCACCTGAGCCTGGGAGGTCATGGCTGTGGTAAGTTGAGATCGTACCACTGCACCCCAGCCTGGGCAACAGAGCAAGACTCTGTCTCAAAAAAAAAAAAAAAGTAATGCACGTTCACTTTGTAAAATTAAAAAATTGCAGAACCCTATAAATGTACAATTATAGTCCCTTTAATTCCAACCCCCTTACCCCCCCAAAAGTGATGGTTTGGTTTGGTTTGGTTATGGCTACCTGTTTTGTATGTGGTTTTACCCTCTGCCATTCCGAGAGCATAGAGTGAGACCATTTTCCTATGGCCATTTGTATTTCTTTGATGGTTGCCCCATTTCCAACAACTGTCCATCTCTCTGTTGTAGCTGGCGTGTTTCATACTGATACGTATGGATTTTTTAATGGAAGTATATTGACCCTTTCTCCCTAGATTTTAGGTTTTGTGTTTTGAGTCTTGTATTGCTTGAAGATTTTTATTTTTAGGCAATTGTATCTGTCGATCTTTTACATTTATGGCTTTTGGGTATCTTGTCTTGCTTAGAAAATATTTTCATATTTTCTTCTTTAGTTTTTTAGCTCCGCTGTGGATTTTTTAGGTTTAATCCTTTGGGATTACAATTCACAAAATTATTGGGATTTTGATTAAAATTGCATGAAATAATATAGATTGAGAATTGGCATTTTTATTTACATTTTGCATCTTCTGTCCAGGAACATGGTAATTCTAATCACTCAGCTCTTCATTTATACCCTTAAGCAAAGTTCTATGGGTTTTTCATTCATATAGACATTGCACATTTCTTCTAGATGTATGCCTGTATGTTTTATGTTTTATTATGGTCATTAGTCTTTTTTCATTTACATTTTGTTTTCTAACTGGTTGCTTGTCAATGGTAAAGCTATGGATGTCTTTGTACACATATGTATGTGTGACTCCAGTCGTTTAATGAAATTCTCTTCTAGTTTTTAAGTTACTTGTTTTGGATTTTCTTTTTTTTTTTTTGAGACGGAGTCTCGCTTTGTCGCCCAGGCTGGAGTGCAGTGGCCGGATCTCAGCTCACTGCAAGCTCCGCCTCCCGGGTTTACGCCATTCTCCTGCCTCAGCCTCCCGAGTAGCTGGGACTACAGGCGCCCACCACCTCGCCCGGCTAGTTTTTTGTATTTTTAGTAGAGACGGGGTTTCACCATATTAGCCAGAATGGTCTCGATCTCCTGACATCGTGATCCGCCGGTCTCGGCCTCCCAAAGTGCTGGGATTACAGGCTTGAGCCACCGCGCCCGGCCTTGTTTTGGATTTTCTAGATAGAAAATTTGATCATATGCCCCCCAGAAAGTCACTGTTCATTTTATATGGTACAAACTTTTCATGTACCTTTAGGATTTCATACACAAAACAAAATCAAAGAAGATACAAAAATGAGAGCTGGGCGTGGTGGCGTGCACCTGTAATCTCAGCTACTCGAGGCTGAGGCAGGCGCCCAGGAGTTTGAGACCAGCCTGGGCTGACATAACAACACTCTGTCTCAATAAAAAAGAAAGAAAGAAAACCACCACCAACAAAAAAGAATTCAAGCATTCCTTGGAGATATTGTGGGTTTGGTTCCAGACTGTTGGAATAAAGCGAGTCACACAAATTTGTTGGTTTCCTCGTGCATATAAAAGTTAGGTTTCCTGTAGTAAACTACAGTAGTAGTTTACTGTAGTCTGTGAATAGCATTACATCTTTTAAAAAAACTATATATCTTAATTTACAACACTTTATTGCTAAAAATGGCTGACACAACACCACAAAATGGGCACATGCTGTGGGGGTACTGGTGTGAATAAACGTGCCTGTGGCAGGGTTGCCACAGACCTTCAATTTGTAAAAAACACAGTCCCTGTGAAGCTCGGTAAAGCAAAGCTCAGTGAAACGAGGTAGGCCTATAGAGGAAAGCGTAAAATTTTATGCAAACATTTATATGTGAAAAAATATTCTAAAAGCTACTAGTTTATGATGGTTGGGATATGTGAAAAAATATTCTAAAAGCTACTAGTTTATAATGGTTGGGATATTTTAGCGAAAATCCTAAGTAGATGCCTAAATCAATGCCCGTTAGTGATATCACATTGAAACATCTCAAGTGAGAAGACTTGGTTCTGAAATTGTTCTAAAGATTAACACGTTTTTTATTTAACAAAACCAACACAGGATTCCAGTGGAATGACACTGGTGATGCTTGCCGCCGCGGGAGGGCAGGACGACCTCCTGCGACTCCTCATAACGAAAGGCGCGAAAGTGAACGGTCGGCAGAAAAACGGGACCACCGCCCTCATTCATGCCGCAGAGAAGGTTTGTGGCTTCTCGTGCATCCGTTTCAGAGCTTTCATTCCTGCCGATGGACTGAGAGGACCTCTTTGGTAGTGAAATACAGCAATCACACGGCCACATAGCTTTTTTTTTTTTTTTAAAGACAGAGTCTTGCTCTGTCCCCCAGGCTGGAGTGCAGTGGCACGATCTCAGCTCACTGCAACCTCTGCCCCCCGGGTTCCAGCAGTTCTCCTGCTTCAGCCTCCCTAGTAGCTGGGATTATAGGTGCCCACCACCACGCCCAGCTAATATTTGTATTTTTAGTAGAGACAGTGTTGCCATATTGGCCAGGCTGGTTTCGAACTCCTGACTTCAAGTGACCCACCCGCCTTGGCCTCCCAAAGTGCTAGTATTACAGGAGTGAGCCTCTGCGCCTCGTCTGCTCTAGTTCTACTTTCTAATAGTATTTTATTATTGTCATATTATATTATGAAATAACACTTTCCTTTTTTTTGAGACAGAGTCTCGCTCTGTGGCCCAGGCCGCGGGAATGAGTGGCGGGATCTCGGCTCACTGCAAGCTCCGCCTCCCGGGTTCACGCCATTCTCCTGCCTCAGCCTCCTGAGTAGCTGGGACTACAGGCGCCGCCACCACACCCGGCTAATTTTTTGTATTTTTAGTAGAGACAGGGTTTCTCCATGTTAGCCAGGATAGTCTTGATTTCCTGCCCTCGCGATCCTCCTGCCTTGGCCTCCCTAAGTGCTGGGATTATAGGTGTGAGCCATTGTGCTCAGCCATCACATGGTCCCATAGCTTTTTAAAAAATTCGTTTTAGAAATAAGGTCTCCATCTGTGGCACAGAGGGGAGTGCAATGGCACCATCATAACTCACTGTGGCTGGGAACTCCTGGTCTCAAGCAGTCCTCCTGCCTCAGCCTCCCGAGTCGCTGGGCCCGTGTGTACCACCACACCTGGCTAGTTTTAGAAATGTTTGTAGAGACATGGTCTCACTGTGTTGCCCAGCCTGGGCTCAAGGAATCCTCCCGCCTCGGTTGAAGTGCTGGGATTACAGGCATGAGCCGCCGCCCCCAGCTGGAGGAACTTTTTAACTTCATGTTTCAGTTGATCTGTGACATGTAATGAATGGATTTATCATCAGTAGTGCATTGTAATCACATTTCAAAATGTGATTTATCTCGTTAGAAGTAATTTATATTAAAATACTTGATTAAAGTACTAATATTAATTTTCATCTTAAATAATTTAAAATTTTTTCGAATGGTATTAGTATTCCTTTTGGTTAATAATTTAATTGAAATGTTCCCATATATTATCTTTTTAAAGGATTTATATGTAGAGGTTCTTAGGTTGGAGCTAGCGGTTCCGTTTAAGTAGCAGTTGCTGGCAGCACAGTGAGTGGCGAAATCTGGACCTCTGTGGGGCAGGGCTCACCCCCGCGGCCCCACAGCAAGGCTGTGTGTGACCCACAACCACTTGTGATAGAACCTGCTGGGTATTTTTCCTGATGACTTAAGAATTTCAAAATATCTGAAAACTGTCTTTTAAATAATTTGGGGAATTAAATTTGCTTGTTTTTCTTTTCATAGAACTTTTTAACAACAGTGGCTATTCTTTTGGAAGCGGGAGCTTTTGTCAACGTCCAGCAGAGCAATGGTGAGACCGCACTGATGAAGGTAAATCCCTCCTGTGGGTTGTTCCTTCTTCAGTACCTTGGCAGGTGCTTGTGTTAGCATCTGCCACTGCCCGGCGCTGTGCTGGGGCCTGATAACAGAGTGGGTACCAAGACAGTCCTGGAGTCCAGCCACTTGCAGGGGAGGAGGAGAAGCGGGCTGGCAGGGCAGCAGTGAGCTCAGAGCGGGCAGTGGTGTGATCAGAACAGCACAGAGAGCCATGAGGTCACAGGGAAGTGCTCCGAGCTGGGCCTTGGGGACCCTGGCAATCTGTAGGGTGGATGAGGCAGGTGCCACACTGTATCCTAAATGGCAGTCAAGTCAGCAGGGAGGGAGCACTCTGGCTGCAGCTGGAGCAGCAGGGAGGCTGCCGGCCTGGAAGGAGCAGGCTTGGGCGTGGGACGGAGCTCCTCGTGCACTCTGTGTTCCTCATTTGATGTTGGTGAATTTGTCGCCTCGGGCTTGTTCCTGTGTTCCGGAACGTGGTTTGCAGACAGGTTTTGAAAGAAAGGTCGACCGTTTGGCATTTGTCTTAGGGGACACTGCACGGTCTGGTTGGTTCCTCTGCAGCAATTGTGGGTTCCTGGCCCAGGATGCTATTAGGATATAGCAGGTCCAGACACCCAGCCAGCAGTGGCCAGCTCAGCTCCCTGTGGGCACCTGTCCTCTTTCGTCCCTGGGATGCTTGGCTCCATGTAAGCCATTGAGCCCAGCAGGAGCCTGCCCACAGCGCCCATTCCAGCCTCTGTCCCCAGTAAGCAAAAGAGCACAGCCAGGCCCTGGGTCTGCAGGGCACCTGGCATCCAGTCTCACCGTGAACCGTCTTCTGATGGCCCGGACCACCTGTCTTTTGTCCTCCTGCCGCACGAGGCCCATAAACAGTCTCCTCCTGTTGCCCAGGCTGGAGTACAGTGGCGCCATCATGACTCACTGCAGCCTCGGCTTCCCGAGCTCAAGTGCCTCTCACCTCAGCCTCCCGAGTAGCTAGGACTGTGGTTGTCTCATGTGGAGCAGTGGTGGCCTCTCAAAGCATCATCTTGGTGACAGATGACCCGGTGCACCCTGAACTGCAGCCATGCAGATGCATCTAGAGCATGAGAGAGGTGGGCGGGCACAGAAGCCTGCTCATGCGAAGCCTTAGGGAGTTCGTCCAGAGGGCCCTGGGGAGCCACAGCAAGGTTGAAGCTGAAGAAGGGTAGAATCAGATTAGAGGGTTTTCATTTGTGTGTTTTAATGCTTCGTAGTACAGAAGGGGCATAGATTGGGAGGAGGATAGTTTGCAGACTTGTTGTGTCTCCAGGTTATGTGAAATAACAGAAGTCTGTACCTGGGTCATGGCAGGAGGGATGGAGTGGGTGAGCTGGCCACTTGGTAAGAGGTACAATTCACAGAGCTTGGTAACTGGAGGGGACGCCTGGTCACCCCATTTCCTAAGTTGGGGGCCCAGGTGGCACAGATGGAGGGAGTTGGGTATTGGGTCGTGTAGATGTCACCTCTGCACATTTCACTGGGGAATCTAGGCTCAGGAGAGGGTGTGGGCTGGAGATTCAGGTTTGCTGCTGTCCAGCTCTGCGACAGTGACTGTAGCCATAGGTTGAGAGTAGGGTCATCCATGGGGAAGTGGAAAGGAGAAAAGGGCCGTAGAAGGAAAGAAGCTGCGTGGGGAGAAGCAGAGGAGGAAGTGGTCCTCAGGCTGGCAGCGCCTCCCCCAGCACCAGGCAGAAGGCAAGTGGGAGCCCCGGGTCAGCACCTCAGGGGTGAAGCCGTGCCGAGGTGTCTGTGTTGAGCTGGGAGTGGGGTGTGGAGGCCGAGGTGCCTGTGTTGAGCTGGGAGTGGGGTGCAGAGGGGAGAGGGCTCTGGAGTGGGTCGGGGAGGACGTGGCGTTTCTTCCCTGAGAGGACACGTGGCACTTACTTCACTGGGTCTGAATTCAATAGACTGCCTTTATCTGCCATGAGGTTTATTTAAGTATTTGTTCCTGAAAAGCTGTATTTTAATTGCTTTCAGGATTTAGCATGTTGAAGTTTTTTTGAGTTTTAGAATGAGAAGATATAAACATAGTGATTTTCAGAAATTAAAACCCTTTCATCGGAGGAGAAAGTGTAGAACATGGGTCCTTTACCAGAGTGGGCAGGTGCAGGGGGACTGCCCTCACCTGTCGCTGCAGGCTCTGTCGGTCCCAGCAGGGCCTCACCCTCCCCGTGGCTGCAGTGTGGGCCACTCGGTCTGTCCCGAGCCTGTCCTGGATGGTGTCCCTCACCTCTGCAGTGGACACCCGGCGTGACCCGAAAGGTCTCAGGCATTGCCCAGGCTCCGCTGATCTGACGGCAGAGCCGCCCCTGCTGGAAGCGCTGGCTGACACCGTTGTCCGGGCAGTGTGGCGGGCGGGCAGCGTGGTGGGCGGGTAGACAGGTAGCGTGCCAGACGGGCAGTGTGGTGGACGGGTAGCGTGGCGGATGGGCAGAGGGTGGACGGGCATTGTGGTGGACGGGTAGTGTGGTGGAGCGCCGCTGCTCCTGGAGGCCACTCTGTACAGTGACGCTGCTGCCCCAGCATCTGCCTCACAGGGTAGGGGGCGGCACAGGGACCCCATCTGCTTTTCACAAATGGAAACGAGAGACTCAGAATAATTACGGGACTTATCTGCAGTCACGTGGCTAGTGAGTGACAGACAAGGAAACGGTCTGTGCCACAGCTGCACCGTAGGTTTGCAAATTCAGATTCCTATCTGTGCTTGGGTCATCTCCTTTAAAGCAGCAGCTGGGGACATTTTGAGGTTATTTTGTGGTCCTGAGAGGTGTTTTTGAGATTCCCGAGACAAAGCTGTCTATAGTGAGAGCCAGGCTTGTGTATCTCGGTGCCTCTGCCGAGGGGCTGGCTCGCAGAGACAGCATAGCATGGACAGAGGGCAGCAGAGGCAGGGCCTGGTGTCTGTTCTGTCTTGGGACTGAAGCATCCTTTTTGAAGTTGCCCATTTCCTGAAAACTCACTGAAGAAATTAACCTGAACGTAGCACACAGATTTCTGTGTTGGCCCCTGAGTCAAAGATACTCCCCACTTGCATTTAAGCAACGTGGCCTGTGCCCTCTTCACAGAGCCCAGGCATGTATGGAGAAGGGACCAGCACCCATGGGGAGTTACCACAGGTTACAGCTGAGTAATTGTTCCTCCTTTTCACCTGACGCAGGCCTGTAAAAGAGGAAATTCTGACATTGTACGACTTGTGATTGAATGTGGAGCTGACTGCAACATTTTGTCAAAGCACCAGAACAGTGCCCTGCACTTCGCGAAGCAGTCTAACAACGTGCTTGTGTACGACTTGCTGAAGAGCCATTTAGAGACGTAAGTGGCAAGCGACTGTGCCGTGTTGAGTCCCATATCATACGCTGTTCGTGTGGACACATTATCATTGGAGCGGCCTCTGCGTAACTGCTCAGAAAAACATCCAGCACAAGTCCTGATGGTTTTGTTTCCAGTAAATCACAGATTTAATAAATGGCATATGAATTATTTTTCTGCAAGTTATTTAACTCAGAAAATTTCAAACTTAACACTGGCCTATCTGGGAGTATTTTCCTTAAATATTAAGTATGCTCTTAATTTGGTTAGCAAAGGTTTTCTTAAAAACATTTAAACTTGGCCGGACACAGTGGCTCACGCTTGTAATCCTAGTACTTTGGAAGGCCGAGGCGGGTGGATCACCTGAGGTCAGGAGTTTGAGACCAGCCTGGCCAACATGGTGAAACCCTGTCTCTACTAAAAAAAAAAAATTAGCCAGGCGTGGTGGCGGGCACCTGTAATCCCAGCTACTCAGGAGGCTGAGGCAGGAGAATTGCTTGAACCCGGGAGGCAGAGGTTGCAGTGAACCAAGATCACACCATTGTACTGCAGCCCAGGTGACAGAGCAAGACTCTGTACCCCCACCAAAAAAAGGAAACTTTAAACGTTCGTCTTTCTTTTTAATAGACCTTATTTTTTTGCAACACTTTTAAGCACAGCAAAGTTGAGTGGAAGGTACAGATTTCCAAGCCTCCCCACCGCCATCCTCCCCAACTGTCGAGATCCCAGTCGCCCACCACGGCACATTACTACAGCCGAGGAACCTACAGGGACGTCGCGTAACCCCCGGAGCGCAGCACTGACATCAGGGCTCACTCGTAGTGTGACCCATTCTGTGGATCTGGACAGAGACACCATGCATCCGTCCCTCATCACAGTGTCACACAGAATAGTTTCACTGCCAGAATAAGCCTGTTTTCCACCTCTTCATCCCTCCCTCCCCCAGCCCCCGACAACCACCAGTAATTTTACTGCCTTCATATTTTGCCCTTTCCAGAACAGTTGGAATCACACATTATTTGGCCTTTTCAGGTTGGCCTCTTTCGTTTAGCAGTAGGCATCCCAGATTCCTTCCATGTCTTGATATGGCGTTTCTGTTTAGCACTGACTAATATTCTGTTGTTGCTTGTCAATATTTACCAGTTTATTCAAGTTCATTCTTTTTCAAATAAATTCTAAATCATATTTTATTTTATTGCAAGTTCATACTTACAACACAATTTAGTATTTCTATCACTTCAGAACTCTTTTGGCAACACACATCACAAACTCACACATACCAGACAGTAGCGAACTCAAGGCGGCGTTTATGTCACAGGTCTCGGGTGGGCCTCTGGGACTGCGCCTGTTGCACGCGGTGCTGCTGATGGCTGCAGTCCCGACTCCTCTGGTCACACGGGGTGTCTGCATAGATCCAGGAAGTAGAGTGACCCACTTTCCTGATTTGCCCAGGACTGAGGGCTTCCCCTTTCTGATTTTCCACTGATTCATTAGACAACTATGTATCAAGCATAGACTTTGTGCCAGGCACTGTTCTAAAGACTGGGGAGATGGAAACGGCAGTGGGGGAAGAGACTTGCCCTCTTAGAACTTCAGTTCCACTGAGATGGACCAGACAGACACACAGGTTGTCGGGTGCCGCCGGGTGGAAGTCGAGCTGGGAAGGAGGCAGGCAGAGCTGCAGCTCTTTTTTGGAAGGTTGGCCTGGGAAGGCCTCACTGGTTTTCGACAGGCTTGTGGTTCTTTTCTGCATTAATGTTAACAACGTGTACTACTATTTTTTCTTAGACTTTCAAGAGTAGCAGAAGAGACAATAAAGGATTACTTCGAAGCTCGCCTTGCTCTGCTGGAACCAGTGTTTCCAATCGCATGTCATCGACTCTGTGAGGGGCCAGATTTTTCAACAGATTTCAATTACAAACCCCCACAGAACATACCAGAAGGTAAGCCTGTGCCTCCCTTCACACTTTCCTGTGTGAAACGTGACACGATAGTAACAGATTGTTAGACAGAATCCGTTCTTTGAACAAACTTTAAGGAAATTCCGTTATGTGTAATAATTCTGCAAACCAGTTAACAGCAGAGCTACTCTGAAGAGACACCGGCTGACACCCCATCCCTGTTTTAACCCCCGTTTAGAGCACGGAAGTTAGGGCTTCCTAATCACACTGGTGCTCAGTGAGTTTTACTAAAATTCAGTGTCTGAGTTATGAAGATTCTGAGCCTGGAATGTTTTTTCCCTGAATTGTGTTGTTTGTAAAGTCTTTGCCCTTCTTGAAAAAGAAAAAATAGTCTTGCCCTGTAGTAAAGCCGGGTGGAAGAGATGGAGAAGCCACTTCCCTCTCTAGCCTCTGCTCCAGCCCCTCTCCAGGCAGGACTGCGGCTGGCCCTCTCTACACGCGGTGCCAGGCAAATGTGCAGGCAGCACGTCTGCCGAGGGGAGGCAGCTGGGCTCTGGCTTTTTTTGCTTAGAAACCCGTTCCCCGTTTTGTTAAGTGGCCTCTTTCATTTAGCAGTAGGCATCCCAGATTCCTTCCATGTCTTTTTTATTTATTTATTTATTTATTTCTTTTTTTTTTTTTTTGAGACGGAGTCTCGCTGTGTCGCCCAGGCTGGAGTGCAGTGGCGTGATCTCGGCTCACTGCAAGCTCCGCCTCCCGGGTTCACACCATTCTCCCGCCTCAGCCTCCGAGTAGCTGGGACTACAGGCGCCCGCCACCACGCCCGGCTAGTTTTTTGTATTTTTAGTAGAGATGGGGTTTCACCATGTTAGCCAGGATGGTCTCGATCTCCTGACCTCGTGATCCACCCGCCTCGGCCTCCCAAAGTGCTGGGATTACAGGCTTGAGCCACCGCACCCGGCCTTTTTTTATTTATTATTATTGTACTTTAAGTTGTAGGGTACATGTGCATAACGTGCAGGTTTGTTACATATGTATACTTGTGCCATGTTGGTGTGCTGCACCCATCAACTCATCATTTACATCAGGTATAACTCCCAATGCAATCCCTCCCCCCTCCCCCCTCCCCATGATAGGCCCCTGTGTGTGATGTTCCCCTTCCTGAGTCCAAGTGATCTCATTGTTCAGTTCCCACCTATGAGTGAGAACCTTTCCATGTCTTGATAGTGCGTTTCTGTTTAGCACTGACTAATACTCTGTTGTTGGTTATCGATATTTACCAGTTTATTCCAGTTCATTCTTTTTCAAATAAATTCTAAATCATATTTTATTTTATTGCAAGTTCATACTTATAACACAATTTAGTATTCATTCCTGGAAAACATATTTAAGAACATAGAGCCCTGCCCCTGAAAGAGCCATTTGTAGTATCTTAGTGTTGAGAGAACTTGACATTGTGGAATCATAATTTATCAGGTTTTGTTGTTGCTGCTGTTTTGAGAGGGAGTCACCCTGTGTCACCCAGGCTGCAGTGCAGTGGCATCATCTTGGCTCATTGCAACCTCTGCCTTCTGGGTTCAAGTGATTCTTCTGCCTCAGCCTCTGGAGTAGCTGGAACTACAGTCGCCCACTGCCACGCCCAGCCAATTTTTGTATTTTTAGTAGAGATGGGGTCATGTTGGCCAGGCTGGACTCAAATTCCTGACCTCAAGTGATCTGCCTGCCTCAGCCTCCCAAAGTGCTGGGATTACAGGCGTGAGCCACCGTGCCTGTTCAATAATTTATAGTTTTGATTATTTAGGTGGGCCATCTGCATTGCCAGGTGTGAGCGCCAGCGACCGATGCCCTGAGCTGGCCCTGGTGAACCTGAGCACCCACTGACAGCTACAACTGCTGGACTTGCAGTTTTCTCAGCATTTGTATAATGTCTGCATCCACCAGCTTTTTTTTTTTTTTGAGAAGGAATCTCACACTGTTCCCCAGGCTGGAGTGCAGTGGTGCGATCTCAGCTCACTGCAACCTCCACCTCCCGGGTTCAAGCAATTTTCCTGCCTCAACCTCTTGAGTAGCTGGAATTACAGGTGCCCACCACCACACCCAACTAATTTTTGTATTCTTAGTAGAGACGGGGGTTTCACTATGTTGGCCAGGCTGGTCTTGAACTCCTGGCCTCAAGTGATCTGCCCGCCTCTGCCTCGCAAAGTGCTGGGATTACAGACATGAGCCACCATGCCTGGCCAATTTTGGGTATGTATTAATCAGAAAAATTGGAAGGGGCAAAAGGGTATGTGGAAGAAAATGGAAAACCACTCAGACCCACACCCAAAGGAGCCCACCACAGGAATGTCCCTGGGACATGTGCACATTCAGCAGTCATGTTTAAAATACCAGTTTAATAACTTCAGTGTAGAAAATCATACTTAAGTCTTTTCCAGGAACTGTCAGTAGAGATTACTTGGGCAAAAGGTAAAAAGAGTTCTGTGGGTTGAAAAATGCCAGGTGACACAAGCTTTGAGAGGGCCAACCTCCTCTGAGCCTCCAGGCGGAGTGGGTGATGCCTGTCTGACCAGGTCCAGCTCAGGGGCCTGCTTCCATCTGGCGTTGAGTGTTCCTCTCTCTGGGGGCTGAAGGTTGCATTTGAAGTAATTCACACACATCTCCCATTTTCAGGCTCTGGCATCCTGCTGTTTATCTTCCATGCAAACTTTTTGGGTAAAGAAGTTATTGCTCGGCTCTGTGGACCATGTAGTGTACAAGCTGTAGTTCTGAATGATAAATTTCAACTTCCTGTTTTTCTGGTAAGATACTCTGTATTTCACTATTGAAAAGTAAATTCTTCTAATCAAAAGCATAGGTGACTTCATTTTAAATTCCTGTGTCTTAATATAATCATTCAGAAAATAATCCAATAATTGTGGTTGGGAATGAGGCAATATCCGTAATTATCCTAAATTTTGTCAGTAGGAATTTTTCCTGTTTGTTTTTTTGCCTTAAATTGTGCTTACCATACTGTCTTAGGGCTAGCATTGTTCTGAATGTAAATTCTTAATGATCTCAAAGATTCTTTGTATATACTTTGCCACTTTTAGAATTCTTTCCTTGGACTGAATTAAGCAAAATTCCCTAGATGTAGCCATTTTAACACTTGTACTGTATATTGCTGGGTGCATTCTAATCCAGTTTCCTGGACTGATTTTGTCATTTGTATATTTTTAATAAATCAAGGGAAAAGTAAAGTCACCTTTTTTTTTGAGACAGGGTCTCACTCTGTTGACCAGGCTGGAGTGCAGTGGCGTGGATCACAGCTCACTGGGGCCTTGACTTCCCAGGCACAAGCAATCCTCCCGCCTCAGCCTCCTAACTACCTGGGACTACAGATGCACGTGCCACCACGTCTGGCTAATTTTTTGTATTTTTTGTAGAGATGGGGTTTCACCGTGTTGGTCAGGCTAGTCTCAAACTTATGGGCTCAAGCGATTGGCCTCCTCCACAGCATCTTGACTTATGAAATAAAAAACAAAACTTGTTTATGATTCTTTTACATCATTGCTGTTTTAATAGTTTCTGGTGTAAGTTTGAAAAAGCACTGAATTTTTTTTCTCTTTCCATTGTAGGACAGTCATTTTGTTTACTCATTCAGCCCTATTGCAGGTCCCAATAAACTCTTCATAAGGTTGACAGAAGCACCCTCTGCCAAGGTGACAATCCTTTCTTCATATGTAGTGTCAGTACTCAAGTTGTTACTCCAGATTACTTTATCAGCATTAGAAAAAAATTCCAAGAATCCTGGTGTACCTGTCCTAGAGAGACGCACTCCCTAGGGTAGTGATGCTAGGTGCACCCTCTCTCAATCTAGTGTGTTAGACATAATAATGCGGCAGGAAAAGGACTGGGTTGCAGCTGAGAAGAACGCCTCTCTAGAGGAGGGAACCATCTGAATCATGTTCTAGGCCTTGGTATGGAATTGCCAAATATATGTCTTTAGGCTGGTCCCTAACCTCTTGTATGAAAGGAAGCTGGACAAAATAGTCTCTCTAATAAAACAGTAATATAAAATTAATAGCACTTGGAATTATTTCTTGAATTAAAATGGCAATGATCTAACAATGTAAATTGATAAGCAACTTGAAAATACTGCCAAATAATAGAAGCAGATCTTGGCCATGTGTGGTTTTTTTGTTGTAAGAAAGGGGAAATCTGGGTCTGTACTGACAGCTGCATTCTTTTCTTTCAACAGGTTAAGTTGCTAATAGGTGCATACAGAGTGCAGCTGCAGTGACCGAACAGCAGGGATTGGGTGGAGTTCTCTTCAGACCCATTCCTACACTCTCTCTGACAGCAGTTTGGAATTCTCCTAGCACATCTATGTCAAGTTTTGTCTGTAAACCTCTTGCAGTTAAGCCTGTTGTCTGTTGTAGTCTGTAAGACGCGACATAGCTGTGTCTGTGCCAGTATGCTGGAATCTCAGTGCAGTGTCCAGACTGCGTATTTCAGTTTTTCCACAATGTGGATAGTACATATGAGGATTATTTAAGAAAATTAAAGACTTACTTTCTTTTTTCTGGAGACGGAGTTTTGCTCTTGTTGCCCAGGCTGGAGTGCAATGGCACGATCTCAGCTCACTGCAACCTCCGCCTCCTGGGTTCAAGTGATTCTCCTTGAAATTTCTACTAGCCCTGGTGAACTTCTGTGCTTTAAAAAAAAAAGAAAAAGAAAAAGTTCAGCTCTAAAGCATTTGCTTACAGCAAGGGGAGCCGTGTTATATTCAAGTTACCCAAGCACCAAATAAAGTGTGGGTTTGCTGCGCCTGAAAGGGTTGGGGGGCCTGATCTTTTTCTAGTAGACAGTGGCCACACATTCTGGAGATGGCAGTCACTTGTAAATGTGCTGTAGTCACTTGTACACTATGAGGCCTAAAGAATATTACAGGCTCACACCTATAATCCCAGTGCTTTGGAGGCTGAGGCTGGAGGATTGCTTAGGCCCAGGAGTTCGAGACCAGCCTGGGTAACACGGGGTGGAACACGCCTGTGGTCCCAGATACTCGGAGACTGAGGTGAAAGGATTGCTTAAGCCGGGGAGGTCAAGGCTGCAGGGAGCCATCAAAGGCCACTGCACTCCAGCCTGGGTGACGGAATGAGACCTTGTCTCAAAAAAAAAAAAAAAAAAAGTTTCTTGGGAGTCTCTACGTTTTTTTTGAAAAGCCAGATCTTGTGCCCTAGTTTTGAACACCAACTGGGAAGATGGAGCTTAGGTAACAGCGAAGCCTGTCTGCTGTGTGGGAGCCGCCGTCTTGTCTGGGAAGAGTTCTGCTGCTCAAGGCAAGCATCAGTCGAGCTCAGGCTGGGTTATGGAGAAGGTGACAATTATTTTGTTCCTCATTAGTTTATAATTGTATGAAATACGATTTTAATGAAAACTTTTCAGCATTCACGTTTGTGTAGATATTTCAGAGAACCATTTTTACTTTACCTCCTAAAACTGCATTTTCCTATGGTTTTGTCAATAAAACTCTATGATGTTGGTCTGTTTCCTTTTATGTCTCAAGTCTCAAAACTTTAAAAGACAGTAGATATTTGTGGTTTTCTAGCTAAGTGAGGGCCGAGATTGGACTTTTTCAACTAAATTGAATCATACAGTATATCTGATTTCATAGCTTTCCGGGGGAACAGGGAGATCTGAGTTCGCAGTGCAGGTCAGGAGCAGTAAAGGAAACAACAGGACTCCAGCTACAGATGTGAACAGTGTCAGGAACACGTGAGAAGGTGACCGACTGTTCATCAGGAAGGCAGGGCTGTCTAAGATACAAACCAAACAGGAATTGCCAAATAGTTCAAGTTATTGGGGAAAAAACCCTGAGCAATGATCCCTCTGAAAAACAAAGCAGTTCTCAGGCAGCACCTTACCAAAAGGTTTATAGATGACGTTTAGAACTATAGGTCAAGGCCCAGGGCAACTTCGTGTAGGGTAAAGTGTGTGCAGCACAGCTTATGTGACCTAGTCATGTCACAGATCTCCTAGTCTTTTCCCCTGGAAAGCTATGAAGTCGGATACAGCACTAGGACATGATTCAGTTCACGGCCGAGGACAGGTGATCTCAGCACTGAGATCGCCATACATGGGATGCACGGCTGTGGCCAGACTCGCATCATGTCCTCTGCCATTGTTCCTTTCCACTGTCTACTTGGGTAAGGACAACATAATCTGGCTATTTACTAGCAACAGCACTCAGATCTAGTTTGCTGTAATGGCTGTAGTAGAAAGTACACTACACATTCTTTTGTCTGTTCTGCCAAAAATAGGGATTCTGGTAACATTGAATAACTACAATTAGACATGAGGAGTTTGGTTTCAGTCCAAAAATACACTATCCTCACAAGTCAATCCTATCTTGATTCTTAAATGTGGAGACTCTTACTCAGTAGAATGATCAGGAAAGTCTATTTGAAGCTCAGGTGCTACTTCCTGAGTTCCGCTTTGTGCTGCACTGTACACGTCGTACTGGGTAGCTTTGGAAGTGAAGCACCCTCCCAAACGAAGCAGACTGTTGGTGAGCATACACTAGTGCGGCGAGGCTTACAGGGCACTCGGCATGTGAACCAGGGGCCTGAGGAAGCACACACCGTGAAAGGCTGGATTAGATGCCCAGAATAAAAACAGTGGAAAAGCTCAAGGAGGATGATTAGCAAAACAAGGAAAAGCAGGAAACATACAACAGAGTGAAAAACCTGGGTCGCGAACTGACAAAGGCTAAAGAAGTTCAAAATGTTCAATATTTTATGCAGTTAACGTGTCAAAGCTTTAAGTCTGAAGTTTTAGACTTGTCCCAAATCCTTGCTAAGTCAAGACCACTATGGAATTCACACTGCTTTCTATAGACTTCCACCGACTTGCAGCTAATGGTCCTTACATAGCAAAGCTGGGATTTCTAGACGTCTCCTTCTAGGTTCAGAAAAGCCTCATTAGGTAAGTGGCAAGACTGTGAAGACAGTGAAGTGGTTCACAATTCAGTCAAATGGGAACAAGATCAAGGACGCATCGGTCCTCCTGGCACCACTTTAGTTTTGAAGGTGACGCCTCCACGCATCTCCACAGCACGCTCGCCTTCCTGTGCCAACTCCCGCTATTTGCTTGCCTGAGCCAGTTCATGCTTCAGTAAAAACGATTTTTCTCCCAACAATGCCAGTTTGCTTATTCCCAACTTTGAGAGTTAACCAAAATTGTGGGCTATGAGGGATGGTTTTTAAAAACCCTCTAATGGTTCCCAGTCAGAGCACTGAAAGGAGGGATTTGCTGGCTATTCTGAATTTGAGCATTGCTGCCATACTACCTTCCAGCATGAGCCCCAGCGTGAGCTGGCAAGACCACCACACCAAGGAGTTGGTAACATCTTGATTTAATTTACAAATAAAAAGCCAAAACCCTCGATAAAAAGGAAAACTGCAGTTTACAATTATTCCAGAGATCATTTTTAACCACAGAAAATGTGCCCCTGTAGCATGTTTTTAAATGGAAAGTGCTATGATTGCCCAGACATCCATGAACTGCTTGTATGGAGTAAGAAATTCGTAAGTGAGGTAAGATTTGTTTTCTGTCTTGTTTCTTCCAGGTCACGAACAGGATATTTCCCACAAAATGTTTTGACCTGGAAAAGAGACAGAGTCTTCACTAGTAAACAGGATCTAATCTCCATAGTATATTTTTCTAAAGAAACAAGAGCTTTCAGTCCTAAAGTAATTTGCTAGACTAGAATCACTGACCGGCAGACCTAAATAAATTCAAGGTTCAATATTAAGATTGTTGAAGGAGGAAACTGTCATGGAAATGGCAATTTCTTAACTCTTTATAATAAAAGTAGATTCACTGTCACAAGAATTAAATATTTGGCATTTTAATAATTTTACTTTCTTTACATGTTTCTGGAGTGAACCGGTTTCTTTTCACTCACTTTGTTAGAAAGTAAAATCTATAAAAGGAGTTCTTTAATTGAAGTAACAGTATTCACATTTTTTAACCAAAATTTAAAAATCCTAAAGTTCCAATGACAAATCTACTTGATAAGCTTAAAATCTCTCTCCCCTTCTCTCTCAAGGCCACAGAATGCCACAGGCTTGATCTATGCCACAGATAGCTTATGTACACATTTTTCCTTTCCCATGTATTTCCTTACCCATATATGAGATTGGTTCTTTGGATTTTCAGAGACCTACATATACAGCAACTTTAAAGTTTAATTTCAATAAAATCTCCATAGACGATATAAAATTATTCTCTAGTTTCCATCCTCAAAATTTCTGTTGCATAGGCTGAGGGTGTGATTCAGAATGTACATTCTGAGGCTCCCAGATGACGATGCTGCTGGTCTAGGGCCCAGGCTTGAGAACCAAAGCCTGAGATTAACTTTCTAGAGCTGGGTATAGTATGCAAACAGCTGTCACATTTTTGTGCTGCATGAGGTGTCAGATACTTTGAAAAGGTAAAATTTCTCAAAACTATGGAATACATCATCTCAAACCAAGTGCGCGCAAATCCTAGAAAAGAAACATCTTCATTAGTACACATGACCTAATCTTCACAGTTAAAACGGACTTTTCGACTTGCAGGAGTCTGTGTCCTGTGTGGGAGATCCTTCATTTCCAAGAAGCTCTCAGGCAACAGTCACTCCTGTCCCCAGAACCACTTGTAGCAGCAGCAAGAATAAGACAGAATAATGTTTAGTATCACCAGACAAAAGCTAGAAAAGAAATACACTTAATACTTTCTGGATCTATTAGAATGACAATGTACCCATGGGAATTTTGTTATAAAGACTGCATTAATGTTTCAATAATATTTTATGTGTGACGTAACAAAAGAACAGAAAAATTGTGACCCTTCTCCGAAAAAGTAGAAAGCAGAGGAGGAGGAATGCATCTGATTTTCTGATGCCATTTTTAAGATTACATACTTTCCAAAGGAACACAAGTTTAAAATTCTAAATTTGGAGGTCATTAAAAATCAATAGGAAATTTTTTTACAAAGACCTTTTTTTTCTCTCTCCTCACTCCAAGACATCTGTGATATGTCATTTCCCCTCTTAGTCCAGTTTTACCTGAAGACAAATCAATATACGCATTACACCAGTAAGGAAAGAGGAGGGCAAGGCAAAGCTTCAAGTCCCCTCTCGACTTGCTGAGAAACCAGCTGTGATGCCAGGGTTTCCTACCAAGACAGGCCACGCTGGAGAGGATTCAGCTTCAGCTATTAACTGTTCATAAATATTCTACTGACTCAAAACACTGGGACCATGACTTATGTTCATTACAGTCCACAGAATCAGGAAGAACTGACTAGAAAAAAACAGGAAGAAATGAATACTCGAGGCTCTGTTAGGAAACAATGAGCAGATACGGACTGACCTGAAAGGAGGTAGGATTCCAGTACTTCTGGTCTTAACTCCTGAATTACACTGCTAGCTGCACTTCATGTAACTTCAGCCACGTTTTCTTTTATCACCCTAGAAATACAATGAAATCAGATTTAGCCTTTTTAAAAACTGATTTCAATAAACAATGAGAGAAATCAGAGTTAACTCATTTCATAAAGTTTGTAACAGTAATTGAGATTTCGATGCCATTTAGTGCTGTGTGCTCTGATTATTTCCATTCAGTAAGGATTTTTTTAAATTCAAAGTACTTTCCATTTCCTCAAAGAACATCAACTGACTTAAAATTCAGCTTCATTTTATCTTCTACAGTAAACAGTATTAAGTCCCAAATACCAAATAATTTTTTTAACCAAACAGTTTTCAGATCTGCTAATAATTTATTAAGAATTTATTTTGCTAAGTCCTTCTTTATTTCCACAAGCCCTCTTGTACAGATTGTTGATACTTCAGCACAACACAGCTTGAAACCTTGTAATGCAAAATCCCACAGAGGACCCTCACTCTAGGGTATTCTAGGGAATACAAATGTGTGTGTCGTGCTCAATCAGAAAAAGACTCTTACCCTAGTAAGACCTTGATCAACGTTCTTCAAAGAGCGTGTACCCAAAATATTTCAATAGAGGACAGGTTTATGTGTACTGTTATCCTTATATATGTTTTATAATATGCCTGAACTATTCATACAGTCACACACAATTGCATTTTGGGACACACAAACATACAGCTGTGTGCTCAATTTTCAACTGTTGGGGGTCCATGATCCAAAAATATTGTAAATCATTACCCTAGATCAGTGTTGTTAAAACCCACTTGGGTCTCAATTTGCCTGAGAATTGGATGAAGCCCGAAACTGTCCCCGCAAAAAGTGTATGTGAAACGCGTATGCAGAAACTGTCAAAACTGTGCCTGCAAGTAAAGGGGACCCACAGACACCCCAGTGCACTCCAGGAACCCAAGAGGACCCATGGGGTCCCTGTAATCAAATCTTTGGAGTTTTTGTTTTTGTTTTGAGAGAGGGTCTTGCTTTGTCACCCAGGCTAGAGTACCAGTGGCATGAACATGGCTCGCTGCAGCCTCATCTTCCCAGGCTCAAGCAATCCTCCTGCCTCAGCCTCCCAGGTAGCTGAGACTACAGGTGCACAACACCACACCCAGCTAGTAGTTGTATTTTTTTGTAGAGATGTGATTCTACCATGTTGTCCAGGCTCATATGGAACTCCTAAGCGCAGGCAATCCTCCAGCCTTGGCTTTCCAAAGTGCTAGGAATACAGGTGTGAGCCAACATGCCTGGCCTGTAAGAATTTTTTAAAACAAGGTATGGCATAAATGAACAAAAAATTATTTTTTATATATTTCCACCAGCACTTGGCATACTATCTACTCTTGTATGCAAGCTCTGAATTTATAGACTCTGTATTCTTGTACTCAACCGTGGATTGAAAATGCAGTTAGAAGCCAGGCACGGTGGCTCAGGCCTGTAATCCCAGCACTTTGGGAGGCTGAGGTGGGCAGATCACTTAAGTCCAGGAATTTGAGAACAGCCTGGACAACATGGCAAAGTCCCGTCTCTACAAAAAATACAAAAATTGGCCACACGTGGTGGTACATGCCTGTTGTCCCACATAATTGGCAGCTGAAGCAGGAGGATCGTTTGAGCCCACGATGTGGAGGTTGAAGTGAGCTGAGACCACACCACTGCACTCCAGCGTGGGCTACAGAGCAAGACCCTTTCTCGAAAAAAAAAAAAAAAAAAAAAAAAAAAAAAGGAGAGAGAGAGAGAGAGAAAGAAAATGTAGTTAGGCCTCCAGTGGTTGTGTCTATACTGAACATGTATAGACTTTGTTCCTTGTCGTTATTCCCTAAACAATATAACTGCATGGCATTGACGCTGTATGGGGTATTATAAGTAACATGTAATTTAAAGCTTATAGGAGGATGTGCACAGGATATGTGAAATACTACAGTATTTTATGTCAGAAACTTCAGGATCTGCAGATTTTGATATTCAGGGGGGCAGAAGCAACCTCCTAGGAAATGGAGGAACAACTGTTTATGCCTTTGGTACAGTAAAGGCTGAGAAGAAAAATAAACAGAACCATAAACCAAACCGGACAACAGGATCACTTAATCCTTCTCAGTAACATCAGGATTACTCAAAACTTCAAGCATTCTCAGCTTCTCAAATATGTGAACACTCAATTTATAAACCATTACTAAAACCTAGAAAAGTAATTTCCAGAATTTAGCCAAGTTTTTTTTTTTTTTTTTTAATGAGACAGAGTCTTGCTCTATCGCCCAGGCTGGAGTGCAGTGGCGCGAGCTCGGCTCACTGCAAGCTCCGCCTCCCGGGTTCAGGCCATTCTCCTGCCTCAGCCTCCTGAGGAGCTGGGACCACAGGTGCCACCATGCCCGGCTAATTTTTTGTATTTTTAGTGGAGACGGGGTTTCACCGTGTTAACCAGGATGGTCTCGATCTCCTGACCTTCGTGATCCGCCCGCCTCAGCCTCCCAAAGAGCTGGGATTACAGGCATGAGCCACCACGCCCGGCCAGAATTTAGCCAAGTTTTAATTGTCAATATTTAATTTCAATTTTTTAAATTTTTCCTTTTCCTTTTTTTTTTTTGAGACGGAGTCTCGCTCCATCGCCCAGGCTGGAGTGCAGTGGCACGATCTCTGCTTACGGCAAACTCCGCCTCCCGGGTTCCCGCCATTCTCTTGCCTCAGCCTCCTGAGTAGCTGGGACTACAGGCGCCGCCACCACGCCCAGCTAGTTTTTTTGTATTTTTAGTAGAGATGGGGTTTCACCATGTTAGCCAGGATGGTCTCGATCTCCTGACCTTGTGATCCGCCTGCCTCGGCCTCCCAAAGTGCTGGGATTACAGGCGTGAGCCACCATGCCTGGCCAATTTTTAAATTTTTATTGATTTATTTATTGAAATGGAGTCTCACTCTGTCACCCAGGCTGGAGTACAGTGCGGTGTTCTCAGCTCACTGCAACTTTCACCTCCCGGGTTCAAATGATCCTCCTGCCTCAGCTGCCCACGTAGCTGGGACTATAGGTGCATGCTACTACGCTCGGCTAATTTTTGTATTTTTAGTAGAGATGGGGTTTCACCATGTTGGCTAGGCTGGTCTGGAACTCCTGACCTCAGGTGATCCACCAGCCTCAGCCTCCCAAAGTGCTGGGATTATAGGTGTGAGTCACCACGCCCGGCCCAATATTTAATTTTTAAAAGGGTAATTTTTTCTTATTACTTGTATTCAAAATTTGACAAGTTATTAGAGTTCTGTTTAGTCTTACAAAAAAAGTGACAAGGCTGATGGTACACTGCATTGTAATCAACCCTAATAAAACCATCATAGTGAGCTACCACACAAGTACATCTATTCAATGATACTCATGGATTTCAAAATATGTGAAGTCCTAGAAAGCTAAGACAAAGACAGCACTTAATATTTCCTCATTCTGAAGAACAGCATCTCCATCAAAGTGATACTGCCAAATACGAAAAAAAACAACAACCAATAATCAAATTAAAAGAAAAGGTCTCCTTTAAGTGAAATCCTAAAAGTATAACTGTAACAACCATACGACGCCACCTTGAACACAGGCCTGTCTTTAATTTCAGAGTAAAATTGGGTCACTAAGAACTGCACACACATTAACGGCAGATTTTATCCTCATGCCAAAACATCTGAACAAGAGCGAGTGAAAAAAGGCCCCTCTAACCACCCTGTAAGATTGAATAGACATTTTTCATATGGTCGGAAATGTAAACAGTCAATACCACACATACTTTTTTGTGACTTAAAGAATAAAACATTAAAATACAAGGCTGTGCACGGTGGCTCACGCCTGTAATCCCAGCACTTTGGGAAGTCGACACAGGAGGCCTGCTTGAGGCCAGGAGTTTGAGACCAGTGTGGGCAACACAGGGAGATGACTCTACAAAAAATGTAAAAATTAGCTGAGTGTGGTGGCACACACAGGTCATCCTGGCTACTTGGGAGACTGAGATGGGAGAATCACTTGAGCCCAGGAGCTCAAGGCTCCAGTGAGCTATGATCATGCCACTGCACTCCAGCCTGGGTGACAGAGTGAGAATCTATCTCTAACAAAGAATAAAACAAAATGTAAAGATATTTTTAAATACAGAAACCCCATTCTTTTGAGAATGGTAAACTATGTAATAATGGATGTAACATTCTCCCAGCCTTTGAGTAAAAGAAGATACTCTTTTCCCTGAAGACACAAGGTCTACTATTATTCATGTATTACATGTTATATGTTACGTAATATATAAATTATATATAATAGAAGTCCTAAGGAATGAATGTATAAAATACAGATAATAGATGACCTAATAAGCATCAAGGCTGAGTTGTTCAAATTACAACATATATGAATTGTAAAACTTGAAGAAACAGGATTTTAACAATGGCATGTTGAAAGATGCCCTAAAAGGCAAGTATTTCCTGTGAGGCAGACACCTGTTGTGCTGAGCCACAGGGACCAGCATTCTTTTAACCAGCATGTTCACTGTTCAACAGCAGGGTTTCCCTTTGGAGAAAGGTATGCTCTGAAGTCTGCAGATTTTGGAGGGGTAGGGATTTCCATGTTATCTAACATAACCACCAGAGAAATCTTATACAGAGGAGTGTTTACAACTGAATATGATCCTTTGCCTTCATGACAAAGGCACAGATCACAACACTGGCTGCTAAAGCAATAAATAAACTAAATGCTATTACAAGCAATTCATAGCTGTCAAAATATACAGTGTTACCTTTCACCAAAGCTGTTCTATTCTAGTGTTAACTGGAAGATTCTCTTTAAGCAACAAAGAATGTATTTTCAACAGAGTATAAAGAAATAGAGAAGACTCAGTGAATGATATAGCAAAAGAATAAGGCAAAAAATTCAAAAGCCAACAGTTTCCAAGAAAACTTGAGAAAACGCCTATGAAAGCAACAAACATGAAAGAACTTGACAACAGATCCACAAGGACATACTACTTTTTGATGTAATATAACTTAAATAGATGAACAAATTATTTAACATATTAAAATATAATTTCAGTTAACTGGACAACTAACTGGATGATGTTTTAATACAAAAGTTCCATCTTTCAGCTGATATTTTGTAAGAAGCAAAAATCTGTAATATGAACATTCAATTCTGGATTCCCAATATCATCTGGCTTCTCAGAATTCTAATAAAGCTATCTATGCTTAAACTCATATTCACATTCACAGATTACACATAGGTCAATGAGTTTTAACAGCAAACGGCAATGAAACCACAAAAGCCAGTTAAATAGCAATATGGGTGTACGGTGATCAAAGAAAAAGCAGGAATACTTTACAAAGCGGGTGGCTGAATGGCCAAAAAAAAAAAAAAAAGTAAAGTATACAAAGGGTACTCAACATCTTAAGTTATTGGAAAATGTTCACAATGTCAGGCTCACTAAAACAAGTTATGAGGAAAAGCAAATGAAAACCACAATGAGACATATTCACCGAAATGGCTAAAATTAACATGACTGACAGTATGAAGTGTTGTCAAGGATGCAGAGGAACAGAAATCTTATACATTGCTCACGGGAAAAGAAAACAGGACAGGCCCTTTAGAAAATTACTTGGCAGTTTCTAAGAAACATATTAATAGAACCTGCCCTAGACTGACAGCGTGGCTCACAAGTGTAATCCCAGCACTCTGGGAGGCCGAGGTGGGAGAATCACTTGCGCCCAGGAGTTCAAGACCAACCTGGGTAACATAGCAAGAGACCTTGTCTCTCACTGAAAAAAAAAATTAGCCAGATGCAGTGGCACACGCCTGTATTCCCAGTTACTTGGGAGGCTGAGGCTGGAGGATGGTTTATGTCCAGAAGCTCAGGGCTGCAGTGAGCTATGATCGCACGACTGTACTCCAGCCTGGGTGACAGAGTGAGATCCTGTCTCAAAAGAGAAAGAAAGAAAGAAACTGCCCTATACTAAGAAACATAAGCTCCTCTCTACTCAGCGATACCGAACCTAGGAATTTTCCCCAAGAGAAATGAATGCATGATGACCTGTACCAGAGTGTTCACAGTAGCTTTATTCACAACAGCCCCAAAATGAAAACTGCCCCAAGAGCGTATCAACAGAAAACTAGAAAAACAAAATGTGACATATTCATTGAATGACACGTCATTGAGCAGAATGAGAACCAAGTACTGATAGATGCAGCAACACAGATGAATTTCCAAAACATTATGTGAAGTGGAAGAAGCTGGAGAGAAAAAAAGAGTGCATACTGTACCACTCCATTTCTATGAAATTCTAAAACGGATTTATCATTGGTGATCAATACACGACAGTGACATCCTCTGACATAGGACGGATTGACTACAAAGGAGCTCGTAAGACCTTACGTTTCTGAAAACTGAGTCACACTGAACAAAATTCAAAAAGTCTGAATAACTGACAGGCTAACCCTAAATTTTAAAAAGCAAAATTTTACATTTTCTTAAAGAGAAAATTATTTGTAAGTTCATGTAGCAACTCAACGTTGAGAAATAAATACCTAAAATAAGGCCACGTTCAAACACAGGAATCATTTATAAATATTAAAAATAACACTGACGTTTAGATAAATATTAAAGAAAAATTAAACATTGCAGTTAGAATGTTAACCTTTTCAGGAAAAAAAAATATATGTATATATGCCATCTTTTTCTCTTAAGATTATATGGTAACGTTTCCTGTAAGTTATCAAAGAAATGTGAAGTTCAGCAAAGACTCATAGTTGAATAAAGTACAATTTGATGATTTTATCAAACATAGTTAATGACCTCAAAGGAAAAATTAACTCCATTTCAAGTGTCCAGACTTGCAAAATACCAAATTCTAGAGAAAAGATTGAAATGGATCTTAAAATACCTGTCTGCTTTATCTGCAAGGCAACTGTAGTGAGGCAAGTGCTAGTTAGGAAGTGAAACATGTCACTGAAAATTTTCAACCTTAATTTTGTCCCCAAATCCCTACAAAGGCATCTCAAAAACAAAATCCAGAATTATCTTCTTGTGATCACACGAATTTCTCAAGCATAATAGAAAAAACAAAACAAAAACAGTCAAGAGAAAAACTACCATTGATCACTGCATAATCAAGGTAAGTTTTTAAAACCATGCTGGACTATAGTAACAATAAATTGCATTTTTTAATTCAAGAAATTATTATGAACTTACCTGAACAGCCTCCACTATTTTCTTTAAAAGTTCAAT
The DNA here is from genome assembly GCF_037993035.2 of Macaca fascicularis. Classification (NCBI taxonomy): domain Eukaryota; kingdom Metazoa; phylum Chordata; class Mammalia; order Primates; family Cercopithecidae; genus Macaca; species Macaca fascicularis. Next base: position 2,021,704 of record NC_088391.1, on the reverse strand, counting down.
ATTTCAAGTAAATTACTGCCACAGCCAAGAATCCCAATGTTACTTATTTAATGTATCAATCATGTTCATATATCATGAAAAGCCGCTGGAAACAAATTGTCAAATAATATTCAATAGTTTATTTTACACCACATACGTAAAACCATTTAAAAACAGCACCTCACTGTTACTTATTTTGAAGATAACATGTATATCAAATTAGGAAAAATATTTCTTGCAGAATCCATTACATACTCATGTGCATTAAATAATACCAAAATGTTGTGTTGGGGGTAATTACTCCAATATCACTGCAGTGTTATGTGCTGATCATCTGTTTAAATGCAGGGGAAACAGGTGCTAACCCAAATCCGTGACGAGGTCTGATGACCAGCCTCAGTCAGGATCCTTTCTTCTGCTGCCCCATCTGGCATGAACTCTCACTGGGGAACACTACTTGTGAATTACAAGTGTATCCAATAACTGTATTTACATGAAAATACATTAGGATCATTACATGTTTTAATGGTTTGCTTTAACATAGAATGACAATACATCTTCTAAAAAGAGACTAAAGTCTAAAAACAGAAGGCAAGTTTAAAAAGTATCTTTCACATTTTATAAATGTACAAAATTTCATTTATTGGCTGCCACAAAGTTTGAGCAATTTAGACTCTATAGACCAGATTAATAGGTAACAGAAAAACAAAGTATAAGAAAAGCCGTAACATGTAGTTGTAAATCTACCATGTCAAATTTTTCCTGCCTTCACATCATTGTAAATGCAGGCGCTTCCCCTCAGCAAAGCTGCATGGCACTGCGCCTCATCACAGCCCAGCACAGCCCTTGGCCCTTGGTAAGGCATTATTAACAGCACATCTGTAACCGCCATGTGAACCTCAGAATTTCCTGCAGTCCCTTTGTTAGAACACAGACTATTTCCCATTTTCAGTCATAATCAGGGCTCATTAAAAGCACTCCCAATAATTTTGCAGTGATCATTTCAGGAAAAACTATGTGGTATAAAGAAATCCTATTTTGATTCTGCTAATAACTTGTTCATCTTAGACAAATGGCCTGTTCACTAATTCAACAAAAGCACAGAAAGCACCTCTAGGAGAGTATTCACACCTTATTAAGGAGGTCTCCCTGAACATCTCAGAAGGCCTGAAGATTGTGTATTAGATAACAGTAATTCAATCTAACAGAAAGAGCACTGGAATTTAACTCCAGATAATGTAACATAAAAATGCACAATCGCCACTAGTGTAGCAGCAAGAGCAGAGGAAGCAGGCAATAAGCAGGTTCTCCAGTCAAGAGGAGACTGGAATAAGAGGGTGAGATAAATAGGGAATTTTGACCATTTTAGTTTCCTTCTGTGGTCATCTATTTATACACCCAAATCCCTAACAAAAAAACTTACAATGACCTCAAGGTTAAAACTCAGACTTGAGTTTCTCATTTCCCAGTTTCCTTTCCTACAGCTGTGGGTTCCATAGACAACCACCCTTGACATGTCTTCGGAGGCATCGTATCCAGCAGTTTTTGTCATTAATATACACAGACATGCTTTATTTTAGGCCATTACCGCTATATGCATTTTATTCTCTCTCCCCTTACATATTTATCTGCCAACAGGGATCTTTGCAGACAAAGCCACCATCACCTCTTTCAACTCTCCTAACTGATCTAAGTGCTTTGATTCTCGCTCTCCTCCAGTCAATTATCCATTAAATAGCTAACCTAATTCCTTTCTAAAAAAATAAGCTGGCCGGGCGTGGTGGCTCACGCCTGTAATCCCAGCACTTTGGCAGGACGAGGTGGGTGGATCACCTGAGGTCAGGAGTTTGAGACCATCCTGACCAACATGGAGAAACCCCATCTCTACTAAAAACACAAAATTAGCTGGTTGTGGTGGCGCATGCCTGTAATCCCAGCTACTTGGGAGGCTGAGGCAGGAGAATCGCTTGAACCCGGGAGGCAGAGGTTGAGGTGAGCCGAGACTGCGCCACTGCACTCCAGCCTGGTGACAAAAGTGAGACTCCGTCTCGGCGCGCTACATCGTATCATAACCCGGGCCAAGTCTCTCTGCTGAATTCCCATTTTATTCAGGGAAAAAAACTCCCAGCTACTTACCATGGCATTGCTCCACATCTTGCATTTTCAACAGAGCAATCCCTCTCCCAAGGGGGAGAAAATTACTTAGGGGAGGGAGAGGACAAAACTCGTACTTTTTATGTACGCAGCACCGATTTCACAGACAGACTCATAATCATCCAGTTATCCAGGTTGTCAACATCTCAGTGGAGGGGGGTCAATTAGAAAAAAAATGTCTAAAAGGCCTTCTGTGGAGGAAGTGATCATGAAAAAAAGTTGAGACATGTGGATGTATTAAGAATATATACAAATATATCTATGACTACAGAAACTTCTGGAAGGATACGACAGAAATTAGTAACAGTGGTTGCTCCTGGATAGAGAAGTTGGATGGCTGTTAGATGATACTGAGAAATTTACTATCATTCTGCATCACTTTGTATCTTGATTTCTGTGTGCCAGGTGCACATTACTATTCAAAAAATTCAAAAATATAGTTTATGTATAAACAGTATTTGAAGGCTGTTGTTTTTTATTAGGTATTCTTCTAACGTGCGATAATGTAATAAAAATTATTTCTAGATCTCAAAGGAGGATCTGAATGATGGCTATAATGAAGGGCCTATTTAGGTAACTTTTAAGTTTGAGGAATAAGAGAATGGGGTTAGTCCACTTAGCGTTTCTGTATTTTCTCATGTTGGCCACTGACCAAGCATGAATAAACCCATCTTTAGGGCTGGGCACGGTGGCTCATGCCTGTAATCCCTGCACTTTGGGAGGCGGAGGTGGGTGGATCATCTGAGGTCGGGAGTTCGAGACCAGCCTGGCCAACATGGTGAAACCCCCTCTCTACTAAAAATAGAAAAAAAAATACCTGGGCATAGTGGTGCACGCCTGTAATCCCAACTACTCGAGAAATCGAGATGGGATAATCGTTTCAACCCGGGAGGCAGAGGTTGTGGTGAGCCGAAATCGTGCCACTGCACACCAGCCTGGGCAACAGAGTAAAACTCCAACTCAAAAAATTTAAATTAATATTAAAAAATAATGCCATCTTTAGTATATGTTACATGTACACTTCTTTGGGATGTGCGTTTCTGTAACTCATCAATGCAACTGCAGTGTTCTATGGAGCTTCAACAGTTTCCATGTATTCCAGTACAAGACTCAAAGTCACCAAGTCCTGCAGGGGACACTGAAATCACTCTCTGTGGATGTACAGAGGGCATCTCAGCCCCCTAACCTATATACATTTGACACTGGCAAATGTTTTGTGTCTCATATTTTCGTTTATCAATTGCTGCTTACTTTACTGACAATTCTCTAGCCAAGATCTTTTCCCCGAGCATCAGGATTTCCTGTGCTGAACCCACTTTCTAGATGGCACAGGGCCCCAACCTTTCCATCTGCCCTTTCTCCTCCTCTTCTCAGCAGCACCAAAAAAACTGTCATTTGGTTGTTTCAAACTGTCATCCTTGCCTTCTTTCTTCCACATAAATCCCCTATATTAAGTTGACCACCCAGTTGTGACTATATCATAATCAACCCACGTCTTGATTTCTGCCCTTCTTCTCCATTCCACTATCCCACATCTCAACTGCTCTCGCTTCCTGCAGTTAAGGCCATTCAATGCATCCTGCTGCCAATCACTAGGTATCTGAAATAGCAATCTGACTACTGTCGTTCTCTTGCCAAAAATCTCCTGATTTTTTTAATGGGTCTTTATCACAGAGTAAGATTCCGGATTTGTTTTACAGCCTCATTTTGGGTTCCTACCAGCTCTCTGCACATTTATAAAACTGTCAGCCTTTGCTCACAGTGGCCCACTCTGATCATATCTACTCCCCAAAACAGATAGAGCTCATTTGAAGTTGATACCTAGGTATTTCTACCTCCCCAAATCTCTGGACACACTCACCAAGATAGACACTAGTTCCCCTTTTGTTCTGAATGGTTATCTAATCCTCTCACCTCCAAACAAGAGCATTTTATGAAAATCCTTCCCAATTATTGTATCTTACATGCATTTCTCTTTGTCAAACTCCCCGTAACACATTGACATTGGGCAACAGGTTTCATGTGTAATCCGTCAAGGTACCAAAGTGTACCTAGCACTACTACTGAACTGTACACACAGCAGGTGATTCCTACAGATAATGGGATACTAGATAACCTCCTGTCACACGATGCTCTAAAAGCTGATGAAAACAAGATGAGTGCTTTATTGAGAACAAGATTCCAACACTTATTTTGTACTGTGTATTCTTGAATTTCTCCTTCCGCCTGCCTCTTAATTCATGCACATGTAAGACAAGTCTCAAGCTGACTATTAAAAGTGCTAATACCATTACTGATGTTGATCATCCTTTTCTTTCCCCCTTAGATCTTTTCTGCATTGCTTCATAATTAATGTGCTGTCTTCTAACGTTTAGCACTTGTTTGGAGTTGCTGGAAGACAGGAGCACCTCATATCTACCCGACACTGGCTGCGTTTATCTTCCATGGAGCAAATCCTTGCTGGATGGAGCTTATATTCCATGCCACCCAGACCTACTGTAGAATCAGTTATTCCTAATCTATGACTTGAGCGTCTAATAACTCAGCTCAAGCAATCCAGGCCCTTCACAAATATAACAATGACATAATCTCTTGCAATTCATTTATGGACCCTATGGATTGTTTAGAAACCATTCATTTTGTTGACCAAATACACTGTTTGCTTATTAGTTTATATGGCATCAAAGAAAGATTCACATTAAATTAGCATTTTAAAATATGTTACTTTTAATGATGCGATAGACTCTTAAAAAAAAAAAAAGAAAAAAAGAAACTCATTGTAGTATTTCCACACTAGCACCCAGGCTATTTTATGTGTCAGCGTGTGCACTAGCCAAAGGAAAATAACTATTAAAGCACAAACAGAAAACTTATAGTCAACTGTCAACATCAGCTGTCAAGTGTTCATTTAATGATAATCCAGCCAAGAGCACATTCAACCCAGAGAAGCACTGAGGTCTGAAGGGCACAGTTCTGCTCCGGCTGCTCTAGACAGCAGCCAGTTCAGACTGGGGCAGGAGAAGGCAGGCCTCCAGAGGGAAGCCTAGGGTGAAGACAAAAACAAAATAAACACAGGATGATAATGAGTAGGCAAAATTAAGGAACTGGGAAAGACACTGAACACGGGGAAAACACACATGAAAACTGTATGTGATCAAATGTATATTTCATACTAGATTAGCTATATAGAAAAAAAATGAGTTTGGGGAAACTAGAGTTGATTCCATTTATTTATGCTCCAAAAGTACTTAAGACTATATATACTACCACAATGTGAGTATTAACCAAAACTGTAAAATAATGTCAACTGGAACATTTAAAAACCCTTTGCATATGCTGAATTACACATAATCCCAAGTTTTCATCATCTCTTGTCAAGAAGAGAAGAGAAAACAATGCTTCTTGCAGAAGTCAGGTCCCCAGACTTGGTGGCATTCCCATTCTTCCTAACTTGTACTTACTATAAAATAGAGAGCCCAGGATGCTGAAAAGAATATAACTGACATATTTCACAAGCAGAGACTAAAATCAAAATGCAGGAACTGAGTAATGTCTACCATATAACTAAGAAAAATGTTAATCTGGTCTGGTCTTAGAAAACATTTGAAATCACCATATGTAAAAGCAATCCAAAAAAGCAATGTCGATTTTACAGGTAGTGTTTTAAATTCCTGTAACTCATCCAACTGAACATAATAAATATGAGGGCAAAGACCATGATAAAGGAAACAAGCAACTGAAAAAAGGATGGGGCAGAGGGAAACCGGTAACTCTTAAGAACTCCTCACAGTACCTGAGTAACTATCCACTCATAAACAGGAACCATTAACGTGAAATACCAAGTCTCAAACCATTAATTACATGCTTTTTCTCCTCCCAGTATTTGTAGAAGAGTTTCTCAATCTATGTTGGTACAATATATTCAATGTATCAAAACCTGAGAGGATTAGGTGTCCTCTTCATCACATACAATTCTTACTGAATTATTTCTTCTGCAAATCTTAGCCACACTGTCATCTTAAAGTTCAATTACTGGAAGAATTAACTAGACCATCAATGTCTGAAGAAGTATATATAATGATCACCTATAGAAACTATATATGGATAATCACATCAACAATGAGTTCTAGTTGTTACATTTTGCTAGAAGACCCTTCTGATCATTTCCTGATAAGCTGCTCGTAGCAGTGAACCTCTCCCATTTGTGTTGTTTTTTTCTTCAATGTATAACAAAGGAAGAAAAGGCGTGAGAGAAAAAATACAGAAACTTATAAAACCAGTAGCCTTCATTTAAAACTCAATTAGAAAAAGTCTACTTTCCTGGAGAAACCTCAGGTAGGCGTTTTAAACTTACTTCCAGGTCCTTTGGTCTTCTTACCGCTTGGGTTCCACCAAGACCAAACGCCATTGTATTTGGTATAGCCAATCAATACAAAGAACATACACCGTGATTTTAGTTCTAAATTTTATATTGATCGTTGAAAACAAGTCTTCTCCCATTCCGCCAACCTATTCCACTCTCTGGTCCCACAGTAGGATATCTTAACTCCTATCTATCCATCCCAACTTTCTTCTCTTTCCTCTCTAGGCAGGGTACATATTCTACCAATGTCTATTAAGAGCTGGACTATTTACTCGTCCTCCCTGCTGGCTATTCTTGCTCTGATCCTTTAGTATAATGGAGTTATCTAAGAATTTCTTTATGCACTTTCTTCTCCCAGTTTTTCTTTTGCCACCTGCTAGACTTCAACCTCAAAGAAGGTAGGGACAGTGTCTGTTTTCTTCACTATTATATGCACAGACTGAGACAAAAATGTTCAATAAAAATTTATTGAATGAATAAACAATCTGTGATACTCATCCAAACACTTCAATTGGTACTAAAAACTCTACTCCTAAATCCACACCATGACTCCATTTTTCCTCCTGAAAATTTTCTGAGATCAGTTCAATATCAAATGTCAAACACTGTGTGAACACTGATAAAGATGGGGGAAAAAGTAGGCATTCCCGGGCACAGTGGCTAACACGTGTAATCCCAGCACTTTGGGAGGCCAAGGCGGGAGGATTGTCTGAGGCAAGGAGTTTGAGACCAGCCTGGGCAACACAGTGAGACCCTGTCTCTATAACATTTTTTTAAAAGTAGCTAGACATGGTGGCACGCACCTGTGGGCCCTACTACTGAGGTCGGATGATCACTTGGGCCTAGGAGTTTGAGGCTGCGGTGAACTATGATTACACCACTACACTCCAGTCTGAGTGACAGAGCGAGACCTTGTCTTGAAAAAAGGCAGGGCGCGGTGGCTCAAGCCTGTAATCCCAGCACTTTGGGAGGCCGAGACAGGCGGATCACGAGGTCAGGAGATCGAGACCATCCTGGCTAACATGGTGAAACCCCGTTTCTACCAAAAAAAATACAAAAAACTAGCCTGAGAAGGTGGCGGGCGCCTGTAGTCCCAGCTACTCGGGAGGCTGAGGCAGGAGAATGGCCTGAATCCGGAAGGCGGAGCTTGCAGTGAGCTGAGATGGCGCCACTGCACTCCAGCCTGGGCGACAGAGCGAGACTCCGTCTCAAAAAAAAAAAAAAAAAAAAAAAAGAAAAGAAAAAAGACAAAAGACAAAGTAGGTACAACAAGCAAATAAATATATTGATAAAACAACATGAATGCAAAGAGTTGATGTGAAACTGTTCTGAGAAAGGCACTTACAAGAGATTTACAAAGGCCAGGTGTGGTAGATCATTGCCTGTAATCCCAGCACTTTCGGAGGCCGAGGTGGGCGAATCACTTGAGGTTAGAAGTTCAAGACCAGCCTGGCCAACATGGTGAAACCTTGTCCCTACAAAAATACAAATATTAGCCAGGCATAGTGGCAGGTGCCTGTAGTCCCAGCTACTCAGGAGGCTGAGGCAGGAGAATCACTTGAACCTGGGAGGCGGATGTTGCAGTGAGCCAAGATGGCACCACTGCACCCTAGACTGAGTGACAGAGCAACACTCCATCTCAAAAAAGAAAGAGAGACCTACAAAAATATCTGCGAGACAGAGTAACCACCTTAGAGTTTACTGAGCAAGCGGGGAGGGATGGAGGTAGATGAGGTTGCAAAGGCGGACCAAATCAGATAAAGTCCTGTGATCTACCGTGCAGTTGTGATTTAATTCAGATGGGAAACTACTGTTTGGAAAAGAAAAGGAAGCAGAATCTGAGTCATGTTTTGTTTATTTATTTACTTTTGAGACAAGGTCTGACTATTGCCCAGGCTGGAGTGCAGTGGTGCGATCTCAGCTCGCTGCAATTTCCGCCTCCCAGGTTCAAGTCATTCTCCTGCCTCAGCCTCCCGAGTAGCTGGAACCACAGGCTTGCATCACCTCGCTCAGCTACCCTTTTAGTAGAGATAGGGTTTCGCCATCTTGCCCAGGCTAGTCTCAACTTGTGAGTTCAAGCGATCCACCCACCTTGACCTCCCAAAGTGCTCGGATTACAGCATGTCACTGCGCCCGCCCAGCCAAGTCTTGTTTTAGAATGATGCATTTTGTGGAGAATAAGCTGCAAGAGCAAAAGTAAAAACAGGATGAGTTAGGAAGGTATCATAGTCATCTTTTGTGACAGATGATAGGTCCTTGAGAGATAATATATTTACCAGGCAGATTTTCCACGGTTTTAAAAATCCCAACTACCTAAAAGCACTCAAAACCAAAACATTCAAAAATCAAATAGATTATGCCCTCCTCTCCCTCTAGCAGCTACATGAATCACCTCACCATCGACCCTGAACACACTTACCTTTGGCGTCTCGGTTCATAGTATCCTCAACCCATCATTCAAACCAGAAACCCTCAGGACACTTCGCATCTCCTTCCCCCGCGCTCCCAATACACTGGAAACAGCTAAATTCACTATACCTCTGAATTACTCTTATCTGGAATCTGAACCATCCTGACACCAAAGATCCTTTCAAATTCGATGTAGGGAGGCTGGGGCTGGATCCATGATCTATGTGGTCTGTTCCAGAACACTGTTTGCAGTCCAGTCACTCTTACACTTAACATAATTATTTTAAGTTGTAATAATGGGGCTTATCCTTACTCGCAGTCACCTAAAAGGTAAATAAAGGTCTAAACTCCTTAACTGTGATCAACCATAATCTTATCTCAACTTTACTTCTCTGCTACCAGTCTTAGCTCCCTCCCCTTAGACGGCTTAGTGCCTCACCAGCCTGTGACCACATCATGTTGCCACCCCACAATGCTCCAGCCTACGACTGTCAAGTATCTACTCACCTTCAGGACCTGCTCAAACGCTATCACCTCAGTGAAATCTTCCCAGGCTCCCCAAAGTGAGTGAACTATTTGTGTCTGGGTTTTCAAAGAACTTTCTATGCCCTTTATTACGACAACTTGGTCAGTTTCCTTACAACTCTACCTATACCCATTAAACTTCAAATCTTAAAGAGAAAAGGACCATATTTTGTTCATTTTGGTATCCTCATTTGTAAATACTGTGTCTGTTCTACAGTTGGTGTCATTCATTCACCAAGCAAATATCTAACAAGGACTTGCTAGGAAATTAAGATGAATTACTAAATGACAGATGGATATTCTACAAGGAATAAAATAAATATATAAACAAGATAACCTCACACAAATGTTTTAAGAGAAATCTTGTATGACCAAACTTTTTCAGGACTTAAAACATTTGCTTAAAAATGTTATGGATAGTACCAAGGTCATAGCAAACGCAAAAGGAAAGTAACAGTGAAAGGGGTGTAAAACTTAATGTGTACGATTTCTTTCCTGAGAACTTGGTGCTCAAACTCCTTCCCTGCAGGACAGCAAACACCAAGTAATTATACTCAGGAAACTAATCTCACACTGACACTTAACTATAAATATACACTTAAACTTTCAATTTCAACCTTACATTATTCATTTTAAAAGGTAACAATAAATTACATAATTATAGCCTATGTAATGGGATTCAGAGATTACAATCATTGAAAGGAAAAAATTAAAATGTGACTAAATTACTCTTCTAAGATCAAAGCCAAGAAAAATATTTCAAGCCACATATGAAGTATTAAACTTCCTAGAAGCCACATTAAAGGAGGGAAAAAAGCAACAGGTGAAATTAGCTTAATTATCTATTTTATTGAACCCAATGTAGCCAAAATATTATCACTTCGGCATATGCCACATTTAAAAGTTGAGAAATTTTACATTCTTTTCTTCGTAAGTCTGCAAATCTAATTCAGATGCAAAATTTTCCTCAAAAATACTTATCTGTATTTAGATTACATAAAATCAAAGATATAAAAGTAGATTAATATAATCAAGTCGTTCCAAGTATATTCTATCAATAACTGAATTTAAGTCAATTACAATAAAAACTTTAGTTCCTCATCTCACTAGTCCCATTCCAAGGACTCAACAGCCAAATGCCACTACTACTAGGACGGTTCAGCTTCAGGCAGAACTGTGGCCGCTTACTTCAGCACAACTCAATTCAAGGAGCACAAACTAAATCAAAATCTTTTCCCCTTTGTCTCCTAAGATAGCTATTTTCTAGGCCCTTAACTAAAAGAGTAGCTGTCATTTTCTCTACTGCCTTTATTGCTACATGGTAAGATATTATCTGTCACTCTATTACACAAATGCTATTGGGGCAAAGGACTGGTTCACTGTGTTCATGGCTGGATTCCCAGTGTTCAAACTGCAAGAAATTACAGTCTACACAGCAAACTGTAGGAAGTCAGTATGTAATTAAGAGGGTTTCAAACACTGATAAATGATTTAACATGTGTATCTATGCTGTGTTTATGACCTACAGAAAATAAATAGAAACTGGCTGTGATAGGGTAGTCTTCTATATTATTCAAGTAATTCCAAAATAATTCAAACTATGAGATCCATATTTTCAACCAACCTACAGAATATTTCATTTATATGTCAAACAGTTCATGACATGAACCCCTATACTTCAGTTGACTTTAATACCTGTAGCACAAACAGCAGAACATAAGTTAAGCACATTATATTGCAAAGCAGAAACTAAGAATGTAAACACACCTTTTCTACATTGTACTTCCCAGCCCTAAAACTTTGAGCATGTTATTTTCCACAAACTTCCCATCTTCCATTAATTTTTTTTTTTTTTTAATTTAATAGCTCCAGATAAAGGGCAAAGTAGCACAATACACAGCCAAGAAACAAAAAAAGTAGTTATCTTATTTTCCCAGTTAATTATCATGCATAAATGTACATATTAGCAACAGATCAAATATCATCTAAAGTTCTATGGCTGCCCAGTAAGGAAATGCTAGAGCTGTTATATATGCATGCAGGTGGGGAGGCAACCACATTCCAATCAGAAGACTTCAGTAACATAGAAGATGACATAAAGCAAAAACTCAAAGCAGGTCCCTTTCTACATTTTTATCATTTTTTTTCTGTCTTCATGTACCACGAATAAAAGTTAAACACTGATTTTTGTAGAGATATAACTCATTTTGGTGTCACAGGAGTTAAAAATAATCATTTCTTGACTGAAGACAATTAGTAATACATAACAGGAAAAACTGTGTGAAAAAAATCTAGTATCGACATAATTTTTTTTAGAAGGGATTAAAAAAAAGTTTTACTCTCGTTAGGCTGCCTGAGAATTCCTCAGTTGGAAAATAGGTTAATAAGCCACCCTAGGGTAGAGGCAGCCTAATGTCACAGACCTGGGCCTCCATGCAGCAAGGAATCTGACTCTCAACACAAAAAATGGGGGAGGGATGGGGTTGGTGCAATGTTAAAAAATAACACTGATTGCACCTTCTCAGAGCCAAACCCATTTATGTTTACAAAAATCTCAAAATGGTTGATTAATGTGGAAAACTGAGAACATACCAAATTCTATTTTAGGGTGGTTTTTGGGAAGCAGCGTAAAAGTCCCCAGGTGATATCCAGATTACAATTAGAAACAAATCTCTATACTTAAGTATTTCCTACTTGTAGATATTCTTAACAAACACACATCAAAGTCAATGCTATAGAATCTACTTTCTGGGATATTAAAGGCTTGAAATCAGATGACTGTTTCTTTGCACTGGTACAGTCACAATTTTTTGGAACAAACAACTGTCAATACAGCAAATATATGCTCTCATTATGAACCACTTTAATTTTTTATTGCGCTGCATAATTTTGAGAGGGCCTTGATCACACACACACATCTGAAGCTACAAAGAAAATGTTTTAATATATATACTGATGGTCTTAGGAAATACACTTATCAAATCTTTTATCTTCAAGCTAGAAAAGCAAAACAAGCTTACACCAAAGAGAAAGTAAGGCCATCATTTTAATCCACCAAACTGTATCATTCTATTCATATTCACCAGGAGGGTAAGCAAAGACAGGACAGTTTTCTAGCACCTTCATCCAGCAGCCAGAAGCATGTCCAAACATACTGATACAAAAACAATTACATTATTTCATCTCATACTGGTATGCTGAGAATCTGTTAAGAGGAAACTTGTTTCACAAAATCTTCAGAGTACACGTCTCCATATATCCTCTTCATTTGAATTAACTAGGTTTTGAAATCCTAGTTTAAAAATGTATGATAAATGAATTTATGCATTAAATAACACTCACTAGCTACTATGTTTCCTAGTCAGAAATAATGGACTTTTGTAGTGCTTATCAACTGGCAATAGCTGTAAATGTCTGAGGATGTTTTGACTGTCAGGGATCTTATCCAATCTACAATGTACTGGGACAGTCAACTATAGCAACAACAAAAATCACGACCAAAAAAGCCTCTTTTGAGGCACAGTATCTGAAAACAGATGCTCAAAAGGGTTCCTACAAACATCAGCAGCGTCATCATGTAGGAATTTACTAGAAATGCACGTTCTTTGGCTCCACCAGAGACCTTCAGACCACTCTGGAATAAAGTCCAGAGATCTGTGTTGAGCCTCCCAGGTGATTCTAATGCATGCTGAAGTGTGAGAACTACTAACTTCAGAAGGATGTCTGTGGCTGCTGCCCCTTAATTTAGAGGACGAATTTGTTTCCACTGTTATATCTTAAGCCCTAGAAAACTGACCAATACACAGTAGGTCCCCTTGATACATGTTGTTACAATGAATTAATGGATATAGTGAAATTCTGAATGACATGGCACCTTATAAAATCTTGTATGACTCAGAAAAGTTTTCTAGACAATTACTCCCATTACCATTTTCAGTTACCTGGACTTTTCACTCCAAAGTTACCCTAATGTGTAAAAGCATTCAAATCTGGAAACATTATTTTCTAATCAACTCAAAGAATTAACATACACTGAGTAACCACTAAAGCAAGTTCTATTATTGCCTCTAACACTAAAAAGGTCAGAAATTACTAAAAGTCATACAGAATGACTATGTAGAATTTAGTGTACTTTTTCTCAATACATAAAAACACCAGGCAACATGTTGTCTGAAACTTAATACTGATTTACATTATCTAATAATGTAAAAATATCCTGAGGAAAAATTAACCTCGAAATGTACACTAAGATGTTTTCTCAATTTTCATGTAAGAAATAATACAAATAATGTGCAAAAGTAAATTATTTAAATAAGCAAAAAGATAATAATGTAAATAATTTGTATTCCAAACATGGCAAAAGGGAATAGGCACAGGATTATATATTTACATAATTCTTCTTAACATTCACATAAGCCTGGTGGATTGACAAACATGTAACGCCCTTTTGCATAAAAGCAGCTAGAACAGGAAAGAATGTATCAGAGATCCAGTCAGAGAGAAAACACAAAACATAATGAATGAATGTGACACTAGCTTATATATGCGTAATTCGTTACATGAGATGTACAATATATAAATAAAAATGTCAAGTTGTCTTAGTGTAATAAAGAGCTAGAAAAAATTTTAGATAAAAATTTAGACAGTGAAATAGATAAAAATAAAAAGATAAAATTTAGATTAAGGTATCTATTTCAAAGTCTTCAACACCATCAACAAAACACTTATACAGAGCATTTAACAAATACAAGGTCCACTTATATTACTATCAACACAATGTACGACCTCATATTTAATGAATACTTTGTCTTATTGACTAAATTTATATTAAAATATGAAGAAAATCTAAAACGAAATGTGTTCAAAGTACACTTCCACTTAATCCTACTTAATTCTGATTCTATTCTTGAGACTGAACGTGAAATTTGAGTGATTTATATTCCACAAGACAGAACTGAAATTTTATTTATGTGTACAAGCAGAACACCATCTCTTTTAAAGTTCATCTGATTAAATGAGAAAGACAAATTTAAAAAGAACAATTCTGACAAAATTCTTTTTAAAATACAGTATCTTTTGCAGAGGAGGGAACTGATAGTGACAATGGTAACTGAAGCCATAAAATTTTCTTGAAAAAGATTTAGTTTAATGTGTATGTATAAACTCTGGCTATATATAACATTAAGAATTTCACTATCCTCAATCTGGAAATTTAATAGACTTCTGTTATTCAAAAAGAAAACAAAATGTCATAAAATAGAAAAAACACATACACTGTTATTTCATCAGGTAAAAAAAAAAAGTGTAATCAAATAGTAAGTTTCAACAAAGAGGAACCCTTAGAGATATTTATAATCTAAACAGTTTTACAGAAAAAAAGGTCAAATAAACTCAGAAAACAACAGTTTTGGGTAAGCCTTTAAACACTGTCTTACAAGCTTCAAATTTCAATCATTAATATTGCTATTCCATAATCAAGGAAACAAAAACAAATTCAAAATGCTTTCACAACATATAGAAGACACTACTTTTGATATATTTTTTTTTAATTTTTTTATTTTTTGTAGAGACAAAGTCTCACTACAACTGCCCAGGTTCATCTCAGCTTTTGATATTTAGAAAAATCCAGATTTTAAACATGAGACACTATAACTTTTTCCCGCATTTTTTGCATTATTTCCCCAGAGTAACAGTCCATAAATTAACTGATGGATACTCACTTAGGAAACGGTCGACATACTTCATTTTACACCACTAGAAAAACATGTAAAGCGAATAGAGAAAAATGATTTTAATTTTTAAAATTCAGTAATGAAAGCTGCTGGAAACAAAATGCTCTTGTAAAGTATAAGACTACTCCCTATTCATTGAATCATATGATTTGCTTAGAATGAAATATTTCCATACTGGGCTACATAACTTAAGAGGTGGACTCTTTGATTTCAGGAAATGAATCTTCATCAGTATGAAATTCACCTAAAAATGTTGTTTTTAGGAGGTATGTGTTGAAACATTTAGGGGAGAAATAACATCAAGCCTGCTACTTACTTTGAAGTAGTTTGCCATCCCCCCAAAAAGTCCATGCCTACAAATATCTACCAACACAGGAAAACACGAACAATTGTTGAATCAGAAGATACGTATATGGGTGTTTACTGTCTTATTCTTGAAAATAAGAAGTCTGACTTTTTGTATCACTGCTATCCTCTTGACACCTCAGGAATATATTTTAACACATTAGATGTTGTAACAAAACTCTGAACACCTAGAGAAAACACTTAAATACTACCTTACTCCCCAGGAAACTTCCTCCATTTTTTTCAAAATGATGTGGCCCATTTATTTTTGACTAGTACCATCTGACACTAAATCTCAACCCTTTTTTTAAAGCTTTTAACATAATGTGATCACATCCTTTCACAAAACTTACTTGATTTCAATCATGTATATGTCCTTTTTCTCATTCAGAATCTATGTTGTAATTATCAACCTAACCCCCCTTTACTAATTATTGGCTACTAATCATTCACATTGCTATTTAACAATTATTAGAGACTCTACATATAAGCACCAAGTTACTGAAATATTCTACAAGCATGTTTCTGAACAAACTGTAAAAGTATTATTTCAACTAGTGTTTGAAAAACAAGAGCCAAAGTTTCAGTAACTATCCTTGTTGATAATTCCTATTTTATTAAATGGCAATTCCAGCTAAAGCAGACATTCTTCCCCTAATATTACTGATATTTCAGGGATAAAAATATTCAATCTCTTTCACTGAGTGCTCAGCACTGATTTTACACAGAAAAATTAAAAAAAAAAAACCTTTAGGAAAAATAGCAAATTTAATTTTGCAAAAACACAAGTGAATCAGTTTTTTAAAATCTACATCTGTCAAGAAAAAAATGCTTTTATTTACAAAATAAACAAAAATGGGGGAAATTCCAACAACATATAGTACTAGAATAAAACTATTAGGAAAACAAGTGTTCCTTTATTTTATACATACTAATTACAAGTAGCACATGAAACATTAAGTCCTGAAGACTTTAAACTCAGTACTTCAAATCATGACACAAACTACCATAACATTGTTATATATTAAAATTGTTTCGTATTACTTCTTTGAAAAAAATATGATAGCATATATGACAACTTCACACTTACTTAGAAAGCTAACACTACTGAATTTCCTCTTTATTTTTGTATCTACCACTTTTAAGCAGATGATATTCAAAAATCTTCCTTGGTATACTAATTCACAAGAAAAAAAAAATTTACTGAACCAGCCACAAAGTTGAACTATACAAAAACACTAAAAGCATGGAATAACTAGGAGTTCAGAGACGCTCCACTTGACTGTCACTCAGAAGCTGACTGCTCCCAGGGTAAACTTGGTAAAGCCGGAACAAGGATTTTCTTGATGCCGGGAAAAAGTTGTGTAGGACTCTGTTCTTGGTGCCAGAGTTGAGCCTGGACACTAGGATGTTCAGGAGATTAAGACATCTTTTTGTGCACTGGCCTTCAAATGTTCTTGAATGAATCATACAGAATTTCACAGCCTTGGCCAAAGGTAGCTTGGTATAACATCAAAGGATCAAGTTTCTCCCAATCATATTTCAGCTTTGAAGTGAAATACAATGCTAAAAATTACCTGAGAATTATATGGATAAAATATAGATGACGGGAAATGTAGATTTAAGTGCAACAGATATCACTGAAAAACTGTAATCAATGTTAAAACTCCCCATATCCCAATTAATGTCACAAATTAAAGCAAATCCCATTCTCCATCACCTCATACTTATGAGAAACATGAGAATAGTCTTTGACTATTATTTTACAATCAGCATATCATGTTTTTAAAGAACTGTCAAAAACAAAAGCCTGTGAATACCGTAAATTTTAGAAAACAGTTCTAATAATAGAACATGAAAATAATAGAACATGAAAGAGTACCTACGAAAATTTTAATTAGTATAAAAGAATGCATCAATTACGCTTTACAACCAAATGCTTTTATGCAAAATTTAAATGGTTTCTTTCCAAACTATACCTTCCAGCAAAACAGACACCACTATTTACATACTGTTTATTTTAAAATAGCATACTATGTTTCAGAAAGGTGCTGAAAGCATGATATAGCAAACCATTGTGATGTTTTATGAGAAACAGCTATGCTATGATCAGTGTCTGATGAATTAGATTTGTGGTATGAGTCATATATTATTCCTTAAATGTAATTTTAAATAAACATGACCAACATACAAATTTTTAAATACAGTTACGACTTTGTTTTGCAATAAACATTATAATGTGATAAAATCAGTTTTTCCCTAGTACTGAAAATCAAATAGGTATTTGATAGTAAAGGGAGCTATTCAGATTCCAATGACTCTAGCCATTCTCAAGTAATTATCTGCTTTTTAAAATCACCTCTTGAACTGTACTCCTTTGATGTCTCAGCATTATCTTGAAAAACATGAACAAACAATTTAAAAAACAAAACAAAACACTGCCGCTCCTTGGAGACAAACGGTTCGAACCCACCAGACAAGTTTGACTGGAGAAATGTCCAAACTTTAGGGAAATATTTACAACACTGCAGAGTCAAGCCATCTTTTAATACTTCTAGAAACCTACATTCTCAAGAAATGCCTAATTCACCACAAATCACACAGCAAATCCTCACTTAACAGCCAACCCAACAGTATTGTTTTATTTTAAAGAATGTTTAACACTAACTGTATGATAATAATTGAGGTAAGGTCTAGATATTGAAACCAAATAAATAATGGCAGATATGTTTAAAACTAGATATTATTTTTTATAAGCAAAAGAGATTTGCCTTCAAACAGTTTTTTTCAAGATGAAAAGATTTATTTGGAAAAATCAGCACAGGACAAAGATATCCTTAATAATCTGTCTCAGAATACCTGAATATTCAGAATATATATGAAATGTAGGTGGAAATTCCGATTTCACAGAACATCAGTGTTTATACAAATTAAACTCCCATACCCTCCCACCCCCACATATACTACTCTATCTACCCCTTATTAACATTAGCTTTCATTAATTAAGCTTCTATCTTCAGTGCTACTTGCACAAATTAAAAAGCAAAATCATTTTCATTTTTAACGACTAGGATTAAAGCAACCAAAGCATTACTGTTACAGCAAAGTTTAGTAAGACCATAAGAGAATACCACTAATAACAGTTTTAAATTATCCAAAATGATTTCTTTATTGAGATTAAGTAACTACATAGATTTCACAGTACTATGGAATACTTATATTTAGCTAAAGTCACAAACACATTTCAACATTCAAAATGATGAGCATCATTACCATTCTAATCTACAAAGCTCATGAATAAAGAAAATTACAAAACCTCAAGTGTTACAAAAAAAAAAAAAAACTTTTAAGTCTACATACATTAACAATAAAACCATTTCTTCCAGGTAACAGGTAAAAGTATAAAGGCATACCACTGACTTTTTTTTCTAGATAGCCAGGAATGAACGAATGTTTAATATCTACGACGCTTATTAGGGCCTTCAAAGTTGCCCCCTTGACTTCCTCTACCAAAGCCACCAGGACCACCACTCACAGGACCTACACCACTCATTGGTGCTTGAGGGGTTTCAGAACCTGTTCTACTCCCCATAGGTGAACCCATCTGAGATGGTGGTCCTTGAGGAAATCTGTCATTGTGCTATGATACCACACAATAAGGAACAGAATATGAAGTCCATTTGGAACACGCCAAATATAAGTGACAAGAAAAATTGGCAAAATCCCAAGTGGTGGTGTCATGAAGTTCGGCAGAAAGTCCAGCAGAATCAGGATCACACATAGAAGGAAGAAAGGAGCAATTTAATTAGTTACTATGTTTTTTTTAAAAAAATGCAGCATCTGAAGATTTACATATTGCTAATGCTATGCCCCAATTTCAAGAACAAAGAACTGATTTCGTGACAGAAGCAAATGTAATCTTAAGCCTAAACAATATTATAATACAGCTCTTATTCCTTTTTTCAAAAGTTTATCTTGCATGAAACTATGCCATGTAAGAAAAATACTTTTTCAAAAAAAAATCAGAGAAATAAAACTGGGGAGCAGCATCACGTTGTTTTTTAAAAGTAAACATTCTAAAAAAATCTTTACATCAATTCCTTGAAGATAGAAAGCACTAATACAAACATACACAAAGAATTATGATTTCAGTATAGAAACTTCTGAGAGTGTTTTCCTTGAAATATTATCATTGGGAAAATAGTTTTAAAAATTAATGTAATAACATGCACTAATAAGCACAACTAAACATATGAATTAAGCATTTTGAAAAACTTCACAATAATCATACATATTAATCTCAAAGGTTGGACAGAACTCCCTAAAGTGTAGCAGTAAAATGTCAGTGCAAAAAACACCAAGGGTGATATTTAAATAAAATTTACAATTTCAGGGAGACAATAAAAAAATGGGACAGTTAATGTTACTTCTATGTTTCTATTGATTATATGCCACACAAAAACTTAACCAAAGTAGTGTAAGTTTTTACTAGCTTTCAAACATATTACTACAAAATAAAGCCTCTACTGAAGGAAATAAATGCAATCACTGTGTTAAGCGCCATCTGTTCATAGTAGCCGTGCACTGCCTCTTTATCTCCCTGTATAAACTATCATTTTAAAAATCCAACTGCCAGCACGTCCTATTTCTCCACATTCTTAAAAGACTACATTTGAAGCAAATAGAATAATGATAAACGCTGCATTCAAATCTAAGACATACAAGGCATTGCTTTTAACATCTCTCATCACGATGGATTTACAATTGGTGACCGGTCTGAGTCTAAATGGCAGTGCTTTTTCTTTCTTAGCAGCATGGGCGCCTCAAGATTTCATATAGTAGTTTCAAAACTAAACTGTCTTTTCAAAATAGATAACCAAACAACTTCCCTTTCAAAACGTTATTCAGAACAAGCATTAACAAACACTAACTGAGAAAACAGTTTGCCTGTATAAAGTCCCATTTATATAGTGATAGACTTTAATGGAAATGATAAAAGGTATCATTCCTGCTATCAATATATTTAAATATAATAAAAATTACAACAGAAAAACCTTGTTTTCATAGTATTTAATCCACACAAAGATATCTTCACACTCTCAGATCAAGACAAAAAACTGTCTACTTTAAATTTATTAAATGTAATTTAAAATTCTGTGAAAAGAATGCCACAATAGTGGTTTAGAAATACAGAAAAACTTTAATGTTATTTTATAACTAAATTCCTTGCAATAAATCATGACAGGTAATATTTTTAACAAAAATATTTACTGAAAACTGTGTGTTCATACATATTGGACTTTTGTCCCCATCAAACATAAAGAGTCCACACAGGAAAAGAACACCATCATAAAATACTTGAACATTAGAATGCTGGTAAATGATGGATACAAATTAAAAGCACAGAAAAAAACTGTAATTAACATATGCATTTGCTATATACTGAGGTACCACAGCATGCCACAGACAGTAATCCTAATTCTTGGACTACTTAAAAACTATCTCAGCCGGATGCGGTGCCTCACGCCTGTAATCCCAGCACGCTGGGAGGCCGAGGTGGGTGGATCACGAGGTCAAGAGTTTGAGACCAGCCTGGCCAACATAGGGAGACCCTGTCTCTACTAAAAATACAAAAATTAGCCAGGCGTGGTGGCGCATGCCTGTAGCGTCCACTACTTGGGAGGCTGAGGCAGGAGAATTGTTTGTGGGAGGCGGAGGTTGCAGCAAGCCAAGATCGTGCCACTGCACACCAGCCTGGGCAACAGTGCGAGACTCTGTCTCAAAAAAAAAGAAAAAAAAAAAAAACTATCTGTAATAAATCAACATATGATGTCACAAAATTTTCTTTTTCAATGGCTGCCAAAAGAAATGATACCAAATTATATTAAGTGTGAAGCTATCCTTGATGCAGAAGTGTACATTACTGAATATAATCAAAATAATGTTTATGATACATTACCACTGATCCATTATCTGGCATCATTGGAGTTCCCATATTTGCGGCTCCTTCTGGTCCCATGGCAGGACCAGGACCCATTGGTGGGCCAGGTATAGTTGCTCTGTTGTTCATATTCATACCCATCATTGGAGGAGGACCTTGGTTACCAGCAGGTGCTGGGCTAAACGCATCTATGTAAAACAATCTATACTTAGAGCTGTCCTATCTTAGTTTAGTAAACATTAAAAATTTAACAATATTTATGCAATCTATATACCAAGACTGTTATCAAAATTATTTTCACTCCTTGAGAATGGGGTATGCATTATCTACTCTGTAATACAGCATTACCTACACTCTAGAATTAGAATTTTCATCCCCAAGCCAAATGTACATAAAATCAAGAAGGAAACTATCAATCATTTTAGGGCATTTGAGACTCTTAACAGTTTGCAAGCTTTGAGACATCAGTATTATTTGTTATAGTAGGCTTTTAAACCAAATAATCCCTAACAAAGGGGACTATATTTTACCAGTTTAAATGAGTAACAAAGGATTAGCACTTACAAAACCACTTAATTTTTTTTAACCCATGGCTAAAAATATTAGCATGTAAATTATGCTAAGTTGCTAGAGAGGAAATCATTTTCTGCAATATATAAATAAAGATCATTATAACTAGCCTCTCATCTTAGTTTTTTTTTTTCCTCCCTGAGTTGATGGAATACCTTGCTAAATTACAGGAGGTACTCTTTTTTTAATTTTTTATTTTGAAATATGGAATCTAAAGAAAAAAACTGAAATGACTTATAACAAAACGTATTTTTAAAAGCAACCGCAACCAAATACAGATAAAATATTAATATAGCTATCTGGATCTTTCTGACAAGCTTAAATTCCACAAATGGGGACAATCTGATAATATTTCAAGTTTTTTCATTAAAAAAAATCCACCTATCTCATATTAATTTAAACAGTGTTTGCACTCTAATACTACATATATGATGACCTCAGATACAACATATTTTTAGGCATTTTCTTTGAAAAATTTTTTCCCTTTTAAGTGTTATTGCTTGCTTATCATTAAAAATTTATAACAAAGCCATTCTAATTCAGGGTTTTCTTTAGTATTTCATTACACAGGTCAATTTTCTGACAATAAAAACTCAATTTCTCAAATATACACTATAATGAAGCTGAAATCTCCACATGGCTGAGTCCCTACCAGCCCCTGGCATCGTACTTCTGCCTTCAAATCCAATCCCCAGAAACCTAGCAAATTCATAGGAAGGAATTATTTCTTTCATCCCCAAATGCTCTTGCCAATAAACAGACTTTATCCAAGAGTATTTCCACTCCCTCACTATAGCCCTAAATAGCTATTTTTAATAATTTCTACAACTAGAAATGAAGAGAGTATAAGAACAGTATCTAAGAGGCATCTTACCTCAATTATCCCCCAGAAAACAAATTTAGTTTCTTTTTCCTCTCTTTCTCTTTAATAGAATGTAATTTTACAATGGTGGGTTCAAAAATAACTACACAACTATGGGTATAAAAAAATCAAAAATAATATTTCCAACTCACAGTAGTTAACTTAGAGTTTTACTTTTAGTACTCACATCTTCCACCACATAGCTATAAATAAATTTAAAGATCTAAGAAATGTTAGCATTATCTGGTTACTAGAAAGGTAGCATTATAATGTATGTTTCACTTGGTTATACACACTAGTGATACACCAGAAAATCTGCTGCCACTTTCCATCAATGTAACTTGATGAGTTATGACAGTTTTAACTTCTCAACAACCCAACTGGATGATAATGATTAATAGCTCTAGAAAACCATTATGATGAAGTCTCACACTGAATGAAGACTGAAGAGAAAATTAGATAAACTGGACTTTAGGAGAGTAAGTGCTAAAATGTAAATAGGTCCTCTGGTGAATAAAATGTCACAAAAATTTTAAGTTATCTTCAATTCCTAACTAAATAAGGACTCTAAAGGCATATTCTTATATTTCTTCTGATAAAATTGCAGAGTATCTCTGTGCCATCAGAAATGGTTTTAAGTTTTATACTATTTTAAAGTTTAGCTCTGATGTTAATGTCACTCTAATAAGAACAGCCTTTTAAACTGCCATGTATAATATATAATAATCTTATTCCTAAAATCCTTAAAATTACATGGATTGTATTATATACCATCCCAGCATTTACTCTAAAAAAAAGATATGAATATTGGACCACTTGGACATCACTATACTCAATTATGCTTCTTATTTTAGAATGCAGATGCTCTCGGTTCATTAATTATTTCACGTATCCACTGCAGTAATTTCACAATTAAGTTCTTTATGGGCAAGGGCCATGTTTCTTGCTTCCTGCATATACCAGAGATATTTACTAACTACTCATTGGTAAAAAGTGACCAAGTAAACAGCAATATATGACTCTACATTATCTGATTAGTAGTACTGAAACACTGGCAATAGAAGTTTAAGAAAAAAAGCTTATCATGGAAAATGTTCATTTCACACATGACTTAAGTTTCATTTGATAGACTATATATGCTAAGAACATACTTGATTTTGTAAATGGGTGTGCATGTTAAGTATATTGTTTGCCATGGTAGTGTAATCTTTAAAACAATATGTACATTTAAGTTATATAAAGATTTTTAGTTTCATAACAGCTTTTGTGGGACAATTAAATGAGGGACAGCTTTTGCGGGACAATTCATTTCATAAAATTTAATTCCTTACCCAACTTTTAAATGTATGACATTTCAAATTTCAAATTTAGTAAGGCCTATGAAATTTAGTAAGGCACGCTTTTGTTTGTCCTTTAAGTTATTTACTTGGCATTATTTCCCTTGCAACTTGGCTATACAAGCAAATCCATACTAAAGTTGCTAATATACTTTCTTAAAAACTTGGTTAACTCTAAAACATGCATTGGCGACACACGTAATTCCCCTGATGAGTCATAGTCTACAAAGACTGAGTGCACTTCTGTGCACAACACTGTAGGTTAAAAGAAAAAACTTCAATATTCATTAGAGTGAAGGAAAACAGGTTTAAAGTTACACAAAAAGCTAGTTTAAGATAGAAATGTATATAAAACGCTCTCTAAAAGCCTAAAAACACACTCAGGACCTATCAATTTCCTGCTCAGAAACTATCCATTTCCAGTGTCCAATTAGGACAGGCCAGGTGGCTCATGCCTGTAATATCAGCACTTTGGGAAGCTAACGTGGGTAAACTGCTTGAGCCCCGGAGTTCAAGACCAGCCTGGGCAACATGGTGAAATCCTGTCTCTACTAAAAACACAAAAAATAAGCCAGGCATGGTGGCGCGTGCCTGTAGTCCCAGCGACTTGGTAAGATGGAAGGACCACCTGAGCCCAGGAGGTAGAGGTTTCAGCGAGCTGAGATTGCACCACTATACTCCAGCCTGGGCAACACAGTGAGGTCCTGCCTCAAAAAACAAAACAAACAAACAAAAAGCCAATTAGAAGGAATATAATTTGATTTTAAAACTGCAAAGACAGAGCTGTATTACACAATGTAATGACTAAACTACTTTCAGGCTGTATTACAACCTGGTTTATATGTTTCTTTCATTAAGCCTATGAATGTATAACACATCTTTTAGCCTTCAAACAAAAACAAAATGAGAATTTTCTTCCCAAGCATATATTTTTAATATAATTGTATGGTATTCCAGTTTAATGGATGTAAGAGATTTCACCTTTAGAAATGTTGGTTCCGTATTTTAGTTTCTTACTGATATAAGAATATACCACAAACAGCATAAACAGTCCCCCCAAAAATGATAAGTTACAAAAGCCTTTTGCTTCAAATCCCTACCTCCCATGTTTATTGCTCCACGGGGACCCATATCACCCATTCTCATTTCCTGTTCTCTCTGTAAGTAAACATAGTTGTCACAGTCAACCTATCGATCTTATGACTTTACATTTCCCATCTAAAATCAAAAAGAAAAGAGTGAATTGGGACATCATTTTTCATTAAAAATTTTGAAAAATTTCCATCATCATATACTTAATAAGAATGCTGAAAAGAAACTTCAGTCTCCCAGGCTTAATATACTACAAACACTTAATGCACCCAGTTTATATTGCAAGATTAGATTACTAATGAATCAGATTATATAAAACATACCACAGATTAATGTTTTTATTCCAACAGATGAAAGATACATGCCTACATTCCAAGCAAAGGAAAATCTAGTAATAATAACCACCAAAGCCAATTATTTTCTCCTCCCAGGTCACTGAAGTCTTAAAATAGAAACGACTGTTACCAAGTTCATATTGAAATGTATTCAAATATATAACACAAACAGCTTTAGGGAATTATGCTAAAAATAAGGTTACAATCTTCATTGCCTAAATTATAATTCATTCATGTATTTTTATTTATCTACTCAAGCATTATTCCATCTAGGGACTACAGAAAGCCCACACAAGCAATTACTGAAAGCTCAACATAACACTGCTTTCCTTTAACCGTGCAGTAATTTTATTTGAAAACCTGAATGAAAGTATTACACAGTTAACTATAAAACAGAAATATTCAAAACATTTGAAATTTCACTACAGAAACTGCTTCCTAAAAGCTCTTCATTTACCAACAATAGTGACATAGAATTAACTTCAATGAAATCTCTAAGTGAAATTACTCAAGATAACATACGAAAATTGCAATTTTCACTTTGACTTGATGACCATTTCCAATCACAGAAAACTTTGTTAAATGTAGCAATCATGAAAAACATTCCATTATGAGACAATTGCAGAAATGTTTAAAGAAAGCATAATTACTGTACTTTCGAAAAAGCAATCTTATTAAAATCTAAATGCTCATTTAAAGTTCCATTTGATAATACAAAATACTGTTGAAAAGCACCTATAAAGCTGGAAATAAAATAAAAGCCTATGATGGAAACATAATTGCCATTAAGCCACAAGTGGCTCCTTAAAAAAACTGCCCAACTTAAACAGAGATGTCCAAAGGCAATCTTAATGAATGAAGCTACGGTACAACAAAAACACCATCATGAAGAGATAAAAATGCTTTTTCACATTATTTAGAACATTTAAATGCCAGCCTTTCTAAAACCTTCTTTTTTAATTTTTTTTTTCAGAGACCCTCGCTCTGTTGCCCTGGCTGCAAATGCAGTGGAGTCATCATAGCTCACTGCAGTCTCGAACTCCTGGGCTCAAGGGATCCTCCTGCCTCGGTTTCCCTAATAGATGGGACGACAAGCATGCACCATCATGCCTGGCGAATTTTTTGATTATTTTTTTATAGAGATAGGGTCTCACTATGTCGACCAGGCTGGTATCTAACTCCTGGGCTCAAGCAATCCTCCTGCCTCACGCTCGCAACGTGCTGGGATTACAAGCGTGAATCACTACGCCCAACCCTAAAAGCCATGTTTTAACTTTCCTAAAAATAAATTTCTCATTGTAACAGTTGTGACCATTAATGGATACTATTACTGACCTGCAAAAAAAGCTAGACTGAGGTGGGGTGCAGTGGCTCACGCCTGTAATCCCAGCACTCTAGGAGGCTGAGGCAGGCAGATCACCTGAGGTCAGGAGTTCAAGACCAGCCTGGTAAACATGGTGAAACCCCGTTTCTACTAAAATTACAAAAAAATTAGTCAGACGTGGTGGCGGGTGCCTGTAGTCCCAACTATTCGGGAGGCTGAGGCAGGAGAATGGCATGAACCCAGGAGGCAGAGGTTGCAGTGAGCCGAGATCGCACCACTGCACTCCAGCCTAGGCAACAAGGTGAGACTCCGTCTCAAAAAAAAGAAAAACAGAAACCCTGTCTCTACTAATAAAACAAAAAAATTAGCTGGGCAGTAGTGGCACATGCCTATAATCCTACCTCCTCAAGAGGCTGCGGCAGAAGAATCGCTTGAACCCAGGAGGCAGGGGTTGCAGTGAACCAAACTTGCACTATTGCACTCCAGCCTGGGCAACAAGAGCAAAACTCTGTCTCAAAAAAAAAAAAAAAAAAAAAAAAAAAAAAAAAAAAAGCTAGACTGTGATATAAAATTGGCTACTGATCAAGCATTACATTTAGAAAACTATTTTAAAATAAAGATTATGTTTATCACTACTTTCAGTAGACCAAATCAAACTGCCATTTCCTTATCACTACTTAGAAACTACTGATAGGTTCTCAGAACCTACTGATAAAGGTGAAGAATGCTTCAACACACCCAAAATCTTCTAGCTATAAAAATAGTACCTATAGGCCGGGCGCGGTGGCTCAAGCCTGTAATCCCAGCACTTTGGGAGGCCGAGACGGGCGGATCACGAGGTCAGGAGATCGAGACCATCCTGGCGAACACGGTGAAACCCCGTCTCTACTAAAAAAATACAAAAAACTAGCCGGGCGAGGTGGCGGGCGCCTGTAGTCCCAGCTACACAGGAGGCTGAGGCAGGAGAATGGCGTAAACCCGGGAGGCGGAGCTTGCAGTGAGCTGAGATCCGGGCACTGCACTCCAGCCCCGGCGACAGAGCGAGACTCCGTCTCAAAAAAAAAAAAAAAATAGTATCTATAGTATCTAGATACGTATCTGTAACAAGCAAATATAGTAGATCTTCTGTTGTTGAGAAGCTGGTTACACACCTGCACCATCGAGTAAAATATATGGATTTCATAATCATGACTTTCGGGGAGGACAGGACAGGAGTTCAATTTATATTTTTACTTTTGAATTTGTCTTCACTATAAAAGGTTAGGAATTCAATATCTAACCACTAATATAGGGAAATTATTTACAGTCTCACTGCTTGAGATTTCAATTACCCCTTATATACCCTAATAGCTTAACTACTGGCCTGTGATTCACTGGCAGGAAAAAAGGGCATAAACAATCTTTTTTACTGTCTCTTTATATTCTCAGCTTTATGTATCACTTTCTAGAATAACTTTCTAGAATAGTGTGAGCTTTATTATTCACAAAGTACCTTCTTTTACTATTATTATTTGTTTGTTTGTTTTGAGACGGAGTCTTGCTCTGTCGCCCAGACTGGAGCGCAGTGGCTCAATCTCGGCTCACTGGAAACTCTGCCTCCCGGGTTCACGCCATTCTCCTGCCTCAGCCTCCTGAGTAGCTGGGACTACAGGCGCAGCCGGGCGTGGGCCCGGCTAATTTTTTTGTATTTTTAGTAGAGACGGGGTTTCACCGTGTTAGCCAGGATGGTCTCGATCTCCTGACCTCGTGATCCGCCCGTCTCAGCCTCCCAAAGTGCTGGGATTACAGGCGTGAGTCAATGCGCCCGGCCCCTTCTTTTATTATTAAATCCATTGTCACTAAAAAAATTTCATGGGAAATGTATCAAAGTACCGAAAATAACTATGGTTTTAAGTCAACTATTAAACACGAACATTCCCCTTCTGGTGGTATATTATAAATCGGTACAAGTTCTAAAACACTTTTCTCTAAATGAGATAATCAGAATATCTTAGAATACTCCAGGCTACTATAGCATATTACTGTATTAAAATACCAATTAAAAAATAAATAAATAAAATACCAATTCATGAGGCACATTACAGCATTTTTCACTAAATATATATATACACACTTGTATTTAGTAATGTTGACAATATCTTAAAGATGATTACTGAATACTATTTTACACAGCTTTGCTCTTTAAAAAAAAGAGTGTAATTTGATGACATCATTTTGTAACTATTTTAGAAGGGGCAAAAGAAATTTTCAGTTTCCCAGTCATGTCTTCAGGCTGTTACTTTCTAGAAACCCACCGCTACAAACTTCTAGTAAAATACAAAAGAGGTAGAGATTATATTAAGATGATTTTGTAAAATAAAATACAGCATTCTTCACTATCACTAAATCTATCAAATATTAATAAGAATCACTTGAAGAAATTCCCAAATGTGTGCCCATCCAACAAGCAATACACAAGACCCTTCCTTCCATGAATGACTTTTAATAACACTTCAAATTAGAATTTAAGTTAGAACCAGTGCGTATATGTGATATTTTTACAAATTTAAATAATGTTTTATTACATTACAAAAAGTTAAGAGTTGTGGTTTAAGCCAAAACAAATTATTTGTAACCAACATCTCAAAAGACTGCAGTGTGCTAAAATAAAGCTATGATGAAAACTCAGTTTTACATTATTGATTCAACTCTATGAAGTAGGCCTACTGTTACCTCATTTTAGACATAATGAAACTGAGGCACCAAGTTGAATAACTTAGTCAAGGTAATACGGATACTAAGTGGCTGAGCTAGCCTATACGATTCTACTAAAAAAGAGTTACAAAATTTTTGACGTTCACAAGATACTTTCATTCTTCAAAAATTCCAACATATCTCCATGTCCCAGACAGCCAAAAAAAAAATAATAATAATTCCAACAGGCAAAGCCTAATAAAAGGCGAGATTTTAACTTATCTTTGCAGTATTTATAAGACTGTATGCCTTTCCATGAAAAAGAATTATACATATGTATTCCTGAAAGCTTGGAATGCAAGTGTACTTAAATTAACAGATGACCAAAAAGGAGGCAAAGTATGACTAATTCCCAGAACCACATGTCAAAAGAGCATTCCATCATCGCAGCGTTCTTAACGCGTAGGTCATGGAGTTCTAAGAGTCCCCAAGACTCAGGAAGTGCAGTCATAAGTATTTCATGTTTTCCTAGCACTAAGATATAGTTAGTTATAATATATCATCAGACTTTTCTCTGTGTCAACATTTACTACATTCAATGGTGCAAAAGTAATGACTGGGAAAAGTCCCAGCACTTTAGCACAAGCCAAGAGACCTGGGCCCAATTTTTACTAATAACCACTGCATTTGACACATAGATAAAATTGTATTTTCAATTTTTAAACTATGAATACCTGGAGGAAGCAGTAAAAGTTAATTTTATTAAATCTCTATCCATGGGTACATGCTTTTTTCATGTTCTTCACAATAAAACAGGATTTGTCCACAAAGTACATCTGCTGCATTCTGAAGCAGGATGGTTATTTTAAGAAAAAGCATTCATGATTGGGTTACATGCTGAATGAAATACTTTTTTCATGGAACGAGATTTTTATATGAGACACCTATAATTACTGGCTTGAGTATTTGGCCAGCATTTTCTATGAGATCAATATGAAGACATGTAACTTCTTTTTAATTTTGTAAAATAAACACATTAGCATTTGGATAATCTGCTTAGGTCAATGCATCAGTATTTTTCTTCTGATTGGTACATGACACTACAAAATCATGCATGGGTAAAAGAGCCATTCAAAATTCAAAGCAGCCCAATGGATTCCTTTTTCTTTTTTTTTTTCTTTTGAGACAGAGTCTCACTCTGCTGCCCAGGCTGGGGTGCAATGGCGTGATCTCAACTCATGCAGCCTCTGCCTCCGATTCAAGCGATCCTCCTGCCTCAGCCTCCAGAGTGCAGAACTATAGGCACATACCATCACACCCAGATAATTTTTGTGTTTTTTTGTAGAAATGGGGTTTTACCATGTTGCTCAGGATGGTCTTGAACTCCTAAGCTCAACTGATCCACCTGCCTCAACCTCCCAAAGTGCTAGGATTACAGGTGTGAGCCACCATGCCCAGCCAGTCCAATTAATTTCAATGTTAAGAGTACTTTTAAGTTTTACAGTAGTATCAAAAAAATCCACAATTATCTTTAAAGGTTATTAACATACTCCTCCCTTATCACTTCTCCGTACAAAGTCAGGTCTTCTTTGACGCATTTTAATTAAAAAGCTTTCTGCAATAGATGGAATGCAAAAGCAAATGTGGGAAGCCGACCATTTCTCATAGAGCAAAACAATTTACAAAACATAAAACAATACCATTCTTCCCACTGCACTGAAGGGAACATTAAAGGCATTTGCAAAAATGTACAAGAAAGTGACTCTTAATTCTGTAACATTTTCTTTAAAATGCGCTTTGGCTTATAACATGGTAAATATTGATATATTCCTTCAGCAGCACTTTGGAGGCCTCTATAGTTTTTCCTAGTGATATGGAAAATTAAAGAAATATGGAAGCCAAAATGTTTGAGAAGCACTATTTTTAAAGTCCCAGTCAGTATTCTTTCATGAAAATATAAAACAGAAAGATTGCACTGAGTAAGGCAAATTAACCTAACAAATATTTTCCAAAATGTGGTAAACATGCCACTACTGGCACATGACACTTTTTGTGCAGAACATGGATATTTTTCCTTTAATATTTAATACTTGGGCTATCAAGACACAAGGTGAGCATAACCATCCAAAACCCCAAATGCTCCAAAATCCAAAATGTTTTCAACACCAACACAATGCCCAAAGTGGAAGATTCCATACTTGACCTCATGTGATGGGTTTAAGTCAAAATGTAGGCAAAACTTTCATGCACAAAATTACTTAAAATATTCTACTGAGCCAGGTATAGTGGTTCATGCCTATAACCCCAGCACTCAGGAAGGCTGAGATGCAAGAATTGCTCGAGCCCAGGAATTCAAGACCAGCCTGTGGAACACAGTGAGACACTGTCTCTTAAAAAAAATTTTTGGGCGGACGCATAATCCCAGCACTTTGGGAGGCCGAGGCGGGCGGATCATGAGGTCAAAAGATCAAGACCATCCTGGCTAACACGGTGAAACCCCGCCTCTACTAAAAATGCAAAAAACTAGCCGGGCGTGGTGGAAGGCACCTGTGGTCCCAGCTACTCGGGAGGCTGAGGCAGGAGAATGGCGGGAACCCGGGGGGCGGAGCTTGCAGCGAGCTGAGATCGTGCCTCTGCGCTCCAGCCTGGGTGACAGAGCGAGACTCTGCTTCAAAAAAAAAAAAAAAAAATTTAAATTCTATGAAGTTACCTTCAGGCTATGTATATAAGACATATATGAAACATAAGTGAATTTCGTATTTGGATCTGGGTCTAATCCCCAAGATATCTCATTATGTAATATACAAACGTTTCAAAATCCAAAAAAATCCAAATTCCAATACACTTCTAGTCCCAAACATTTTAGATAAGGGATACTCAACATGTATATTTTGTGTGTGTATGTATATTACCAATAACCTAATTTAAAGGAATGACTTAACACAGTACTCAGGTAAAGCTAAAGTGTAGTATGACCACCTAAACCTGGGAGATACACTCACTGAACTAAATAAAAACTGCTTTAACTGCGTCAACTGGAATAACATTGATTGATCAATGACAATAAGGTATTCATATAACACTTTATCAATATAAACTCTTGTTTGAGAGAATGCAATCTTAATGGGCACAGTCAATATTCTTTTTTAGGTCACAGTCAAAATTCTTTATTGATAAAGACCTCTCATGTTTATCTCAAAAGAAGCTTTACGAATGGTCTAGGAATCACCACATGCTATTTAGGTTCTATGCCTCAAAAAAAGAAAATGCTAAAATAATGTAGAACATTTAAATCCACTAAAAATATATAATTCTAGAGAAAAATATAGTAAGTTCTGACAAGTAACAGGATTCAGCCTTTTTAATCAATTAGGAATATCTAAATATTCCTAAAAATAAATTCTCTAAAAAAAAATTATATTCAGCAATTGAAAGTATTTTAGTGTGAGCAAACTATATACTATTACCTTTTCCTTCACTAGAGAAGGTTACATAAAAGAGTAAAGTTACAACCAGTTAAATTTTCATGAGAAAGACTAAATAAGAACTGTTGGCCAAGCGCGGTGGCTCACTTCTGTAACCCCGGCACTTTCGGAGGCTGAGGCAGGCAGATCACCTGAGGTCAGGGGTTCGAGATCGGCCTGGCCAAGATGGTGAAACCCCATCTCTATGAAAAGCCTGGCGACAGAGCGAGACTCCATCTCAAAAAAAAAAAAAAAAAAAAGTTAGGAGCCAGAAATATTACAAATTGTAGACACAAAGAATGAAGCAAAAATCACTTACATGAAATATTCATGGGTATTTTTAAAAACCTCAAGAGATTAGGCCTCTCTGCCAAGAAAGTATTAACTCATGAAAAAAGTATTAAGATATTGAAAGACGTACATCGGCAAATTAATCTTTTCTAATAAAAGTAAACTGGGCCGGATGTGGTGGCTCACACCTGTAATCCCAGCACTTTCGAAGGCTGAGGCGGGCAGATCACTTGAGGTCAGGAGATCAGCCTGGCCAACATGGTGAAACCCCGCAAATACTAAAATTACAAAAACTTAAGGCCAAGCATGGTGGCTCATGACTGTAATCCCAGCACTTTGGGAGGCTGAGGCAGGCAGATTACCTGAGGTCAGCAGTTCAAGACCAGCCTGATCAACATGGTGAAATCCCATCTCTATTAAAAACACAAAAAATTAGCCAGGTGTTGTGGTGGGTGCCTGTAGTCCCAGCTCCTCAGGAGCCTCAGGCAGGAGAATCGCTTGAACCCAGAAGGTGCAGACTGCAGTGAGCCAAGATCGTGCCACTGCACTCCAGCGTGGGCGACAGAGTAAGACTCCATCTCAAAAAAAAAAAAAAATCAGTCGGGTGTGGTGATGCACCCCTGTAGTCCCAGCTACTTGTAAGGCTGAGGCAGGAGAATCACTTGAACTCAGGAGATGGAGTCTCTGAGTTCCGCCACTGCACTCCAGCGTGTGCAACAGAGGGAGACGCCGCTTAAAAAAAAAAAAAAAAGTAAATAAGGGTCAGGCATGGTGTCCAGTGCCTATAATCTCAGGGTTTTGGGTGACCAAGGCAGGAGGATCCCCTGAGGTCAGGAATTAGAGGTACGGTGACCTATGATTGCATCACTGCACTCCAGTCTGGGTGACAGAATGAGACCTCACTCAAAAAACTTTTTAAATGTTTTAAAATGAAAAGAAAAAAATATACATTTCTATTGATACAACTCAATAGCATGTAAACTTTCCAACTTAATCAATAGTGAATGCTTGGAAAACTTAACATTTTAAATTCAGGCAATTAAACACATTAATTTCCAATACACTGAATTATTCACTGCTAGTTAGTGAGAGGTAGTTTAAAAAATATAAGACAATCTCTTTATATATATATATACCCAAAGGTGGGTTTTCTCCCCTCAATACATGCATTCCTAAATACCTTCACACATGAATATTTGGGAAAATATTCCTCAGTTATATGATTGTTTAAATGAAACTTTACATCGTATGTTATTGACAGAATTGCAAATTACATTGATGGAACTGCAAATTAAAATGAGATAGTACTACAAAACCTACTAGAATGGTGACGATCCGAAACACTGACAAAACAAATGCTGGCAAAGATGTGACACAA
Source organism: Macaca fascicularis (assembly GCF_037993035.2). NCBI lineage: Eukaryota > Metazoa > Chordata > Mammalia > Primates > Cercopithecidae > Macaca > Macaca fascicularis. The sequence continues at coordinate 1,986,930 of NC_088391.1, read as the reverse complement.
CCAGAACTTTAACGTACTGCTGAAGGCAATACAAACAGGTGTAACCATTTTGCAAGACAGGCTGGCAGTTTCTGATAAAATTAAATATACTCTTACCATCTGATACAGCAATATCACTCTTTGCTTTTTACCCAAAGGATGTGTAAACTTATGTCTACATAAAAACCTACAAAGGAATGTTTATAGCAGCTTGATTCATAATTGCTAAAACCTGGAAGCAACCAAGATGTCTGTCCGTAGGTGAATGGGTGAACTGTGGTACAACCACAATATTATTCAGCGCTAAAAAGAAATGAGCTATCGACCCATGAAAAGACATAGAGGAAACTGAAATGCATATTGCCAGGTGACTGGAAGCCAATCTGAAGAGGCTATATACTGGATGATTCCAACTATATGACGTTCTGGAAAAAAACTAAACTATGGAGATAGAAGGATCAATGGTTGCCAAGGGGTAGGTGGAAGGGATAAAGAAGAACACAGAAGATTTTTAAGGAGGTGAAAATACTCTGTATGATACTAGAATGATAGGTTCATGTCATAGATTTGTCAAAACCCTCAGAATGGACACCCAGAGCAAATCTAAAGGTAAACTATAGACTTCGGCTGGTAAGAACGTGTCAATGTAGCTTCAGCAATTTTTATAGATATATCATTCCAGTAAAACATTTTGATAGCAGGAGAAGATGTATGTGGCATGGGGTAGACAGGCAATCTCTGTACCTTCCACTCAATCTTGCTGTGGACCTAAAGCTCTTTTGAAAAAGACTACTAAAATATTGAAACTTTAAAATGAATCCTTTTGAATAATCAATTACATTAAAAATAAATAATAAATAAAGATGAGTCTCACTATGTTGCCCAGGCTGGACTTATACTAACTGGGCTCAACTGATCCTCCTGCCTCAGGCTCTCAAGTAGCTGGGACTACAATCATGCCACTGCACCCACGTAATTACATCTTAATTTATACTGCAAGGTTTAGTCACGAAACAAAAAGTAGTTGTTACTTGTCAAATACTAAATCAGAAATAGAGGCGACAAATAGAAGTAGGGAAACTTACTGTGTTCATTAACTTGACATGTGCCTCTTAAACCAAATACATTCAACAATGTATTTTGAAAGCCTCGTTCAGGTAATTGAGTGAATAGATTGCTCTGATATTACTGTCAAATTCAACTGAATGTGTAGAAAAATTAATGGCTGCTTTTTAATACATAGGGTGGTATTATAACCGAAGATCAATTAAATGTAAACACAATCTAGCATACATCAAGGGACAGAAGGAAATAAGTATTTTACATAAATTAATTGTTAAAGAAGCTTCTATTCGGCTGAGATTTTAAGAGACGGGCCTCTCACTATGTTGCCCAAGCTGGCCTCGAATTCCTAAGCTCAATTGATCCTCCCACCTCAGCCTCCCAAGTAGCTGGTGCACAACATTGCTCCTAAGAATTTTATTTATAATACATTATAATGCATTTATAATGCAAACACCTGAGAGTATTTTCAAGATTACCAGTTTCAACTGTCATTGTAAACTCTCTCTGAAGAGGCGCTTTTACAACTTAAAATTGATTAATAATATTTATTCTTCAAATTTAGTTATTTTACCCAGAACTCCTAAAAAAAAAAAAAATGAGCAAGGATATCAGCTGTAAGACAAACAATACTAGCAATAAAATCTTACCAAAGCTCACTTAATGCTGGTGACTGGTTTGCATTTCTTGATCCAAAACCTCTTTCTTATCCAGTGCATTTCCTTACCAAAGTAAAACTATCATAACTGGCCAGGTCAAGGTATGAAAGGTGAAAGAAAAAAACAAATATAAACTGCGCAAGCAGCAATTCCAAACTGGTCCCATCAACAGAAAAAAGCAGAACAGAGGAAGACAAGGCACAGAAGGCCAACGTATGAGCTCAGTACACATTTTATACAGGAGAGTATCCGCTTCTGTTTGTGGTATTAGGCATTAGATAAATCATCTTAGTAATTTACCAGAGGCCTTGAAATCGTGATAAGTTAATACATATTTTCTTCTAAGTAGGTAACTCAAAGCTACAGATTCAAATACATAGTCATTTTTTACACATTTAAGTGGTACCAAAATAAAAATCAAAGTTATTTAAAATTTGCCATTATAAAATAAACTACTGTAACAATCAAATCAATTGGTTAAAACCAAATATAGAAAAAACAATAATAAACCAAATGAAGAAGTTATCTTAAGAAAACCATGGTAAACTTACAACCAGAAAAGCCAGGGTTTGACATAGTGCACAATGTAGTGTAAGATACCATTCAGAAAAGAAGTAAACTTACCCATAAACTTTCAGTTACCTTAAATTGTAAAAGTCTTTGAAAGTTTGTAATTATAATAATTATCAATCTAACTCAAATAAGCAAAACCCTTTGAAAGTTTGTAATTATAATAATTACCAATCTAACTCATATAACTGTATCTCATCAGTAGAAGATGCTTACAAACCAGAGTTCCTACAGCCTACTTCTCACTAGTTGGTACCTTAATACTGAACATAAATAGACATTATAATTTTTTAGTTTTAGTATACAGTTCTAACATTTTACATGATACAACAGATACTATCCTCAATATGAAGTACAGAAGATCTTAGATACTGACTAGCCTAAAACATAATTTATTGTCACTATATAGAACAAGCACTGTAAGGTGGCTCCAAATACATTAAACAAGTCACAAAGCAGAAGCAAAAAGTTAAATTTTTATGCCTTCCGAGGATCTTCTGTCACTAATTCAAACTAATAATTAAAATTATCATTAGTTGTATTATATAGTAGACAATGCACAAGATATGTTTACATTAGTTAACCACATCTATTTGCCGGTCTTGACTCTCCTCTTCTCTGATTGCTCAAACAAGAGTTAACATTAGCTAAGAAATCTTACCGTTCTGAACCAAAAATTATTAGAAGAACTTACCATTTCAAATGAAAAGACATGAGGTATTCCTACAACACAGCAGGAATAATAAATAAATCACATCATTTTATAAACACACACACACACACACACACACACAAAAGTACCACAATAGTGCCTAGACTATTTAATGACAAGCTAGACACCCTCAGTAAAGAATTTCATTTTGTAAACTCTCAGAACGTTTGAGCTGTTTCTTTTAACATTACTCCGTATAAGTACTCAGCACCTAAAATCCTCTAACATCCTTTGTATCCTCTACAGTGCTCAGCACTATGTTCTAAATACAGGAAACAGTGACCAAATTTTTCTTCCAAAATGGTAACATCCCAGTCGTCCTGTAAGTCTAATACTCTGAAGTAAAAAGTTAGGTGTGTTGAAAACCAAGCACAAAAAAAACGGTTTCTTTGGCTGCTTTTAAAAATTACTCTTCATTACTTAATCACGTATGAAGTCTATAAAAATGTTATCAGCAGTTGTACCTCAGTGCCACCTATGTTTTCCAAAGTACCAACTGTGTAATATCTGAGGCATTAATATTCAATAAATGCCATTGTCTGGTGATCCATACAAACCGAAAACCATAACTGAGCTGCACTGGCATTGGAAAAACAAGACTTCAAACAGCTCCTTAATTCTCTCAGTTTACATCTCAGTAACTATAACATGACAAACATAGAATTTGTGACCTCGAAAAATTCAGAGAACACAAAGTCAGAACAAAATTAGAATACAACTTGGGAAGTATTAAGAATAAACTATATTAAACATAAAAAGGACCGGGGTAGTGGCTCACACCTGTAATCCCAGCACTTTGGGAGGCCAAGGCAGGTGGATCACTTGAGGTAAGGAGTTCAAGATCAGCCTGGCCAACATGGTGCAACCCCGTCTCTACAAAAATACAAATATTAGCCGGATGTAGTGGCACTCACCTGTAATCTCAGCTACTTGGAAGGCTGAGGCACAAGAATCACTTGAACCCAGGAGGCAGAGGTTGGAGTGAGTCGAGATCACACCATTGCACTCCAGCCTGGGCAACAGAGCGAGACTCCGTCCTTAAAAAAAATTTTTCTTTTAAATTATTTTAATGAAAATAATCACAGCTAGGGTGAGGAATCAGAAGAAATACATGACCTGAGTCTGAACAGATATTCTCCAAAGGGAAAAAAGAAAAACATGGTAATTTTTCTGGATTATGAACCTCTCTGAAACTCTAACGGAAGGTAAGACCAAAAAAAAAGTTAGTCAATACAATGAAGGGTCCTCTGACGAAGTGTGTACACAGAATAAGAGATTCAGTCACCATTTCCAAGTAGTCATTCAAAAAAGATTAACAAATATGATGATAAAACACAGAAAACCAATACTAATAATCATAGCATATGATTAGGCTAACCATACCTCCTGGTTCACCTAAGAAAGCCCATTTCATGCCTATTGTAGCAAGTATTTTAATAGTATCCATGTTCATTTGTCCCATTTTATATGAAACATTCTATGGTTTCCCACGCATCATTAGATATTATTAAAACTATTAAATAACCTTTGGAGGAGTGATCAAATAACTCAACACCTGGTTAAAATTGACACATACCTTCAACCCAAATATCCCAAATCAGCAAAATCCTACAAATCAATTCCAAGAATATGTGTAAACATTACAAACTTACATATCTTTTTGTTTTTATTTGATCACAAAAGTCTAAGTCAAGTTACAACTATGTACCATGCCAAATATTGAGAAAATTCCTTGGCTTGTAATAAATTATTTTAACGAATATGTAAAAACATCAACAACCGAAACTAGTCACAACTAGAACATTACATATGAGACCATTGCAATGTCTGTTATTATCCATTTTGATTTTCACCAACATGTCCAAACCACTGGGACTAGGCCATCATTATACCAGAAATAAGCCTACCAGCCCAGCAGGTCACACTTAAATCTGACATCAAATCCTTCAGCAAACAATTCTTTAGTTATTTCCGTAAGTTAATGAAGAGGCCATCAAAATCCCTTGTAAAACGTGTCTTTTGTTTGAATGCTTCAGGAGTTTAGACTTCAAAAAACAAATCTTCTTAAGCAACATAAATAACTCATTAGAGCTTTAAAAACTGTAGAAAAAGAGGGACGGCCATGTGGAAACCACAAAACTGTAACTTCTGCTCTGGAATCTTCACAAACCATTTCAGAAAATAAAATTGTACCTATTCATTAGTAAATAACAATGGGATCACTCTTCTCTGACAGCATACATTAATGGAATTTTTTTTTTTAACTGGATAGTTTCTGTTTTTCAGTTTTACACATGACACATCAGGGAAAGTTAGGTTCCGATTAAATCAAGAGATGATAGATAAACAAACAACAAAAATCCCATGCAGGAGGCAAGAAGAGGCTGACTGGTTAAAGAAACAGGCCAAATTCAACAATACTGATCAAGAGGGGTTAACATTTGAAAGAAGAGTGCTTTATACCTCTACTGACTAGAACTAAAGGGATTTTGGCTGGGTGTGGTGGCTCACACCTTTAATCCCAACACTCTGGGAGGCTGAGGCGGTCAGGTCACGAGGTCAGGAGTTCGAGACCAGCCCGACCAACATGGTGAAACCCCGTCTCTACTAAAAATATAAAACTTTGCCGGGCATGGGCCTGGTGTGGTGGCTCACGCATGTAATCCCAGCACTTTGGGAGGCCAAGCGGGCAAATCACCTGAGGTCAAGAGATCGAGACCATTCTGGCCAACATGGTGAAACCTCATCTCTAGGAAATATACAAAAATTACCCGGGTGTGGCAGCACGCGCCTGTAGTCCCAGCTATTTGGGAGGCTGAGGCAGGAGTATCACTTGAATCCCGGAGGCAGGGGTTGGACTGGGCCGAGATCGTGTCACTGCACTCCAGCCTAGCGAGATTCAGTCTTAAAAATAAAAAGTAAGGCCAGGCACGGTGGCTCACATCTGTAATCCCAGCACTTTGAGAGGCCGAGGTGGGTGGATCACCTGAGGTCGGGAGTTCGAGACCAGCCTGACCAACATGGAGAAACCCCGACTCTACTAAAAATACAAAATTAGCTGGGCGTGGTGGCACATGCCTATAATCCCAGCTACTAGGGAGGCTGAGGCAGGAGAATTGCTTGAACCTGAGAGGCGGAGGTTGCGGTGAGCCGAGATCGTGCCATTGCATTCCAGCCTGGGCAACAAGAGTGAAACTCCGCCTCAAAAAAATAAATAAATAAATAATAATAAAAAAAAAATTAGCCAGTCGTGGTGGCGCACGCCTCTAATCCCAGATACCTGGGAGGCTGAGGCAGGAGAAACACTTGACCCTGGGAGGCAGAGGTTGCAAGTGAGCCGAGATCGCACCACTGAAGTCCAGCCTGGGAGACAGAGCAAGACTCCGTCTCAAAAAGGAAAACAAGATTTTAAAATCCCAGGTATCAGCTGCAAGGCTGTGACTCTTTACCATTTCTTCCCATAACTTTTGCTCTGGTTTATAACCATGACTACCAATGAACCTTCTGAATATTAATTTGGATTCCTCAGGAATCCTTGGATCTGGAATATGAGGTGCTGTGCTTAGTGAGCCTTCTAAAAACACTGGAAAAGAATATATAAATGAATAGATTTGCATTATTCTTCACAAGTTCTATGAGTTTGGTTAACATGAGCCACTTTTTATAGATTCCCTTCAACTCTCAGACTGGCTCTAAATCAGAGGTCAGCAAACATTTCAGGTAAAGGGCCAGATGTAAATATTTTTTAGGCTTGGCAGGCCATGTAGTCTCAATACAGTCTCATATAGTTGTGTCACAACTACTCAAATCAGTTTTTGTAGGGCAAAGAAGTCATAAACAAAACAAACAAAAACAAGTATTACAAAAATAGGCAGCATGTGAACTGAGCCTGGTCTATTCTAGGCTGTCAACTTCTGGTCTGGATGAGACAATTAAAAGTATTACAACTATGCACGAAAAATTAATGCATAGTTTGAGATAATATGTCCTGCACATACAGTCCGAAAGCCCAAATCAAGGTTGCCACACCCAAATTCTGCAGGGAACTATTCACGTAGAATGTCATATTGTTTAAACCGTGTTCTAAAGACGGATATATAACCATATGCAGTGGTAGGCAACTATTGTCTCACTATTCAGGAGGCTGAGACAGGAGGATAGCTCAAGGATGTCAAGACCAGCCTGGGTAACATAGGGAGACACAATCAAAAGAGAAAAAAACAAAGAAAGATGGGCACAGCAGCATGCCTACTCTCCCAGCTACTCGGGAGGCTGAGGCAGGAAGATTCACTTAAGCCTAGGAGTTTGAGGCTGTAGTGTGCTATAATCACGCTTGTCAATAGCCACTGCACTCCAGCCTGGGCAACACAGCAAGATATTATCAATAAATAAACAAATTTCGTCCTATATAAATCTTACGCCATGTTGAACTACATCAAGCATGCCTTCCACTAACACTCCCAGGACCCACAAAAAATTCAACTATTTTCATTTCAATACGTCTCATTTCAATACAAGGCCAGTAGTTTTGAATCTCTGCTAACAGAAAGAAATAAGCAAGGTGTAGAGTTTTCTTTAACATGTAGATCTCCTGGTACCAACCTAGACATACTGAATCAAAATACTTCGTGGACTGAATCTCAGGCATTTTTCCTTAAGTTCCACAAATATATTGCAAGGTTGAAAACTACTGGAATTAGCAAAAAAAGGTGATCAAAGATCAATGTATTACAATCTACCTGGATCAAAAAACAAATCAATTATTAGTAGTATGATCTAGGAACCCACATTTTTAAAAAGCTCCTTGAGTGTTTATTATGGACATTGCAAAAACACTGTTCTGCTGGGCACAGTGGCGTATGCTTGTTGTATCAGCCACTCAGGAAGATGAGGAAGGAGGACTGCTTGAGCCAAGCCTGGGCAACATATCAAGACCCCATCTCTAAAAGAAAAAAGAAAACATTTTTTGCCTGTCCTTGGACGAAGCACTACACTGTTAGCCTCTGCCAACATTCTCTTAATCCTTCTGGCCTCACAGTCCCTCGGGTGCTACGATGGAATGCCTCTGACAAGCAAAGAAATACAACTGAGTCCAACTGTTGCCTTAGCATATAACATACCTTTATTTTCAAGTTTATTATGTGTGTTGAATAAACTGTGTTGAAATACTTAGGGCTATTCCCAACTAGTCAAATGGGACTAATAAGCTTTTTAATAGCAAGTCAGGTATATATTTAGTTGAATGTAGGAAAACTGAAAAGGGTATGAGGAATTACTCTTTTCTTTATTGAAGAAGCAAGCATTAATATGTACCATACAAGAAAAAGAAACTTCTCAGCCAGGCTTGGTGGCTGATGCCTGTAATCCCAGCACTTTGGGAGGCCAAGGCAGGCGGACCACCTGAGGTCAGGAGTTCAAGACTAGCCTGGTCAACATGGTGAAAACCCATCTCTACCAAAAATACAAAAATTAGCTGGGCAAGGTGGCAGGCACCTGTAATCCCAGCTACTCGGGAGGCTGAAGCAGGAGAGTCGCTTGAACCCAGGAGGCAGGGGTTGCAGTGAGCTGAGATCATCCCATTGCACTCCAGCCTGAACAATAAGAGCGAAACTCTGTCTCAACAAATAAATTAAAAAAAAAAAAAAAAAAAAGGCCGGGCGCGGTGGCTCAAGCCTGTAATCCCAGCACTTTGGGAGGCCGAGACGGCGGATCACGAGGTCAGGAGATGGAGACCATCCTGGCTAACACAGTGAAACCCCGCGTCTCTACTAAAAAATACAAAAAACTAGCCGGGCGAGGTGGCGGGCGCCTGTAGTCCCAGCTACTCGGGAGGCTGAGGCAGGAGAATGGCGTAAACCCGGGAGGCGGAGCTTGCAGTGAGCCGAGATCCTGCCACTGCACTCCAGCCTGGGTGACAGAGCGAGACTCCGTCTCAAAAAAAAAAAAAAAAAAAAAAAAAAGAAAGAAAGAAAGAAACTTCTCAGGTTTTAAAACCAAGTAACATAAAATTTAAACATCACCCCAATATTCCTAACTCAAATATTTCATAACTACATGATACAACAACTAAAGCTAAAATAAGATGGACATTTGGATATTTTCATGACATTAACATTTTCCCAAGAAGCAATGTTTACTCCAAGAAACTGCATCAACAAAATGCTAGAACTAAAATCTGTCATTTACTCCAATGCAAATTTTTCCCATAAATAAAGACTGGTAAGTACTGAAGTGTTTAAACTACTTAATCTACAGGTGGTGGAGTAACCTAATATGAAAACAATCACAAGACAATTATAAAAACCAATCTTACAAAATTTTCATTGCTTCCAGAATAATCGCTTTTAATGTGTCCAAAAATTGTGATAAGTAGAAAATTTCCACTTAGTAAATACTGCCTGGAAAAAAAATCAAATACACTCTATATTATGGTAAAGACAAACCTAAATGCAATTAAGACATATTATAAAAATGTATTAATTCTTAAGGCAGTTGAATGCTATCCTAAATGAGTAAAAAATGTCGTTTAATTTATAGTTTCAACAGCAATTATCAAAAAGTTTGTCTTCTAAGGAAAAATAAAGTATTAAATAAAAACGACAACTGATATTGATGAAGTACTGGCTTATATGCTTGAAATTCTTAAAAATATATTCCCATGTGTCATAAAATTATGGTCAAGTTGAAGGCTGACAAAGAAAAAGATGACCAGATATGACAAGTGTTTTCCCTCATTCTTTGTTACATGAAATTATTATTTCAAACATGAAATATGTAAATCAGTATTTATTTTATACTTGAAAGTCCTGTAAATCTTAGTTGTGTTGGACTATTTCTATTAGGAAGACAAGAAGAGAGAGGTGGCATCTTAAAATTAACGAAGAAAATCAACTTTACTCATTACTTGGACAAGTTGAACACTTACCATTTGATTCCTCCCTTTAAACTGAACAGTGAAATAAGAGAAAGCACATAAGAGGGCCTAATTTCAAAGCTTAAAAAAAAAAACAAAAAAAAAAAACACACACACACACACAGCATTAAAATTGTTTAACAATTTCCTCCAAAGACAGTTTTCAAAGTAAATGAAGAACAACTGACAGAATGGCCTCAATGCATTCTTAATACAATGTTTTCCTATTAATATATTACCATTAACACAAAACATTTGAGATAGGTAGAGCTTTCACTCATATTGCTTTTAGTACTTAACTTTATAGTAATAAGAAGCATTGTGAAGCTTGGAACCAAATAAAACTGACACCAAAATAATGAAAAACTTGTGCAGATTCGTATCATTTCTAATCACAAAAAAACTAACAGAACACTAGTCAGTGTTATCCAATTATCATACCTCATTTACATACTATTTGAAACATGGATACTCCAAAAAGTTAAGAGCATAGTGACTTTGAGGTCTATCTACCATAAATACTAATTTTAAAACGAAAAAATTAATAAATAAAGATTCCAGCCCAGGTTTCCACAGATATTATAAAAAGGTCAGAAAGCAAATATTTTAAGTTACTGTGGGTCACAAGTCATTTCTAATCTTCTTTCTTTTGCAATAACCCTTTAAAAACATAAACACCATCAATATCTCTGTGGTGGAGTAATAAAAACCAGGCCGTGGTCCCAGGCTATAGCTTGCCAACTTACACTCTAGGCAAATTAATTTTATCATGATGCTTCAAGTATGCGATATACACTTTAAGAAGCTACTAGAAAAGAAGGTATATTGTCACCTAATGCTTTTCTGTGAGCATAATCTTATGAAACAACAGATGATCTATTTTAGAAATGTCAGCCAGGCGTAGCGGTTTACACCTGTAATCCCAGCACTTTTGGAGGCTGAGGTGGGTAGATCACTTGAGGTCAAGAGTTCGAGACCAGCCTGGCCAACAGAGTGAAACCCCATCTCTACTAAAAATACAAAAATTAGCCAGGTGTGGTGGCACACACCTGTAATCCCAGCTACTTGGGAGACTGAGGCAGGAGAACTACTTGAACCTGGGAGGCAGAGGTTGCAGTGAGCTGATATTGCACCACTGCACTCCAGCCTGGTTGACAGAGCAAGGTTCCAGCTCAAAAAAAAAAAGGTAACTAAAATATTAAAGACAGAAAGAGAAAACCTAGACTAAAAGAGGCTGGATATTATCAGCCAATTCAAAGAAATCAAATGTTTAAAAAAAAAATAATTTAAGACCTGTGCAAATCTGGGCTTTAATTAGTTAAAATGAAAGAACTGACCATTTTTAAAACATGATAAAGGTTTTTTTAAAAAGTCTTCATCTTTTAGACATACTGAAAATAATAAAATTATATGAAGTCAGGTATTTCAAATAAAATAAATTGGGAAATAAAGTGGTTATACTTAAAGATGTAAAAGATCGGCCATAAGTTTATAAGTGTTATGGCTGATGATGAGTATACACTAGAATCCTTTTGTACATGTCTGAAATCTTCCAAAATAAAGATGTTTCAATATTACTATATGGTGAAAATCAGTCAAGTGGAAATGATGTATATATCAAGATTTCTAATTTAATAGCATATGTTTTTTAAAGATCAACTAAAATAATAGGAAAAAATACGACATCCACTTCATAAAACATAAACATTACCTTCAGAAACTAATTTTACTTTACCACCCATGAGAGGTTAAGAAAATCACTAATTTATCAAACATCATAAATTTAGAAAGATGAGAAAAGACCACTGTATAAACCAAAATCTAAAGAATTCTAAATATACATCATAAACCTGAAAATGTAAAATCATTTTAATAACTAGTAGTTTACTTACATTTTCCATGTAGTTTGGCTTAAAGCCCTCTTGCTGTCGCCTCAGTTCCTCCTGTTCTCTGTGTCGGATCATTTCTTCCTCACGCCGCCGATGCTCCTCCTCATGTCTGAAAATGTTTTAAATAAAAATATCAGCATCATGACATGCAAGCTGTCATTGGACATTTTATTGCATGTAAAATAAAATCATTTATGCAATCATATTATGCCACACCTGTAATCACGACTGGTCACAGCATCCTAAATTTACCTTCCTTCTATGTCGCTCCAAGCCTTTAATAAATCAAATAAGCCAAAGACATAAAGTAACTTAGCTAAGGTAAACCAGAAAAACAAAGTAAAATCATAACTAGGATAGTTAATTGTGTATATTCAAGAAATTGAGAGTAAAAAAAAAAAGCTGAAACATGTACTCTCTTACTATAAAAAGGAAAAAATCTCAGCCAGCCATGGTGGCTCACACCTGTAATCCCGGCACTTTGAGAGGTTGGGGCGAGTAGATCACCTGAGGTCGGGAATTCAAAACCTGCCTGGCCAACATGGTGAAACCCCATCTCTATGAAAAATACAAAACTTAGCCAGGTGTGTTATAATCCCAGCTACCCAAGAGGCTGAGGCACCAGAATAGGTTAAACTCAGGAGGCAGAGGTTGCAGTGAGCGGAGATTGCCCCACTGCACTCCAGACTGGGCAACAGTGAGACCCTGTCTCAAAAAAAAAAAAGGGAAAAAGTGAGATCTACTGATCTATCACTGACATTGCACAGTTCTTAAAGGCACTCAGAACATATCCAGAGATAAGCCACCTCAAAAAACCTCAATGCCTAGACAAAAGTCCTATTTCCAAAAGGAAGCCTTACCAACTCCTCTCTCCCCATTTTCATCAACCCACTAAAAGAAATCCCCTGAAGCAGGTGTCAGCCCATAATCTGTTTTTAGAAATGAAGTGTTATAGCATAAACATTTACATTACTGTCTATAGTTACTTTGGGGCTAAAGCAGTGAGTAGCTGAGACAGAGGCAATGTAACCTACAAAGCCTGAAATAGTTAATATATAGTTTCAGAAGTTTGCTGATCCCTGCACTACAGGTGTCTTCAAAGGAAAATCACTATCTACATATAGCAGGATTACGATTAAATCAGTAATGAAGTTATAAATGATTAAGAGGAAAAACCTATATAGTAATACTGAAGTAACAGACTCACATTATATTGGCATTTAAACCAATGCAAATTCAAATATACACAGGTAGAGTTTCCCTAATCCAAAAATCTGAAAGCATTTCTGAATTTTCTAAATATGAAATGCTCCAAAATCTGGATTTTTGGCGTTTTTCTGAGACAGGGTCTTATTCTGTCACCCATGCTGGAGCGTAGTGTCCCAATCTCAGCTCGGCTCACTGCAGCCTTGACCTCCCAGGCTCAAGCAATCCTCCAACCTTAGCTTCCCAAGTAGCTGGGACTACAGGCACGCGCCACTATGCCCAGATAATTTTTTGTACTTTTCTAGAGACAGGGTCTTGCCATGTTGCCCAGACTGGTCTTAAACTCCTGGGCTCAAGTGGTCTGCCTGCCTCAACCTCCCAAAGTGCTGGGATTACAGGCGTGAACCCCCACGCCCCGGCTGGAACTTCTTTATAGCCAATATGATGTTTAACAAAATGCTCACTGGAGCATTTCAGATTTAGGATGCTCACCTGGTAAACACAATGCAAATACTGAAAATGTGAAAAAATCCAAAATACTTCTTCTGGTGTTAAACATTTCCCATAATGGATGCTCAACGTGTATGCCCACCCACCAATAAAACTGTAACAGTAATTTAAATGGTGAAGGCTGTATAAAGCTGATACCCCGTTATTAGGTCTCGTTTTCCAGTACGTTTCTCTTATAACATACTTTTCCTACATTTAGAATTGCCACTTCTCAAATTTCAAAATACCTTGTTCTTGTTTGTTGCACAACACTCCTGCTAAATCTGAGTCCACTAATTAAAAGATATGGCGATGGCCGAGCGTGGTGGCTCACGCCTGTAATCCCAGCACTTTAGGAGGCCGAGGTAGGCGGATCACGAGGTCAGGAGATCGAGACCATCCTGGCTAACACGGTGAAACCCCGTCTGTACCGAAAATACAAAAAAATTAGCCGGGCGTGGTAGTGGGCGCCTGTAGTCCCAGCTACTCCAGAGGCTGAGGCAGGAGAATGGCGTGAGCCCGGGAGGCGGAGCTTGCAGTGAGCCGAGTTCACGCCACTGAACTCCAGCCTGGGCGACAGAGCAAGACTCCGTATAAAAAAAGAAGAAAAAAAAAAAGATACGGTGATTTCTTCTACTGCCAGACAAAAAAAGTCAGAACTTCACGTCAGGCCACATGAACAAAAATGTTCCTAAGGGATTTCAAGCAAAATCTGGACTATTTTAAGATTGTTGTCTTGCCTCTAAAATATAACTCTTAGTATAATCCTTAAAAATAATCTTTAAGTAAATTGGTGAATCCTTTTCCTGGATATTAACACATTTCATACATTTTACTGTGAAGAAAATACTTCACATTCATGGGTATGTGTGGGGATGGGAAGATCCAGTAAGGCCAAATGTGCTGAAATTCAGTTTTACTCATTTTAAAAAGGGTCAATATACTCATACTAATGCTACTTACAAAAAGGGTCACTATACTAATAATATACTAATACTACTTATATGCTTAGTGGGATCTGGGGCAGCATCCCACAATCATCCACATTAATATTTCTGCAGTAAGATAAAACATTCACACTCTGGAGATAATAAAGGTTTTACATAACAGGAGTTCAGATCAACCTTTGCCAACAAATGGATTCACATCAGACTGCCACTTGAATGAATAAGGATACATAGAAAAATGTTTGGTCCGGTGCGGTGGCTCACACCCGTAATCCCAGCACTTTGGGAGGCTGAGGCAGGCGGATCACCTGAGGTCAGGAGTTCAAGACTAGCCTGGCAACATGGTGAAACCCTGTTTCTACTTAAAATACAAAAATTTGCTGGGCACGGGGGCGCATGCCTGTAATCCCAGCTACTCGGGAGGCTGAGGCAGGAGAATCGCTTGAGCCCAGGAGGCGGAGGTTGCAGACAGCTGAGACTGCGCCACTGCACTCCAGCTTGCGCAACACAGCGAGACTCCATCTCAAAAAAAAAGAAAAAGAAAAAGAAAAAAAAAAAAAAACACCAAAACTTTTTAGTCTCAAAGCTTCCAAATTACAAAGACAATTACAGTAGACACAGTGACCTTGTTGGGGGCCAACTTCTACCACATAATTTTAAATGAACAAACCTATTTCCAGTAAATAGAAATGTATGCACAAATGTGCAGGGACATATGTATACAGAGATATATTCTGTGGCATTATTTATAAAAGCAAAAGGTCAAGGACACATTAATCAGTTATAAATGGGAAACAAGATTCACTGACACCTTGGGAGACAAGAAACACATCTGTTACAGAGGTAGATTACTATCTACTGGCAAGACAGAATGTCTGCGATGCAAATGTCAGGAAAAAGGGCAACGAAAAGAATGGGATTCCTATTACCGCTTTTAACAATCATTTTTATGGCTGAACTTGGTGGCTCACACCTGTAATCCCAGCACTTTCAGAGGCAGAGGCAGAAGTGAAGGTGGGAGGATCACTTGAGTGACAGCCTCTCTCCAAAAACAATAGAAAATAGTAGCCAGGGCCATGCACAGTGGCTCATGTCTGTAATCCTAGCACTCTGGGAGGCCGAGGTGGGCAGATCACTTGAGGTCAGGAGTTCAAGACCAGCCTAGCCCATGTGGTGAAACCCCATCTCTACTAAAAATACAAAAAAATTACCCAGGCGTGTTGGCACACGCCTGTAATCCCAGCTACTCAGGAGGCTGAGGTAGGAGAATCACCAGAACCTGGGAGGCGGAGGTTCCAGTGAGCTGAGATCATGCCACTGCACTCCAGCCTGGGTGACAGAGCAAGGCTCCGTTTCAAAAAAAAAAAAAGTGTGTGTGTGTATATATATATATATATGACAGGCATGGTGGCACCGGTTTGTAGTCCCTGCTACTAGGGAGGCTAGGGTGGGAAGATCACTTGAGGTCCAGAAGTTGAGACTGTGGGAGCCGTGATCACACCACTGCACTCCATTCTGGGTGACAGAGTGAGATTCTGTCTAAAAAATAAGAATCATTTTTATAATCATAGAAGAGGGTATGAAAAAGATTATACCACATTGGAAATGATTGGAGGAACAGGAGCATTGACCTTGTGATTATACCACACAGATGATCTATAATCTAAATTTAATGACAGCAGATGGAAGCAATCCTGTTGTCCATATATGTTTGCTTTCAATTATTTCTACTCCACAAATGCTTTAATGACCACCTTTATAATTATATGAATTACCTCTTCAGGTCAAGGATTACTTCCTAGGTTATATTCACAAATGGAACTACTAAGGAGAGAAGAACTAATAATTATGACAAATTTTAACATCCTTCACGTTACATTTAATTGAAAACTAAAAAAAATTTCAATTTTAAAATTTGTTTTGAGGTCCATTAATTATTTACAGGTCTCAAATATTTTTGCAGGATTCTGAAAGATTCCTACTGGATAAAACCTCCTTGCTGTTATTATTTGGCACTATGGCTCCACATCCAACACAGAGCCTAAGACATAAGAAGGGCTTTATAATAATTTGCTATATGACTTAAGAAAGGAAGTAGGGGCCAGGCACGCTGGCTCACGCCTGTAATCCCAGCACTTTGGGAGGCCAAGGCAGGCGGATCACCTGAGGTGAGGAGTTCGAGACGAGCCTGGCAAACATGGTGAAACTCTGTCTCTACTAAAAATACAAAAATTAGCCTGGTGTGGTGGCAGGCACCTATAATCCCAGCTACTTGGGAGGCTAAGTCAGGAGAATCTCTTGAACCTGGGAGGCCGAGGTTACAATGAGCCAAGATTGTGCCACTGCACTCCAGCCTGGGCAACAGAGCAAGATTCCTTCTCAAAAAAAAAAAATAAAATAAAATAATAATAATAATAATAATATAAAAATTAGCCGGGCGTGGTAGTGTGCGCCTGTAATTCCAGCTACTCAGGAGGCTGAGGAAGGAGAATCGCTTGAACCTGGGAAGCGGAGGCTGCCGTGAGCTGAGATCGCACCACTGCACTCCAGCCTGAGCCACAGAGCGAGACTCCACCTCGAAAAAAAAAAAAAGAAAAGGAAGGAAGGAAGTGGGGCCAGATGCAGTGGCTCACGCTTGTAATCCCAGCACTTTGGGAGGACAAGGCGGGCTGATCATCATAGGTCAAGGGTTTGAGACTAGCTTGGTCAACATGGTAAAACCACGTCTCTACTAAAAATACAAAAATTAGCCAGGCATGGTGGTGGGCGCCTGTAATCCCAGCTACTCGGGAGGCTGAGGCAGGAGAATCACTTGAACCCAAGAGACAGAGGTTGCAGTGAGCCGAGATCGCGCCAATGCACTCCAGCCTAGGCGACAAGAACGGAACTCTTGTCTCAAAAAAACAAAAAAAAAGGAAGTGGGTAGGTAAGTAAATGGGTGGAGAGAGAAGGAATGAAGGAATAAGTGAATGAACAAACCAAAGGAATAACTACTAAGTGGTCAAGTCACAGGCTGAACCAGTTCATGTAAGTCCTTCATCCTGGTCTTCCTTCAGTACCTGCCACAACCTCTGAAGAATTAAGTTACCTATAAAAAACTAAATAATTTATTTATAGCATTGAAAGTAAAACCAGAAACTTGTGAACTCCAAATAAATTTCTCTCAAAATGTACTGTCTTAGGCCAATTTTTCTATCTTCCAACTAAGGTAAAACACAAAGGCAGAGCTCAGATTATTTGGCTTCTTAACAAATAAAGCTATCTTGCTTGGTAGCAGCCTCAGCCAGATAAATCTCTCCAGTTTGTGACAATTTTCTTGATTTGCTCCACCTTGCAAATATATATGAGTTCCTAGACATAATCTTTTTTTCTTTGCTTTATACATACTGCAAAACTACTCAAAAAAATTTTTTTTATTTTTGAGACGGAGTCTTCTCTGTCACCCAGGCTGGAGTGCAGTGGCGCGATCTCAGCTCACTGCAAGCTCTGCCTCCCAGGTTCATGCCATTCTCCTGCCTCAGCCTCCCGAGCAGCTGGGACTACAGGCGCCGCCACCACGTCCAGCTAATTTTTTGTATTTTTAGTAGAGACGGGGTTTCACTGTGTTAGCCAGGATGGTCTCAATCTCCTGACCTTGTGATCCGCCCGTCTCGGCCTCCCATAGTGCTGGGATTACAGGCATGAGCCACTGTACCCGGCCAAAAACTACTCAATTTTAAGGCAAGTTGTTCACACTTCTTAAATGAAGATTCTTATAGCTAATTTCAAAAGAGACTCCCCAGCCACCAGGCAAAACTAAGACTGTAACAGATTTATCACTGCCTGTATTTACTAGAATTTAGCCAAACATAAAGGTTACTCATCAAATGATCACCTCATATTATTTTCAGTTAATTGAATTTTAAATTGAATCTGATGCCCTTGTATACTGAGATAACATAACAAAAAAAACTCATGCAATAAAAAATTACCACATCTGCAACAAGCATTCCATATCTCGGCCTATGATTAAATCAGCAACCTATCCTCTATGTGCCTCACGAGCTTCCCTAATATTAACCCCTTGTATAACCACAATAAAAAATTATGAAAACCAGGAATGAATATTGGCACAATATCATAATTAACTACAGACATTATTAAAATTTCACCACTTTCCCCACTATTCTTTTTTTTTTTTTTTTTTTTTTTAAGAAACAGGGCCTTACCATGTTTTTTCTTTGTTTGTGTTTATTTGTTTTACGAGACAGGGTCTTGCTGTGTTTCCCAGGCTGGAGTATAGTGGCTATTCACACGCACTACCCCACTACTAATCAGCACGGGAGTTTTTACCTACTCCATTTCTGACCTGGGCCGGTTCACCCCTCCTGAGGTAACCTGGAAGTCCCCTGCTCCCAGAAGGTCACCAAATTGGTGCCAAAAGTAATACAGACATCCAATCGACACAGTGCATTGCAGCTCAGAACTCCTGGGTTCAAGCAATCCGCCCACCTCAGCCTCCTAAGGAGCTGGGACTACAGGCCCACTAACACCTTTCTTCTGTTCCAAGAACTTATCCAGAATCCCACATTGCATTTAGTTGTTATTTCTCCTTAGTCTCCACCAGTCTGTAACAGTTCAGTCTTTCTATCTTTCATGAACCTGACACTATTAAAGAGAACTGATGATTATTTTGCAGAATGTCCTTAAATTTGGGTTTGTCTGGTATTTTCTCATGACTGGAATGATTATACATATCTGGCAAGAATATCACAGAAATAATGTTATATCCCCTTCAGTGAATCATATCAAGGGGCTCCTGATGTCAACTGTCTTATTACAGGTGATACGAAATTTAGTGTTTGGTTATGGTGGTGTCTACTGGGTTTCTCCACTTTAATATTTTTTCCATTTGTACGTAATACAAATTTGAGGCTATGCAAAAACGCTGTTTCTCAAGTTTCCGCCCACCAACTTTGGCGTCCATCAAAAAAGTTTGTCTGTAACAATTATTATTAAAGATCAAGGCACCAGCTATGTTCATTGTTACTGAAGCTTCTAGGGCCTCTCGGTAGAAAAAGTCACAAAACACAGCACAAGGGGCAGGCATGGTGGCACATGCGTGTAGTATCAGTGCTGAGGCGGGAAGGATCACTTGAGGCCAGGAGTTTGATACCAGCCTAAGCAACACAGCATAATCCCATCTCTACAAAAAAATAAAAATTAAAAAATTAGCTGGGTGTGGTGGCGCACACCTAAAGTCCCAGCTACTTGGGAGGCTGAAGCAGGATTGTTTGAGGTCAGGAGTTTGAGGTTACAGTCAGCTATGACTGAGACACTGCACTTCATTCAGCCTGAGTAACAGGACAAGACCTTGTCTCTTAAATAATTTTTTTTAATTAAAAATAAAATACAGTATATGTATACATATTAACCCATACATAAACACACGTCTACATTTCTGCATGTATTTGTCAATATTAAACACCACAGAGTTTATACGTCTGATTCAAATCACACTCACACAAGATTTTAATGTTAGCCGTTCATCTTTCTCTAATAATGAGAAACCTGAGTCTCATTATCCACAATATACAGCCATACCTTGGTATGTGCAGGGGATTGGTTCCAGAACCACTCCCAGATACCAGAATCCACTGATGCTTAAGTCCCTGACATACGGTGTAGTATTCACATATAACCTATGCATATCCTCCTACACACTTAAAAGCATCTCTACTTATAATACCTAATACAATGTAAAGACTATGTAAACTTTAATATTTTACTGCAGCGCTATACTGCACTGTTTACAGAGAATAACAAGTAAAAAAAGTCCTCCTACACACTGAAAAGCATCTCTAGATTACTTATAATACACAATACAATGTAAAGGCTATGTAAATAGTTGTTATACTGCACTGTTTAGAGAATGATAAGTTAGCTGGGCGCAGTGGCTCACGCCTGTAATCCCAGCACTTTGGGAGGCTGAGGCGGGAGGACCGTGAGGTCAGGAGTTCAAGATCATCATGGCTAAAATAGTGAAACCCCATCTCTACTAAAAATACAAAAAATTAGCCGGGCGTGGTGGCAGGCACCTATAGTCCCAGCTACTTGGGAGGCTGAGGCAGAAGAATGGTGTGAACCGGGGAGCTGGAGCTTGCAGTGAGCCGAGATTGCGCCACTGCACTCCAGCCTGGGCGACAGAGCAAGACTCCATCTCAAAAAAAAAAAAAAAGAGAGAGAGAATGACAACTTAAAAAAGTCTGTTCATGTTAGTATATACACAATTTTTTCCCCAGATATTATCAATCCACAGTTGGCTGAATCCATAGATGTAGAACCCACAGACACAAAAGGCTGTGTGTACTAATCTGTTCATGTAAAAAGTATACACACGAAGAAGTTTCACAACTACTAGCCCATACGCCTAACTAGCTTACAGAATTTATGTATGGTTCCTATCATTAGTATTATGATATCCAGTCAAGATACTATTTTCCAGTTATTTAGGTTCCTTGTTTTCTTCCCTATCCCCTTTCCATGTGATGATGTTATTCATTTGTAAGACAATTAGGTTAATTTGTTGTATTTTTGTATCCTATTTTGGAATCCACCCCTCATATTCTGTTTGGTTTTAATGATTTATTTTTTGCTTACATGAGGGGTAGGTATAATTTCAAAAAGCTTAGCTGTCATCTCTAAGTTTTAAGAGGAAAAAGCTGGATTCAGGTGAGACTTTATGTTAGGGGAGAGGAGGTTTCCTCGTCTTTGTTAAAAGTAGAAAAGATCTGGCAAGGAGTGGCAGCTCATGCCTGTAATCCCAGCACTTTGGGAGGCCGAGGCAGGTATATCACCCGAGGTCAGGAGTTCAAGACCAGCCTGGCCAATATGGTGAAGCCCTGTCTCTACTAAAATACAAAATTAGGTGGGCATGGTGGTGCAAGCCTGTAATCTCAGCCAGGAGGCTGAGGCAGGAGAATCACTTGAACCTGGGAGGCAGAGGTTACAGTGAGCCAAGATCACGCCATTGCATTCCAGCCTGGGCAACAAGAACGAAACTCCATCTCCAAAAACAAAACAAAACAAAACAAGAAAAACGGTAGAAGAGATTTGAACATGTCTGTATAAAAAGGAGAAAAGAAGTTTTTAAAAAGATTCCTGAGGAAGGCACATTCATGATGTTGAGAGTTGTAAAAAAAAAAAAAAAAAAAAAGTGGTTCTCAAGCTTTCAGATATATCTGAATACTGGAGGATTCCGGGTGGCTGGGCCTCACCACTATTGTTCCTCATTCAGCAGTTCTGCAGGGAGGCTTGAGACTACATTCCAACAGTTCCCTAGGTGAAATGTTAATGCTGTCTGTCCAGGGAAGACAATTTAAGAATGAATTGGGTAGAGTGAAAGAAATCATATAGAAATATTTATAAATTGATAAACTCAGGTACAAAGCTTGAAAAAATACATCAAAATATACAGAACATCACCTATCTGCTGACCAGAGAAACTTTAAATTTGTTCATGGTTTTTCACTTTTTTCTTTACTTTTACTTCCCCATGAACACCCTATTTTCTTTTTTTTTGAAACGGAGTCTCGCTCTGTCACCCAGGCTGGAGTGCCATGGCATGATCTCGGCTCACTGCAAGCTCCACCTCCCGGGTTCATGCCATTCTCCTGCCTCAGCCTCCCGAGTAGCTGGGACTACAGGCGCCCACCACAATGTCCGGCTAATTTTTTGTATTTTTAGTAGAGACGGGGTTTCACTGCGTTAGCCAGGATGGTCTCAACTTCCTGACCTCGTGATCCGCCCGTCTTGGCCTCCCAAAGTGCTGGGATTACAGGCGTGAGCCACCATGCCCAGCTGAACACCTTATTTTCTTACCACAAGCAGTTTATATTTTTAAAACAAACACTATTTTCAAAAACAGATTTCTACATTTGCTTTAACTATCATAGCTTTGTTCACAGTATTTCCTAACTAGTATGATTTTTGAACCTTTGAAGAGTAATGTTTATACCATTATATTTTGCAATTAAATACCACAGGCACAAGGTGAGCTATCAATGTGGGTTTATACGTCTTGAATTAACCACTCTCCCAAACATCCTTACTTAAACCTAAAAGATTTCAAGCTAACCATCACATTTGTCTATTTTGTACTGAGATTTTAAATTCCCATAACCCTTTTTAACACAGAGTCAACTTCCGGAAATCTTTTTTTTTTTTTGAGATGGAGTCTCGCTCTGTAGCCCAGGCTGGAGTGCAATGGCAAGATCTCAGAACACCGCAACCTCCGCCTCCCGGGTTCATGCGATTCTCCTGCCTCAACCTCCCACGTAGCTGGGATTATAGGCGCGTGCCACCACAGCCAGCTAATTTTTTAGTTTTAGTAGAGACAGGGTTTCACCATGTTGGCCAGGCTGGTCTCGAACTCCTGACTTCATGTGATCTGCCCAACTCAGCCTCCCAAAGTGCTGGAATTACAAGCATAAGCTACTGCCCCTAGCCTCAGAAATCTTGTTTAAACATTATCAGAAGCACAAAGTTACATAAAGATATTCATAGTAGAGTTATACACATAACAAAATAAGAGCAATGCAAATATATCCATCTCTGGAAAAATCGATATTCACGGCATATTCTTACAAGAAATTACATATAATAATACCTAAAACCCTTGTTTAACTTCAAAGTGTTGCATTCAAAGTGCCCTTAGCCAGCTAAAAAACACAAACAATAGCAAATAATTATGCTGCATTGCAAAGTAACTCACTGTATGTGGTTAAAATGGACAATTTTTCTATTTTTCCCATGATACTCAACTTATACAACTTGTAACAGGTGGTGGGGAGTTTTTATTAGTAAGACATACAATTCATGTTTCTTACAATGATCTTCTTTTACCTTAGTTGTATTTGCTTCCGTTTTTGCAACTCTTGGTTTCTGAGTTCTTCCAAGCGTCTGAGTTCTTCTTGACGCCTCATTAGATCTACAAAATAATGACTGCACATTAATATTTTTAGTTTCCCTTTCCATATTTTTATACAAATAAGCATAGAAGTTCTCTACCACTGGCAATATATTGGTATATTACTCATTTTATAATAAATTATAAGCTGGGTAATTAATCAAATAAATATCCTTTCTGAGCACGTTTCTTCATGTATATAAAAGAGTATTTAAGTTCATTCTCGGCCAGGTGCAGTGGCCCACGTCTATAATCCCAGTACTTTGGGAGGCCAAGGCAGGTGGATTACTCGAGGCCAGGAGTTCGAGACCAGCCTGGCCAACAAAGCAAAACCCCAACTCTACCAAAACTATAAAAATTAGCTGGTCATGGTGGCACGCACCTGTAGTCCCAGCTACTCAGAAGGCTGAGGCAGGAGAATCACTTGAACCCGGGAGGTAGAGGATGTAATGAGTCGAGATTGTGCCACTGCACTCCAGCCTGAATGACAGGGGAAGACTCCATCTCAAAAACAAGTTTATTCTTGTTGGGGGAAAAAAGCTTAATAAACTCATCTTGGCTGGGCGCAGTGGCTCACACCTTTTAATCCCAACACTTTGGGAAGCCCAGGTGGGCAACAGAGTAAGATGACTCCATCTCAAAAAAAAAAAAAAAAAACAAACAAATAAAAATTCATCTTTGGCCGGGCGCGGCAATTCAAGCCTGTAATCCCAGCACTTTGGGAGGCCGAGACGGGCGGATCACAAGGTTAGGAGATCAAGACCATCCTGGCTAACACGGTGAAACCCTGTCTCTACTAAAAAATACGAAAAAACTAGCCGGGCGAGGTGGCGGGCGCCTGTAGCCCCAGCTACTTGAGAGGCTGAGGCAGGAGAATGGTGTAAACCCGGGAGGCGGAGCTTGCAGTGAGCCGAGATCCGGCCACTACACTACAGCCTGGGCAACAGAGCCAGACTCCGTCTCAAAAAAAAAAAAATCATCTTTATGTCAATAAATTAAAATAGGTAGGCTGGCTTGTGCCTGTAATTTCAGCACTTTGGAAGGCCGAGGCAGGCGGATCACTTCGGCCAAGGAGTTCGAGACCAGCCTGAGTAACACGGTGAAACTCTGTCTACAAAAAATACAAAAATTAGGGCCAAGTGTGGTGCCTCACGACTGTAATCTCAACATTTTGGGAGGCCAAGGCAGGCGGATCACCTGAGGTTGGGAGTTCGAGACCAGCCTGGCCAACATGGCAAAACCCCATCTCTACTAAAAATACAAAAATCAGCTGGGTATGGAGGTGCACGCCTGTAAGTCCAGCTACATAGGAAGTTGAGACACAAGAATCACTTGAATATGGGAGGCGGAGGTTGCAGTGAGCCAAGATTGCACCATTGCACTCCAGCCTGGGTTGCATAGTAGAACTGTCTCTAAAATAAAATAAAATAACAAATTGTAATTGTTTTCAGCAGTAAATGCAAAGCCCAAACACATGCCTTCACAGACACCAGCAGAGAGCACTTAAGAACCAGACCAGAAAAACATGAATCATGACATAAAACCCAAGGAACCTCCCTCGCAACACAATTAGCATGAAATTCCTCCCTCACTAATACCAATGTCTTATGAAGAGGAGGAGTGAGGAAAGAATTCTTCAAAGAAGAAAGCAAAGATAAATGCTGATATAAACAAGACTTTTCAACAACAAAAAAGCATTTCCAACATCACCAATCCCTGCCTTATCAAGAATAGGGGGGTTCCAGAGTAAGATAATGAGAAGTACATTTGTATTGCACATCTGAGAAGCAGTGTATAAACTTTCCACGTTAAAAATCTCCAAAGCTAAAAATCTTTGCCTGTCATTTTGTACAAAATTATGTATGTATCCATGCATATATTTTAAAATAATAAAATGTTAAAATACTCTGGATGGCACAATTACTGGCTGCTTTTATTTTCCTTTTCTCTTTATATCTGAAATGTCTAAAGTGAACAAATTACCTCAATTGAATGTTTCTTAACAAATCCCTATACTCAAGAGTTGACACATAATACTACAGCTAAAGTTAATCTAAGGTACCAATAACCCAAACTTCATAACAACAGCAAGACACGCATCATAACCATAACAAGGTAAATACTGTTATCCCCATTTTACAGATTAAAAACAGACATTTATAAATTACGAAAAAAAAAAAAAAAGGGTTCAAATAGATTACAAAGTTGCCCCAGCTATTACATGATTCGACTGGGATGCCAGGCCAAACCTCTCCTTATTCCAAAGCTCTTTCAAACAAGTCTGCCAAACCTAGTTGATCAGACTCAATTGGAAAACTTAAAAACATGCATTTGGGGATGTTGCTAAGAAAAGTCTGTTTTGGTATATGAGACAGGGCCCAGGTAGTTCTCATAACAGGCCCATAGAGAAAACACTTAATTTTTATCTTAAAAAATGTTAAACATGACTGCAATTATTTCGAATCTTTATAACGTAAGTTCTTAACTTTAAATGCTCATTAGAATTACTTAAATATCTGACGGGGTGCAGTGGCTCACACCTGTAATTCCAGCACTTTGGAAGGCTGAGGCAGGCGGATCACCTGAGGTCGGGAGTTCGAGGCCAGCCTGACCAACATGGAGAAATCCCGTCTCTACTAAAAACACAAAAATTAGCTGCGCGTGGTGGCGCACGCCTGTAATCAGAGCTACTCAGGAGGTTTAGGTGGGAGAGTCGCTTGAACCCGGAAGATGGAGGTTATAGTGAGTCAAGATCATGCCATTGCACTCCAGCCTAGGCAATAAGAGCGAAACAACTCCATCTCAAAAAAAAAAATTACTTAAATACCTTTTTTTTCTCTCTCTCAGAGACAGGGTCTCACTCTGGCACCCAGGCTGGAGTAGAGTGGCATGATGGTAGCTCACTACAGCCTCAAACTCCTGGGCTCAAGCCATCTTCCCACCTCAGTCTCCCAAATAGCCAGGACTGACAGGCTATGCAATTTAACAAAGCTGCTTTTAACCTCTCAGACCTTATTACCTTAACCGTTAACACTGGTATAGTTAGCTCAAAGGCTCCAACAATCAAATTCTCAAATAAGCACAATCACCTAATACTTAAAAGAACTATAAACTTAAAACTAGCATTTTATGCTTACTAAATTATATATTTTTTAAAGCTCCTAATACCCAAAGTTCCTAAAATTTCGCTAAAGCTTATACATCTGTACATTGCCATGATCGTATCTTTCTAGTGGAAAAAACTGTGAAAAGTACATAACTAGAGATATCTTTTTTTTTTTTCCTGAGACGGAGTCTCGCTTTGTTGCCCGGGCTGAAGTGCAATGGCGAGGTCTCGGCTCACTGCAACCTCTGCCTACCGGGTTCATGCAATTCTCCTGCCTCAGCCTCCCAAGTAGCTGGGACTACAGGCGTCCGCCACGGCACCCAGCTAATTTTTGTAGTTTTAGTAGAGACGGGGTTTCACCATCTTGGCCAGGCTGGTCTTAAACTCGTAACCTTGTGATCCACCCGCCTCGGCCTCCCAAAGTGGGATTACAGGCGTGAGTCACAGTGCCTGGCCCAACTAGAGATGTCTTTATCTTTTGATCCAGGGAATTACACTCAGGAATTTTTCTTAATAAAATAAAACAAAGCCATCCACAGACATGAAGGCATCATCTACAGTATTACTTATTACTTACTAAACCCAGTAACACTTTGAAATGCTTTCCTGGCTGGGCATGGTGGCTTACCAAAGTGGGAGGCTGCCTCGGCCTCTAAAAGTAATGCCAGCACTTTGGGAGGCCGGGGTGGGTAGATCACTTGAGGTCAGGAGTTTGAGACTAGCCTGGCCAACATGGAAAACACTGTCTCCACTAAAACTACAAAAATAAGCCGGGCATGGTGGCACACGCCTGTAGTCCCAGCTACTCAAGGAGGCTGAGGCAGAAGAGTCACTTGAACCTGGGAGGCACAGGTTGCAGTGAGCAGAGATTGCACCAACGCAATCCAGCCTGGTTGACAGAGCAAAACTGTCTCAAATTAATTAATTAATTAATTAAAATGCTGTCCTAACAAATTTAATGATAAAACTACATGAAATTATATACTGTAATTTCAACGTATCATAAATACAGGTACAGAACAAAGAAATATAAACAAACTAAAATTTTGATTTGCTAGACTGTGAGAATGTTTTCTCAATTTAAAATTGCACAAGTCATGAAAACTGAATGTATAACTTCTGCTCTAACAATTCTATTTTCTAAAAATACCAGTCTCCTCTTTTTTTCTTTCAGTTTTTATTTTACCTCTGATCTGTCTGGATTTATGACACTGAATTAATTTTTTGTTTTTTTTGAGACAGAGTCTCTCTCTGTCACCCTGGCTGGAGTGCAGTGGCGTGATCTTGGCTCACTGCAAGCTCCACCTCCTGGGTTTAAGCAAGTCTCCTGCCTCAGCCTCCAGAGTAGCTCAGACTGCAGGCGCGTGCCACCAGGCCCAGCTAATTTTTTGTATTTTTAATACAGATGGGGTTTCACCGTGTTAGCCGGGATGGTCTCGATCTCCTGACTGCATTAATATTCTTTAATCATAAACCTCATGTGTATTTAAATCTTAATATCTCAAGTAGGTTCAGGCATGACTGTTCTATTCTTCGCTTATCTAAAGTTTATTCTCTCTTGATTTCTTTAAGAAGGGCTCACATAAACATATTTGCTTTATTTTGTTTGTTTTGTTTTTATGGGTTTTTTTTTGAGACGGAGTCTCATTCTGTCGCCAGGATGGATGCAGTGGTGCAATCTCTGCTCACTGCAACCTCTGACTCCCTGGTTCAAGCGATTATCCCGCCTCAGCTACCCAAGTAGCTCACACCTGTAATCCTAGCACTTTGGGAGGCTCAGGCGGGTGGATCATGAGGTCAGGAGTTCAAGATCAGCCTGACCAACATGGTGAAACACCGCCTCTACTACTAATACAAAAATTGGCCGAGTGTGGTGGAACACGGCTGTAATCCCAGTTACTCAAGAGGTTGAGGGAGGAGAATCACTTGAAACACGGAGACAGAGGTTGCAGTAAGCAGACACTGCGCCACTGCACTCCAGCCTGGGCAACAGAGTGAGACTCTGTCTCTAAGCCTGGGCAACAGCGCGAGACTCCGTCTCTAAATAAATAAATAAACAAACAAATAAATAAAGTTAAAAAAAAAAAGTAATGGAGCCAGGCGCAGTGGCTCATGCCTATAATCTTGACACTTTGGGAGGCTGAGACAGGCAGATCACTTGAGGCCAAGAGTTTGAGACCAGCCTGGCCAACATGGTGAACCCCGCCTCTACTAAAAATACAAAAATTAGCCGGGTATGGTGGCTCATGCCTGAGGGAGGAGAATCATTTGAACCTGGGAGCCGGAGGTTGTAGTGAGCTTAGACTGTGCCACTGAACACCAGCCTGGGAAACAGAGTGAGACTCCATCTCAAAGAAAAAAATTTTTTAATGTAATGGGAGTTGAATCTAGAAAGGACTAAATAATTATCAGTAAAGTATAAATGGTACAACTATTATTATAAGGTACCGATGTGTTCAATAAGAATCAACATTTATAGCTCGGTGTGGTGGCTCACGCCTGTAATCCCAACACTTTGGGAGGCTGAGGAGGGTGGATCACTTGAGGTCGGGAGTTCGAGACCAGCCTGATCAACATGGAGAAACCCTGTCTCTACTAAAAATACAAAATTAGTCAGGCATGTGCCAACATGCCTATAATCCCAGCTACTCAGGAGGCTAAGGCAGGAGAATCACTTGAACTTGGGAGGTGGAGGATGCAGTGAGCTGAGATCACGCCACTGCACTCCAGCCTGGGCAACAAGAGTAAAACACCATCTCAAAAAAAAAAAAAAAAAAAAAAAAAAAACCAACATTTGCAAAAATTTTCTGATACATGCGTATATATTCTTTGCAGCACTGCTTTTAAAAACAAACTGAAAAGAGAAATTGTTACCAAAAGAGGATGAACCAAACTATACCCATATAAAAGAATATCATACGGCCATTAAAAATATAAGGCAGGTATTTACATATATATTCATGTAGAAAGTAAAAAAGGTACAGAAAAGGTAAACAGTTTTTTCTTTTTTTTTTGAGACAAGGTCTCATTCTATCACCCAGGCTGGAGTACGGTGGCATAATTATAGCTCACTACAGCCTCAAGCTCCCAGGCTCAAGTGATTCTCCCACCTAAGCCTTCCCAGGTAGCTGTAACTACAGACACATGCCACCAGGCCCGGCTAATTTTTGTACTTTTGGTAGAGATGGGGTCTCACTATGTTGCTGAGGTTAGTCTTGAACTGCTGGACTCAAGCAATCCTCCCACCTCAGCTTCCCAAAGTGCTAGAATTACAGGCATGAGACACTGCGCCCAGCCAGTTTGTTTTGTTGTTATGATTTTTGGGTTTTTTGCTTACAAATACACAGAAACATCTAATGACATATACAGAATTTTTTCATTAAAGGACACAAAAGAGACTTAAATACAGAAGAGTGATTCCTACAAAAAAGCAGAAGGTAGTGAACAAGGGGACAGTTTTTTGTATTGTGTGAGATTTCTCCTTCCATGATATGTCATGATACATGTTTCGGCAGAACCACACAACTTAAGATTAATTACAGTCTCTCCTCAACCTGAATGCATCCTTAGAAATGCTGGATGAAATATAAAATTGTAGGCCGGGTACTGTGCCTCACGCCTGTAATCCCAGCACTGTGGGAGGCTGAAGTGGGTAGATCACTTGAGGTCGGGAGTTCGAAACC
The DNA here is from genome assembly GCF_037993035.2 of Macaca fascicularis. NCBI lineage: Eukaryota > Metazoa > Chordata > Mammalia > Primates > Cercopithecidae > Macaca > Macaca fascicularis. The sequence goes on along the minus strand of NC_088391.1, from coordinate 1,956,768 downwards.
AGCTTGACCAACATGGTGAAACCCCATCTCTACTAAAAATACAAAATTAGCCGGGCGTGGTGGCATGCACCTGTAATCCTAGCTACTTGGGAGGCTGAGGAAGGAGAATCGCTTAAACCCAGAAGGCAAGAGGTAGGTTACAGTGAGCTGAGGTTGCACCACTGCACTCCAGCTTGGGCAACAGAGCAAGAGTCTGTCTCAAAAAAAGGAAAAAAAAAAAAAAAAAGAAATACAAAATTGTAGAACAAATGGCAGGAAGTTGTAACTTTTTAAATTTTAAACAAACTAAAACTGAAATTTACCAACTGCAGACTTTTGATGAAATAAGTACAAGTACTTTGGCACAAGTGAACCCAGACGCAGGGACTAGGATGCAACAGGCAATGTGATTTTCTAATATTATAAACTAAGATATTGTTAACAGGGGCTTTAAATGAACACACAATAAACAACAAAACTTAAACTCATGGGAAATAACTGCAAAATTACTCTACTTCAAACATCAAAATACCTTCAGGCAAAGTTTTCTAAGAGCTCAAGAAAACACTGAAGTCTAAGGAAATGTTCTTTGCCATCAATATATCCTCCGTGCCTTAGACGTGTCTCCCGTAACTGACATTAAAGATGTGCTAAATTAGTGAATGTTATACCACTGTTTGTCTGTAGCATCAACACAAATCTTTAGTATAGATGCTTCCATATCTAATCAACATTATTTCCCAACTAGGGCACGACTGTAGATAGGTGGGAAACAGAATGGGAGAGAAGTGCCTAGAAGGCTAAGAGAAAACAATTCACATTGAACAGAACGGCTAGGGCAATCACAGAGCCCAGGAAATTTCCCTATGATTCTAATGTGTAATAAAATTTCTAAACCACTGGACTGGACAAACTTTAAGATCTCTTGGCCAGGCATGGTGGCTCATATCTGTAATCCCAGCACTATGGGAGGCCAAGGTGGGTAGATCACTTGAGGCTAGGATTTCAAGACCGGCTTGGTCAACATGGAGAAATCCCATCTCTACCAAAAATACAAAAAAAACTGGCCAGGCACGGTGGCTCATGCCTGCAATCTCAGCACTTTGGGAGGCTGAGGCGGCAGATCACCTGAGGTCACGAGTTCAAGAGCAGCCTTGAACTCGTGGACAACATGGTAAAACCCCATCTCTACTAAAAATACAAAAAATTAGCTGAGTGTGGAAGCACACACTTGTAATCCCAGCCACTTAGGAGGCTGAGGCAGGAGGATTGCTTGAACCCAGGAAGTGGAGGTTGCAGTGAGCTAAGATCACACCAATGCATTCCAGCCTGGGCGACAAAAGTGAGACTCCATCTCAAATTCAAAAAAAGCAAAAAAAATTAGCCGGGCTTGGTGGCACGTGCCTGTAGTCCCAGATACTAGAGAGGGTGAGGCACAAGAATTGCTTCAACACGGGAGGCGGAGGTTGCAGTGTGCCAAGATCATGCCACTGCACTCCAGGCTGGGCAACAGAGTGAGATTCTGTATCCAAAAAAAAAAAAAATCTCTCTACCAGCTCTAACAGCTAATGAATGATTCAGTACCTTTATCGCAAATAACAACTTGCAAATTTTCCACAAAATAAAAGACAGTTTATCTTGGAGTCAGTTATCCTGGAGTCTCGCTCTGTCGCCCAGGCCGGAGTAGTGGCGTGATCTCGGCTCATTGCAACCTCCACCTCCTGGGTTCAAGTAATTCTCTGCCTCCCATGTAGCTTATATCACAGGCACCCATCACCACATCCGGCTAATGACAGTTTACCTTTAAATCTACTATAAGATATAAATGAACTCAATTTTGTTAGAAGAGTGAACATACAGAACTACCAAGCTTAGGGTCCAAATTAAATCAAACCACCTGACTAGTTTCTATTGTTTGCTGGGCTCGATTTTGTTTTAACATATGTGGCATCAGCACAGTTACTCAATGACTTGATCATAACTGCTCAATAAACACTTACTGAATTGTGATGTATGAAATACTAGAACACACGTGCCAGGAAAAAAAAAAAAACCTACACTTCATTCTAAAGTAAATGAGAATTTACCCAAAAGGATTTAGAGAAAAATCATCAAATTTTCACCTGCTAAAAAAAATAATGAATCTAGTATACAGAATGGTTTAAAGAAAGCCAAGATTAAATGGCAGAAACGTTCAGCAGGAATGCAGCTGCAGAAATTCAGGCAGGCAGCTGTGGTACCTTGATCTCTGGGGACAGTCAAGAGAAGGTAAATACAAAAAAATTAGATGGGCATTGTGGTGTGTGCCTGTAATCCCAGCTACTCAGAAGACTGAGGCAGGAGAATTGCTTGAACCCAGGAGGCGGAGGTTGCCGTGAGACGTTATCGTGCCATTGCACTCCAGTCTGGGCAACAGAGCAAGACTCCATCTCAAATATATATACATATATTCTTGCCAACTACTAACTTTTCCTAAATCCCCATATCCATCTGTACACACAAATCCTTTTCATCTCTACCAGATTATCCATATGTACTCTTTCAAACATGTAATAATAATCTTAAATAGCCAGCATTTGTCCAAATTCTTCTTCTTACCAAACAAAAAATCCTGTATGTGCCATGTCTACCTACCAAAATTTGCCTGCTATGTTTCTGTTTGCCAAGAGAATCATGTATTTGGTACTGGCACAATTTAATATCCTCAAATTACCTCCAACAATACTACTTGCATAAGTAAAACTAACTTTTTAATTTTTTTTCTTTTTGAGACAGAGTTTCGCTCTTGTGGCCCAGGCTGGAGTACAATGATGTGATCTCAGCTCACTGAAACCTCCGCCTCCTGGGTTCAAGCGATTCTCCTGCCTCAGCCTCCCAACTAGCTGGGATTACAGGTGCGCACAACGACAACTGGCTAATTTTGTATTTTGAGTAGAGACAGGGTTTCTCTATGTTGGTCAGGCTGGCCTCAAACTCCCGACCTCAGGTGATCCGCCCGCCTCAGCCTCCAAAGTGCTGGGATTACAGGCGTGAGCCACCGCGCCCAGCAAGTAAAACTAACTTTTAATAAGTTGTGTTTATTTTTAAGGGAAGTTATCTGGGAAAAGGGAGACTTTCACACCTAATATGTTAAGTTCCAACTTTATCTCTAAACTCCTAAATGGCACTTTACACAGTAGTACATGAACGGTACACACACTTAAGGGGAAAAAAAAAAATCATACCACATCTACATGAAAATCCATGTTTACCTTGCCTCATTAGCATTAATTGGTGTTCATGCCTAGCTGCTTCCATTTCTGCCTCCAGTTTCTCTTTGGCTTCTCTGATGTTTCTATCAACCTGCTCACGCTGCTGCTTTTCCATTTCATCAAGAGCCTTCCATCGAGATGCATACTCAAATTCAAATGTCCCAGGCTGAGCAAAACGTGGCGGTTGTTCTCTTTCCCTAAATTAACATTAAAACATACAGAAATGTACGCTTAAAAGGTAAAACAACAACAAACGAGAACAACAAGTACTTACAACGTCCAAGACACCATGTGAGACACCGTGTCTACAAGAATTACCTCGTGACAATATTGTGATTACAGGCCTGAGTTTAAGAAACTGCCCAAGAATGTTCAACTAATAATGGAACAATGATTCAAACTTGCATAATCTGATGTTACAACCTGCATTATCCTAACTATTACCTGCAAAATTTCTGCTTTTGGAGGTTTCATTTTCTGGTCTTCAGTCAATGAAATATTTTACAGGCCGGGCGCAGTGGCTCACGCCTGTAATCCCAGCACTTTGGGAGGCCAAGGCTGGCAGATCACGAAGTCACGTGATCGAGACCATCCTGGCTAACATGGTGAAACCCTCTCTCTACTAAAAATACAAAAAAATTAGCCAGGCGCGGTGGCAGGCGCCTGTAGTCCCAGCTACCTGGAAGGCTGAGGCAGGAGAATGGTGTGAACCCGGGAGGCGGAGTTTGCAGTGAGCAGAGATGGCGCCATTGCGCTCCAGCCTGGGAGACAGTGAGACTCCATCTCAAAAAAAAAAAAAAAAAAAAAAAAGAAATACTTTACAAAGGAAAGTCTGGAACATATGAATTAACTGTCTGGATCAGATGTTTTTACTAGTAAAACCAGCTAGATTTTATTGAGTGTTACATGCCAATTAATTGGGTAGGCCCCAAAAATTAAGGCCTAACTTACTACAATTGTAGTTAATTATTTAATACTTCTTTCTCTTTATAGACTATAAACTCAATTGATGACACCAAATGTGGCTGTTAAATGCCACTTCGGCCGGGCGCGGTGGCTCACGCCTGTAATCCCAGCATTTTGGGAGGCCGAGGCAGATAGACCACGAGGTCAGGAGATTGAGACCATCCTGGCTAACATAGTAAAACCCCGTCTCTACTAAACATACAAAAAAAATTAGCCGGGCATGGTGGGCGGGTGCCTGTAGTCCCAGCTACTCAGGAGGCTGAGGCAGGAGAATGGCGTGAACCCGGGAGGCGGAGCTAGCAGTGAGCCTAGATCGTACCACTGCACTCCAGCCTGGGCGACTGAGCAAGACTCCGTCTCAAAATAAATAAATAAATAAATAAATAAATAAATAAATAAATAAATAAATAAATGCTGTGCCTCAAGTACCTACAGTACATACATTTAATATACATTTCTTGAATAAATTAACAAATTACCAAATAAAGGGCTATGAATGTATTTGAAAGTCTTTATTTTTTTCATATATACATATATGTATATGTAAATATTTATTTTAGAGACATATAAAAAATATGACTGATCTCAAACTTCTGACCTCAAGTAATCCTCATTCCTCAGCCTCCAAAAGTGCCAAAATTACAGGTGCAAGACACCACACCTGGTCCCCAATTTTTTTTTCACTTTTTTTTTTTGAGACAGAGTCCCATAGTATTGCCTGGGCTGGAGTGCAATGGTATAATCTCGGCTCACTGAAACTCCGCCTCCCAGGTTCAGGTGATTCTCCTGCTTCAGTCTCCCAAGTAGCAGGGATTACAGGCACCTGCCACCATGCTTGGCTTAGTTTTTGAATTTTTTTAGTGAGACAGGGTTTCACGTTATGTTGGCCAGGCTGGTCTTGAACTCCTGACCCTGTGATCTACCCATATCGGCCTCCCAAAGTGCTGGGATTATAGGTGTGAGCCACCATGCCCAGACTTTCTTTTCACTTTTAAGAATTGTTGTTGTTGATGGTGTTGCTTTGGGTTTTTGTGAGACAGGGTCTTGCTCAGCTTCACAGGCTGGAGTGTAGTGGCACAATTAAGACTCACTGCCGAGACCGGGAACGGTAGCTCACGCTTGTAATCCCAGCACTTTCGGAGGCTGAGGTAGGCGGATCACAACGCCAGGAGTTCAAGACCAGCCTGGCCAACATGGCGAAATCCCATCTCTACTAAAATTACAAAAATTAGCTGGGCATGGTGGCGGGCACCTGTAAATCCCAGCTACTTGCAAGGCTAAGGCAGGAGAATCGCTTGAAACCCAGGAGGCAGAGGTTGCAGTAAGCCGAAATTGTGCCACTGCACTCCAGCCTGGGCAACAAGAGCAAGACTCCATCTTTTAAAAAAAAAAAAAAAGGCTCACTGCCGAATCAACCTCCCAGGCTCAACCAATCCTCCCACCTGAGGCTGCGGAGTACCTAGGACTACAGGGGAGTGCCAACATGACCAGCTAATTTTTTCATTTTTTGTAGAGATGAGGTACCACTATGTTGCCCAGGCTGGTCTCAAACTCCTGGAAGCAATGCTTCTGCCTCCCAAAGTGCTAGGACTACAGGTGGGAGCCACCACACCCAGTCAACTTTCAAGAAATTTTTGCAGAAAAGTGTTCAACTAGTCTCGCCTATAACAGCCTCTATTAAAAAGTACTGATGGGAAAACAATTCCCACTCCATGAATAAAAGCATAGATACCTTGCTACAAATGTCTATTTTATTTTATTTTATTTTATTTTGAGACGGAGTCTTGCTCTGTCGCCCAGGCTGGAGTGCAGTGGCCAGATCTCAGCTCACTGCAAGCTCCTCCTCTCGGGTTCACGCCATTCTCCTGCCTCAGCCTACCGAGTAGGTGGGACTACAGGCACCCACCACTTAGCCCGGCTAGTTTTTTGTATTTTTCAGTAGAGACGGGGTTTCACTGTGTTAGCCAGGATGGTCTTGATCTCCTGACCTCGTGATCCGCCCGTCTCGGCCTCCCAAAGTGCTGGGATTACAGGCTTGAGCCACCGCGCCCGGCGTAAATTTTAACTTTTATTTTGGGGTAGGGAGGTGAGGAGGGGTGGGTATGACAAATCTGGGAGAGAGAAAGGAGAAAGCTGTCACAGAGGGAAAGATGTAATAACAAGAGAGAGAAAGATATTCAGAAGCATATGAAGAAAAATCAAAGACAGCCATGATCCTAGGGACTCCGTATCTGAAAAACCTACTTGGATTTTTTTCTTTTTAAAGCACCGACTAGAAAGTGCGAAAGAGTGGGAGGATCTACCAACCACAAATTTTTCTAAAAGAATTGTTTATTGGTCAGCAGTTCCTAAGTCAAAGATTGACTATATTTTTAAATTATTTTCTCCCACAGGAAAAAAACACTGAAATAACATGCTTTTTTGAAGTTACAAGTGAATTTGAATCTTGGCTCTTATGCTTTGTGAGCATTTTCTTTTTCTCTCTTTTTTTTTTTTTTGAAACATGTTGCCCAGGCTGGAATGCAATGGCACGATCTCAGCTCACTGCAACCTGCGCCTCCCGGGTTCAAGCGATTCTCCTGCCTCAGCCTCCCAAATAGCTGGGATTACAGGCTCCTGACACCATACCCAGCTAATTTTTTGTATTTTTAGTAGAGACGGGGTTTCACCATGTTGGCCAGGCTGGACTCCAACTCCTGATCTCAGGTGATCCACCCGCTTTGGCCTCCCAAAGTGCAGAGATTACAGGCATGTGGCACTGCGCCAGACCCTGTGAGCATTTTCTTCTGTGAATAAATCTTTAGTAAAAAAAGTGGGAACAGAACTAGCTTTTTTTTTTTCTTTTTTTTTTTGAGAAAGTCTCACTCCAGTCGCCCAGGCTGGAGTGCAGTGGCGCAATCTCGGCTCCACCTCCCGGATTCAAGCGATTCTCCTGCCTCAGCCTCCCAAATAGCTGGGATTACAGGTGCGTGCCACCGCATCGGACTAATTTTTGTATTTTCAGTAGAGACAGGGTTTTACCATGTTGGCCAGGTTAGTCTCGAACTCCTGACCTCAGGTGATCCACCCACCACGGCCTCCCAAAGTGCTGGGATTACAGGCGTGAGCCACTATGCCCAGCCATAACTAGCTCTTATTAAGGTTTGCTGAGATCATTAACTATATAAACAAATATTGTCTATAAAGTCTATTCTTGTAACAACCTTGTACTTCTAGTTCTCCAACTCCCAAATCGAAACGTATGCTTTATTTCAAATTTGCAATGGTGACCTATAACAAGGAAAAAGTTAAGTGAAGAGGAAATCACAGGAACCCTTTAAAAAATGGCATTGTGGCCAGGTGCAGTGCCTCACACCTGTAAATCCAACAGTTTGAGAGGCCAATGCGGGCAGATCACTTGAGCCTGGGAGTTCTAGACCACCCTGAGCAATATGACGAAACTCTGTCTTTACAAAAAAAATTAAAAAATTAGATGGGCATGGTGGCCCACATCTGTAGTTCCAGCTACTTAGGGGATACTGAGGCGGAAGGATCACTTGAGACCAAGAGGTAAAGGCTGCACTGAGCCATGATCACACCACTACACTGCAGTCTGGACAACAGGGCCAGACCCTGTCTCAAAAAAAAAAAAAAAAAGAGAGAGAAATCGCATTGTAAAGGATGTAAGAATAGATATTAATTAGGCTGGGTGTGGTGGCTCTCACCTGTAATCCCAGCACTTTGGGAGGCCGACGCGGGCAGATCACAAGGTCAGGAGTTCAAGACCAACCTGGCCAACACAGTGAAACTCTGTCTCTACTAAAAACACAAAAATTAGTTGAGCATGGTGGCGTGTGCCTGTAGTCTCAGCTACTTGAAAGGCTGAAGCAGGAGAATCACTTGAACCTGGGAGGCGGAGGTTGCAGTGAGCCTAGATCGCGCCACTGCACTCCAGCCTGGGCAACAAGAGCAAAACTCCATCTCAAAAAAAAAAAAAAAAAAGCTGGGCGCGGTGGCTCATGCCTGTAATCCCAGCACTTTGGGAGGCCGAGGCGGGTGGATCACCTGAGGTCGGTAGTTCAAGACCAGCCTGACCAACATGGAGAAACCTCGTCTCTACTAAAAATACAAAATTAGCCAGGCGTGGTGGCACATGCCTATAATCCCAGCTACTAGGGAGGCTGAGGCAGGAGAATTGCTTGAACCTGGGAGGCGGAGGTTGCGGTGAGCCGAGATCTTGCCATTGCACTCCAGCCTGGGCAACAAGAGTGAAACTCCGTCTCCAGAAAAAAAAGAATAGATATGAATTATTATCAATGCTAATGCTAATGCTTCCTCCCTGAAATACTCTCCTCCCTTGCTTCCAGGACAGAGTCTGATGGCTCTTCCCGCCATTCCAATGAATGAATGCTCCCTTCTCAGTCGTTATTGATTTGTTCTGATCTTCCAAATCTCTACACACTAGAGAACTCCAAGGTTCAAGGTTTGGTGTTTTGACTTCAAAAATATCATGTTCATAAATCCAGGCAGGACGCTTGCTCTAAATCCTAGGTATAAATCCAACTACCTGCTTGACTTACACTGCCAACACCTAGAACAGTGGCTAACACAAAGGCACTCCAAGTTTTATTTATGGAATAAATAAGTGGGCCGGGCGCAGTGGCTTACACCTGTAATCCCAGCACCTTGGGAGGCCAAGACAGGTGATCACCTGAGGTCAGCAGTTCTGACTCCAGCCTGGCCAACATAGTGAAACCCCATCTCTACTAAAAATACAAAAATTAGCTGGGTGTGGTGGCGCAGGCCTGTAATCCCAGCTACTCAGGAGGGTGAGGGACAAGAATCACTTGAACTTGGGAGGTGGAGGTTGAAGTGAGCTGAGACTGCACCACTGCACTCCAGCCTGGGTAACAAAGTGACACTCTCAAAAAATAAACAAGCAGGCCTTTGAGTCCCTATGCTTAGGCCCGTTCCCAGACTGTGGAGTGCTACTTTCATTTTCAATAAAACCCTTCATTCCTTCCTTGCTTTGTTTGGGCATTTTGTCCAATTCTTTGTTCAAGACGCCAAGAACTTGGACACTCTCCACTGGTACCATATTTTGGTGAGCCAGCCAGAAGGAAGTCAAGCAGGTTCACTATGACCGCTCAGGGAGACAGAACCCAGAAGCCTGGCATGTTGGCAAAAGGGTAAAGAAAGCTTTTATTTTTTTGAGACGGAGTCTCGCTGTCATCCAGGCTGGAGTGTGGTGGCGCGATCTCGGCTCACCACAACCTCTGCCTCCTGGTTCAAGCAATTCTCCTGCCTCAGCCTCCTGAGTAGCTGGGATTACAGGTGCATGTCACCATGCCCGACTAATTTTTGTAATTTTAGTAGAGACAGTGTTTCACCACGTTGGTCAGGCTGGTCTCAAACTCCTGACCTTGTGATCCACCCGCCTTGGCCTCCCAAAGTGCTAGGATTACACGTATGAGCCACCACGCCCAGCCCTAAGAAAGTGTTTTATGGTTTGAATCTTCTGGAAACATCAAAGAAAGACAGTCACTGGGCATGGTGGCTCACGCCTGTAATCCCAGCACTCTGGGAAGCCAAGGAAGGCGGATCACAAGGTCAGGAGATTGAGCCCATCCTGGCTAACATGGTGAAACTCCATCTCTACTAAAAATACAAAAAAACTAGCTGGGCATGGTGGCACACGCCTATACTCCCAGCTACTTGGGATGCTGAGGCAGGAGAATCGCTTGAACCTGGGAGGCAGAGGCTGCAGTGAGCTGAGATCACGCCACTGCACTCCAGCCTGGGCAACAGAGTGACACTCCATCTCAAAACAAAGAAAGAAAGACTGTCCTTGCCATCCACACTACAACAAAACTTTGGGACCTTGAACTTTGGGTTCATGGTCTCACAAATGAAAAGGGTCCCTCCACACTTTTGGAACTGTGCACCCACTGGAACCCTTGAGAGACCATCAAGCTTCAGATGATCATGCAACAAAGGTTCCAGCCAGTTCCAGGCGAAGACACCACCCCTAGCCATCGAGAAGCTACCCTGCCTCCACTAGATGGAGCAGGGCGCGAGTTCTGTGATCCCCAATAGGTAGAGACCACAACCCAAGTCAGCATGAAGCAGTTACAGAAAAAAAGACCATTGGTTCCTCTGCCTCCCATAAAGATTTATGAGGATCACATCTCTAAGTGGGGAGATGAGGCAAGAAAATAGAGTCTGGAAGCAGGGAACAGAAGGCCAATTCACAATTCAGCTATAACAGGAAATATCCTCTCCATAGGGCATACACCAAGTAAATGACTTTGTAACTTTACTTCATCCTCTTCATTTACACAGGGCATACCCCAAGTAGAGGGTATTTAAACTCACAAAAACTCTGTAACAGGGCCTTCGAGCCCCTATGCTCAGGCCCACACTGTAGAGTGTACTTTCATTTTCAATAAAACCCTTCATTCCTCCCCTGCAAAAAAAAAATAAATAAGTGACTGATTTTTAAAAATATAATGCGCTCTACAAAAGTAAAGTAATTGGAGGGGAAAGGGAGGTGGGACAGGCAGAGAACAGAACTGGAGGCAGTCCATCTAGGGAATGGGACTGTGAGGCCATACTTGTGAAACATTTGGACTGCTATTCTACAACTTTTATTTGGTGTGTTCGTTGCACAGCTATTTGAAATGTTTAATAAAGCTTTATAAACTTAAAAAGAATGCACTCATATAAGCAGTTAATGTAAATATACTTGTATTATTCTAAGTGAAAGGGCAAAAGAATAAACATACAACATTTTGAAAATGAGCTATTTTTTGCAACCTCTAAAAGTTTTTCCACTGTGCCAGGTTATTAAACTAGGAATATCCTGCTCCATCCTGGCACACCAAAAGTCTCCTTTTAAGCTACAATAGACTTGAAGCATAAAATAAAACTTAAGAAGTATTTTCAGCTGGGCGTGGTGGCTCACGCCTGTAATCCTAGCACTTTGGGAGGCCAAAGCGGGTAGATCACCTAAGATCAGGAGTTCAAGACCAGCCTGACCAACATGGTGAAACCCCATCTCTACTGAAAACACGAAAAAATTAGTCGGGCGTGGTGGCACACGCCTGTAATCCCAGCTACTTGGAAGGCTGAGGAGGGAGAATCGCTTGAACCCGGGAGGTGGAGGTTGCAGTGAGCCGAGTTCACGCCACTGCACTCCAGCCTGTGTGACAAGAGTAAGACTCCATCTCAAAAAAAAAAAAAAAAAGTATTTTCACGTTATCTAGATTTCGTTGTTTTAATGGCATAAATATTATTGACAGTGTCCTAGTACCCACCCTGCCCCAGTTATAAAAGTAGACATTTCTTTAAAAATTAGTATGTTTTACCCATATGAAAAAAGAAAACTATTAGCTAGGTATGGTGGTGCATGCCTATAATCCCAGCTACTCGGGAGTCTGAGGCACAAGAATCACTTGAATGTGGGACGTAGAGATTACAGGGAGCCAAGATCACACCACTGCACTCCAGCCTGGGCAACAGAGCAAGACAGTATCTCAAAAAAAAAACAGAAAACTAGCATTCCATGTAGACTAGACCACTCTATTACCCAGATTATATAAATAAACAGACACCTCATAATCCAACAATATTTGAAAACAAATGTAATGAACACCCTTAATAGTACATACACAAATTAACTATTAATAAAATCTTACTTATGATATTGTTGAGTTTTCTGCATCAGCTTCTCTGGCAAGCCATCTTCATCATCAAACTGCTCCATGGGTTCCACAATGACTGGACGAGGGGTCCTGGATAGGTATAAAAGCATTCATAAAAATTAACACGGTGCCAAGAATTAATACCTTCTTAAAAGAAATGTTTTATAATAATAAAGATATATACTTAGAAAATGTCTCACTTGAGAAAAATGTCTCAGAAGTATCATTTGTACTCATAAAAATCAGTCAATAGCCGAAGCAGTGGCTCACGCCTGTAATCCCAGTACTTTGGGAGGCCAAGGCGGGCAGATCACTTGAGGTCAGGAGTTCAAGACCATCCAGGCCAACATGGTGAAACTCCGTCTCTACTGAAAATACAAAAAATTAGCCGGGCATTGTGGTGTGTGCCAGCTACTCAAGAGGCTGAGGCAGGAGAATTGCTTGAACCTGGGAGGGAGAGGTTGAAGTGAGTGGAGATTGCATCACTGCACTCCAGCCTGGGCAACAGAGCAAGACTCCATTTCGAGAAAAAAAAAAAAATTCAGTCAATAAACATTTACTGAGCCAGAGAGAGATGAATGTCAAAAGCCACAAAAAGATGAGTAAATAAAGCAACAATCATGAACCAGCATAACAGCTATAGTTAACATTTAGAAAGTATGATGAAAACGAGTTTGTATCTAACTCATGTTTTATATGTGTGGTCATCATCATAGCCACTGCTTCAGCTATTGACTGATTTTTATGAGTACAAATGATACTTCTGAGACATTTTTCTCAAGTGAGACATTTTCTAAGTATGTATCTTTATCATCAACATGTCCCACCACCTCAACCCACCCACCTGTGCCCACCACCCGGTTTCCCTGTATCGATCAGTATTGTCCAGGAAGTTCTTAAAAATGTTGGCCAGGAGGCACAGTGGCTCACACCTGTAATCCCAGCACTTTGGAAGGCCAAGGCAGGCGGACCACCTGAGGTTAAGAGTTTGAGACCAGTGGGGCCAACATGGTGAAATCCCATCTCTACTAAAACTACAAAATTTAGCCAGGCGTGGTGGCACATGCCTGTAGTCCCAGCTACTCAGGATGCTGAGGTATGAGAATTGCTTGAACTCAGGAGGCAGAGGTTGCAGTGAGTGGCGATCGCACCACTGTACTCCAGCCTGGGCGGCAGAGCGAGACTCTTGTCTCAAAAAAAAATAATGTTAAAGCTGAGAATCAGATCTAAAACATGTCAGCGAAGTGGCTCACATCTGTAATTCCAGTGCTTTGGGAAGCAGAGGCGGGGAAGATGGCTGGAGCCCAGAAGTTTGAGACCAGCCTGGGAAAGATGACGAGACCCTGTCTCTATAATATATTTTAAAATTAGCCAGGTGGCATACACTACTCAGGAGGCTGAGGTGGGAGGCTCACTTGAGCCCAGGAATTTGAGGCTGCAGTGAGCTACGATAAAGCCACTGAACTCTAGCCTGGGCAATAAGGCAAGACGCTATCTCTAAATTAAAATAAAAATAAAAGATGTTAGCCAGACAAAAGGGAAAGAGGGAAGGCAGAAGACACCAGACATTCAAGGAGAAAAGTTGGGAGAAGGAAGTGACAAGAAGAGTGGGTGATGAAAGATATGACTAGAGGCCCTCCTTCTTTACTGTTTTCTTGAGTAAAACAGGAGAAAAGGAGAGTTCATGGAGGGAAGGAGGAATAAGTAGAATGGATGGCACACTGATATTAAAATTTCCTTTGAGACTGGCTCTTCACCATGCAATTAAAATCTATTTATACTACCTTCAAAATAGTGATGCTTCAGAGAGAAAAAACTAAGCTAGAAAGATGAAGGGGGTTTTTGGACTCCAAAAGTTTCTCTTACACATAATACCAGAGATTGACACAGACTTTAGATCCTAAATGTTAAGAAAAGACACAAAAACTTTTCAAAATTATTACTGAGTTAGTGAAGACATTTTAAGGAAACAGTTAAAGCAGGTATGGAACATCATGAAGTGGTGAAATGAGATTACAGAAACCTCACATAAACTGAATAGGAACCCAAAGGTAAAGAGACTTAAGACATGGTACTTCTAAAAGTACCCAAAAAGGCCCAGGGCCAAAATGAAAATGATGCATTTTATGGACCATTCATCCGCTGGAAGCTATGGCAGGGCCACAAACAAAGAACAGTAACAGAACCAGACAAGAGGTACACCTAAGCAGGGGCCAACAAAGAAATAAGCAAACCCCTCCAGTAACACAAGACCACCCCCCTTCAAACAAACTTTAGAAACAGAGAATTAAGAGGGAAAAATGAACTAAGCAGATGATATGTCATTCCTCAGAAATGACAAAAGTATATGAAGCCAAGGGAAACCGTAATCAGTAGTAAGAGAGAAAACTCTGACATCTCTGTACTCTCAAATATGTTAGAGATTTTAACAAATTGTACACTTTTCACATGTAAGTTTGGGCCACTAGACAACTCTTACACAGTATGGGAGAGAAGAAGTACAGATTTCTAAGAGGGAACTTAATCGATACAAACAAATTTATAGTCTCCCTCTACCACTCACTCTCTATATTCATCTTGCTCCTACAATTCCACTTCTAGAGAGACACATAAACCAGTAAGCAAAGATCAATCACAACCACATTCATCAATTACACAACATAAAAAGACCAAGGAACATGGGTATGTACTGTGTACAAGGGAATTACTTAAGGGACTGTATCTTATTTTTATTTATTGGAACACATGCTAAAATGTTAACATCTATGGTTTCATTGTACATACACCACTCCCTACAGAAGCTCCCTTTGTCCACCTTCTGACTCATCTTGTTTATTTCACTTTCATCTTTAGGTATAACCAAAGTTTGTAAAACTCAACCTAAGGTCAGGCACGGTGGCTCACGGCTGTAATCCCAGCACTTTGGGAGGCCAAGGCAGGTGGATCACTCAGGAGTTTGAGACCAGCCTGACCAACATGTGAAATCCCATCTCTACTAACACAAAAAATTAGCTGGGTGTGGTGGTGCATGCCTGTAGTCCCAGCTACTTGGGAGGCTGAGGCAGGATAATCACTTGAACCCAGGAAGCGGAGGTTGTAGTGAGCTAAGACTGTGCCATTGCACTCCAGCCTGGGCAACAAGGGCAAAACTATTTCAAAAAACAAACAAACAAACAAACAAAAACTCAAATTCTGTTTGCCATAGGTATAATAACTAAATTTATTTTTTTTTCTTGAGACAGTGTCTCACTCTGTTGTCCAGGCTGGAGTGCAGTGGCGCAATCACAGCTCACTGCAGCCTCAAACTCCGGGGCTCAAGATATCCTCTCGCTTCAGCCTCCCAAAGTGCTGGGATTACAGCCATGAGCGACTACGTCTGCCCAGGTTACTCTTTTTGCAAATGTGTACATAGTAAGTGGAAAACAGCTGGGCACGGTGGCTCATGCCTGTAACTCCAGCATTTTGGGAGGCCGAGGCAGGCGGATCACAAGGTCAGGAGTTCAAGACCAGCCTGACTAATATGGTGAAACCCCGTCTCTACTAAAAAATATAAAAATAATTAGCTAGGCGTGGTGGCACACACCTGTAATCCCAGCTACTCAGGAGGCCGAGGCAGGAGAATTGCTTGAACCCAAGAGGCAGAGGTTGCGGTGAGCTGAGATCGTGCCACTGCACTCCAGCCTGGGAGACAGAGGGAGACTCTGTCTCAAAACAAAAAAAGTAGAAAACAGATGGAAAAGAAACAAATCAAAGTCTTCAACCATAATGTTAAATCTGAAGTTACTGCTTGGATTTTTGTTTTTCTCCCCATTTTACCACCAAGTCAATCATTAGTTTGGTTATAAACGTGAAGGACTGAAAGAGAGGCGCTTCGGTACTGAGGCCCTGGGGTTTAGAGCAGGTTATGAGCTATGTATCCTTCAGCTAGGAGGTTCACCCGCGCTAGCCGAAGTTTTCTCAGCGCATCATAGGGTTGTTATGATAACGAAAGAAGAAAAGTAGGGCACTTAGCACAGTTCTTGGTAAAGAGAGTTCATTAAATGAAAGTGAAGTTGGCTGGGCGTGGTGGCTCATGCCTGTAATCGCAACACCTTGGGAGGCCAAGGCGAGTGTATCACCTGAGGTCGGTAGTTTAAGACCAGCCTGGCCAACATGGTAAAACCCCATCTCTACTAAGAAATACAGAAAAATTGGCTGGGCGTGGTGGCGGGCGGCAGCTGTGGTCCCAGCTACTCAGGAGACTGAGGAACGAGAATTGCTTGAATCCAGGAGGTGGAAGTTGCAGTGAGCAGAGATCACACCACTGCGCTTCAGCCTGCACAGCAGACTGAAACCCTGTCTTGGAAAAAAAAAAAAACTGAAAGTTTTTTTTGGGTGGTAAGAGGGGAAAAAGTATTTCAGTGTTCTTTCAGGCCTGAAAATACCAAAATTTAAAGCGTTAATTTATTTACAAAAACACTTGAAAAATGTTTCATTGTGGAAAAACTTAAATAGTAAGTTTTGTAGAAGAAAGAAGGCCCCTGAAATCCTAACATGTGGAGAGGAGCTCTGATCACATTTTTGTGAAAACCACTTAAGACTTGCCTTTCTGTTGGATATATGCATAACATTACATAAAGTGAATCACCTATACATGCTTTTTTCCAGATATCCAATGTACTCAATGTAAAATGGCACCATTTTACGCACTGCATGCATGCACAATAATTTTTTTAACCATACCAACTAGTATACATCTGGGGTTTTCATGTTTTCTGTAATGATATATAATACAAATTACGTATTTGTGACTGATCTTTCCTCATTGTGGCTGATCTTTCCTTAGAACTGTGGAAACAAGGTAGAATATACAGTACTAAAAACATGGCGACTTAAGGGCCGGGCAAGGTGGCTTCTGCCTGTAATCCCAGCACTCTGGCAGACTGAAGTGGGAGGATCATTTGAGGCCAGGAATTCCAGGTTACAATGAGCTATGATCATGGCACTGCACGCCAACCTGGGTGACAGCAGAACTTGCCTTAAAAAAAAAAAAAAAAAAAAAGTGACTTAAAAGATACACAATATTTTGCGTATGTAATTTCTTTTTTTTTTTTTGAGACAGGGTCTCATTCTGTTGCCCAGGCTGCCATGCAGTGGATTAACAGGATGATAATATTAATAAAATACTTTATGATGGAGAAAAAAATCAAATCACTAGGATCTAACAATGATATCTTAAATTTACAAAATGACACAATAGATCTATGTGGTAATTTTAAGAAAAGGGATCTAATTTTTTTTTCTTTTTTTTTTTTGAGAGACAGTCTCACTACATTGCTCAAGCTAGTCTCAAACTCCTGGACTCAAGCAAACCTCAGCCTTCAGAGTAGCTGGGACTACAGGTGCCTACTACTACAATTCAGCCTGTTTTAATTTTTTTTAATTTTTCTTTTTGTTCTTTTGAAGACCTCTAAGAAATAAGGAAGTATCAATCTTTACAAATAACTACAAATAACAAATAAGGAAATATCAATCTTTACAAAAAAAGAAAGCAAAAAACTAAAATTGGATCCAATTAGCACTGATAGTATATCAAGGGTTAATGTTGCTTTCCTCAAAAGTTAAGTAGCAATTTATACTTACTAGCAGGTTTTTCTAGATAACTCATTACTTTCAACAGGCAATGGAAATATTATGTTTTTCTTAAAGAATTTTTTTTTTGTCTAAAAGTAATCTCATTTAATGGAAAAATATGATAAAGCAAATAAAATGTTGGAAAAAGTAATCCCTTTCAAATATAAACATAAAATAGGAAAAGTACAAAATTATTTTTGTACTCTTCTGCACAGGAAAAGCGTGCAGGAAAGAGTTTAAAAGAGCAAGCCTGCAGCGGGGCGCGGTGGCTCACGCCTGTAATCCCAGGACTTTGGGAGGCCGACGCAGGTGAATCACTTGAGGTCAGGAGTTCGAGACTAGCCTGGTCAACATAGTGAAACCCCGTCCCCACTAAAAATACAAAAATTAGCCAGGCATGGTGAACATCTGTAGTCCCAGCTATTCAGGCGGCTGAGGCACTGAGGCACATGAATCGCTTGAACCCAGGAGGCAGAGGTTGCAGTGAGCCAAGAACATGCCACAGAACTCCAGCCTGAGTGACAGAGCGAGATCCTGTCTCAAATAAATAAATAAATAAATTAATTAATTAATTAAATAAATCCTACCAGCCAGGAGCGGCGGCTTGTGACTGTAATCCTAGCACTTTGGGAGGCCAAAACGGGCAGATCGCTTGAGCCCAGGAGTTCAAGGCCAGCCTGGGCCATGTGGCGAAAATACAAAAAGTACAAAAATTAGCCAGGCATGGGGTGGCTGGTGCATGCCTATAGGTGTGGTGGTGCATGCCTATAGTCCCAGCAACTTGGGAGGCTGAGGTGGAAGGATGACTTGAGCCCAGCAGGTCGAGGCTGCAATCAGCTGTGATCATGCCACTGCACTCCAGCCTGGGAGGCACACTGAGACACTGCCTCAAGAAAAAAAAAGAAAAAAAAAAAGGACAAGAACAATGGCTCACACTTGTAATCCCAGTACTCTGGGAGGCTGTGGCCGGCTGAGACAGGTGGATTGCTTGAGCTCAGGAGTTGAAGCCCAGCCTTCAAATGGGCAAAATGACAAAATCCACCTCTACAAAAAAGTACAAAAATTAGGCCTGGAGCAGTGGCTCACGTCTGTAATCCCAGCACTCTAGGAGGCTGAGGCAGGCAGATCACCTAAGGCCAGGAGTTCAAGGCCAGCGTAGCCAATATGGTGAAACCCCATCTCTATTAAAAA
This sequence comes from Macaca fascicularis, assembly GCF_037993035.2. Taxonomy (NCBI): domain Eukaryota; kingdom Metazoa; phylum Chordata; class Mammalia; order Primates; family Cercopithecidae; genus Macaca; species Macaca fascicularis. The sequence continues at coordinate 1,938,086 of NC_088391.1, read as the reverse complement.
TAAAAAATTAAAAAATTAAGAATTAAATTAAAATAAAATGGAAAAGCAAAATCTATGACAATCTGAAGAGCATTCTCTAAGGAAAGAGAACAAGAGCAAAGCCTCTGACAAGATTGTGTTGTAAAACAGCAGATATAGCATGAATCTCAGTTTTAGTATCAATGCTTAATAGTCAAGAATAAGTTTTAAAATGCTTACAAATCAGCAACTAAGCTCCATGGAGCCAGGAAACAAAAACTTTTAAATTCAATTCTCTAAACCCTAAAACATCTGAATGATCCCAACCAAGAGCTGACAGCACCATACAATAAGCAAATACAAAGAACCTAAATACCTAAAAAAATAAAATTGGATGATTATAACCTGATTTCAAAGCTTAGGGTAAATATGGCAATTAAGCAAGTACGATTTTGGAACTGACAAACTGGTCAATGAAACAAAAAAAGTACAGATTTTTTTCCCAGGTTTTTTAAATAAAGATGCAAGGGTAACAGGGTAACAAAGGGGAAATCATAAATCTTTTCAATTAATGGTGCCGAACAACTGGAAACCTGCACAATAAAAAGGATTTTTACGTTACACTCAAAATGTATAAATGTTAAAGCTATAAAATTTCTCAAGAAAACATAAGAAAAGTTTTGCAATCTTAGGCAAAGATCATACAAGGACACAGAACAAACCATACAAGAAAAAAAAATTGACAAAATTTGGACTTCACAAAATATAAAAACATCTGCTCTTTGAGGGTCACTGTTAAAGTTAAAACATTTCACAGATGCAATGGCTCACACCTGTAATTCCAGCACTTTGGGAGGCTAAGACAGGAGGATAGTTTAAGCTCAGGAGTTAGGGACCAGTCTGGGCAACACAGCAAGACCTCGTATCTACTTTAAAAAAAAAAAATCAAAAAATTAGCCAGGCGTGGTGGCGCATGCCTGCAGTACTAGCTACTCAGCAGGCTAAGGAAGGAGAATCATTTGAGCCCAGGAGGTCAAGGCTGCAGTAAGCCGAGATCACTCCACTGCACTTCAGCCTGAGTGACAGAGCGAGACCGTGTCCCCAAAAAATAAATAAATAAATAAAAAGAAAAGAAAATTTAAAAACAAGCCACAGACTGGAAGATTTATAATACAGACATACCTAGATTTTTAATTCAGTAAGAAGACAATCTGCCCAATTAAAAATGAACAAAGAGGGGCCGGGTGCGGTGGCTCACACCTGTAATCCCAGCACTTTGGGAGGCTGAGGTGGGCGGATCAAAAGGTCAGGAGATCAAGACCATCCTGGCTAACACGGTGAAACCCCGTCTCTACTAAAAATACAAAAAAAATTAGCCAGACATGGTGACTGGTGTCTGTAGTCCCAGCTATTCGGGAGGATTAGGCAGGAGAATGGCGTGAACTCGGGAGGCAGACCTTGCAGTGAGCCGAGATCGTGCCACTGCACTCCAGCCTGGGCGACAGAGCGAGACTCTGTCTCAGAAAAAAAAAAAAAAAGAACAAGGGGGACATCTAAAAAAAATGGACAAAAATATTTTAGATATTTCAGGAAAGATATATAATTGGCCAAAAAGCACATGAAAAGATGCTCATCATTAGTCATGAGGAAACTAAAATTTAAATCATGATGAGATTGCGCTAAACTAACTAGAATATCTAAGTCTAAAAAGCACCAAGTGCAACTGGGCACAGTGGCTCACACCTGTAATCCCAGCACTCAGGGAGACTGAAGCAGGTGGATCACTTGAGGCCAGGAGTTCCTGACCAGTCTAGCCAACACGGCAAAACCCCATCTCTACTGCAAAAAAAAAAAAAAAAACTTAGCCAGGCATAGTGGTGCACGCCTGTAGTCCCAGCTACTCAGGAGGCTGAGGCACAATTATCACTTGAACTCAGGAGGCAGAGATTATAGTGAGCCGAGATGGAATCACTGCACTCTAGCCTGGGCGACACATGGAGACCCTGTCTCAACAAACAAATTAACAAAATATTAAAGATAGGCTGGGCACGGTGGCTCATGCCTGTAATCCCAGCACTGTGGGAGGCCAAGCGGGTGGATCAGGAGGTCAGGAGTTCAAGACCAGCCTGACCGAGATGGTGAAACCCTGTCTCTACTAAAAATACAAAAATTAGCTGGGCGTGGTGGCAGGCACCTGTGATCCCAGCTACTCGGGAGGCTGAGGCAGAGAACTGCTTGAACCTGGAGGCAGAGGTTGCAGTGAGCCGAGGTCACGTCACTACACTCCAGCCTGCGCAACAGTGAGGCTCCATCTCAAAAAAAAAAAAAAAAACTAAAAAAACTAAAATTAAAAAAAATTAAAAAATTAAAAATAGGCCAGGCACACTGCCTCAGACCTGTAATCCCAGCACTCTGGGAGGCCAAGATGGGCGGATCAAGAGCTCAAGAGATGGAGACCATCCTGGCCAACTTGGTGAAACCTCATCTCTACTAAAATTACAAAAATTAGCCGGGCGTGGTAGCACGCGCCTATAGTCCTAGCTACTCGGGAGGTTGAGGCAGAAGAATCACCTGAACCCGGAAGGCAGAGGCTGCAGTGAGCCGAGATCGCTCCACTGCACTCCAGCCTGGATGACAGAGCAAGACTTCGTCTCAAAATAATAATAATAATAAGGCCAGGCGTGGTGGCTCACGCCTGTAATCCCAGCACTTTGGGAGGCCAAACTGAAGTCCAGAGTTCAAGACCACCCTGACGAACATGTAGAAACCCCGTCTTACTAAAAATACAAAATTAGCCAGGCATGGTGGCACATGCCTGTAATCCCAGCTATTTGGGAGGCTGAGGCAGGAGAATTGCTTGAACCCAGGAGGCGGAGGTTGCAGTGAGCTGAGATGGCGCCATTGCACTCCAGCCTGGGCAACAAGAGCGAAAACTCCGTCTCAAAAAATGACAATAAAAAAATAAAATAAAAATAAAAAATAAAAACACCAAGTGTGGGTAAAATGTGGAGCAACTGGAAGTAACTCACTCATTGCTGGTAGGAATGTAAAATGGTACACCACTATAGAAAAGAGCTTGGCAGTTTCTTATAAAGTTAAACATACAGAATTTACCCCTAAATATTTACCTAAGTCACATGAAAGCCTAATATTTACAAGAAGCCTTGTAAACAAATACTCATAGTAGCTTTATTCACAATGGCCAGTAGTTGTAAGCAACTCAAATATCCATCCATATATCACGGACAAAACACAGTTATGTCCATACCATGGAATACGACTCAGCCATAAAAAGGAACAAAATACTATACACACGAAGATATGAATGAAATCTCATAAACACATGCTAAGCGAGAGAAGCCAGACACAGAAGAATACATACTATATGATTTCACTTAATATTAGAAAACACAAAACGTATTTATAGTAACAGAAATAGCTATCTAAGGCAGGTAGAGTACAAAATAACTGTAAAAAGGCACAGAGAACTTCTGTGGGGTAATGGAAGTGTTCTGTATTTTTATTATGGCAGTGCGTTACATGAGTACATATGTTTGTTAAAACTCATTGAGCTCAGCCGGGCGAAGTGGCTCATGCCTGTAATCCCAGCACTTGGGGAGGCCCAGGCAGGTGGATTACTTAAGGTCAGGAGTTCCAGACCAGCCTGGCCAACATGGTGAAATCCAGTTTCTACAAAAATACAGGACAGTCATGGTGGCTCATGTATGTAATCCCAGCACTTTGGGAGGCCGAGGTGGGCGGATCACCTGAGGTCAGGAGTTCCAGACCAGCCTGCCCAATATGGTGAAACCCCGTCTCTACTAAAAATATAAAAATTAGTCAGACACAGTGGCTTACGCCTGGAATCCCAGCTACTCGGGAGGCTGAGGAAGGAGAATTGCTTGAACGTGGGAGGGAGAGGTTACAGTTCGTCGAGATTGCCACTGCACTCCAGCCTAGGCAACAGAGTAAGACTCATCTCCCAAAAAAAACCAAAACAAAAAAAAACCAAAAAAAAAAACCACCTCATTGAGCTCTACAACAGAATTTTTTTTTTAATTATTTTATTACTATTATTTTTTTAATTTTCTTTTTAAATAGAGACAGGGTCTCATTGCAACCTTGACCTCCTAGGCTCAAGTGATCCTCCCATCTCAGCCTCCTGCATAGCTGGGACAACAGGGCAAATAGCTGAGACTACTGTGCACTCCACCACGCAGCCCCCAAGATGTTTTTATGTTGTTGTTGTTTTTGTTTTTTTTAGGCAGAGTCTTGCTCTGTCGCCCAGTCTGGAGTGCAATGACACAATCTGAACTCACTGCAACCTCCGTCCCCCAGGTCCAACCAATTCTGGTGACTCACCCTCCCAAGTAGCTGTGCTTACAGGCACACACCACCAAGCCCAGCTAATTTTTCATATTTTTAATAGAGACAGGGTTTCGCCATTTGCCCAGGCTGGTCTCAAACTCCTGAGCTCAGGCAATCCACCTGCCTCGGCCTCCCAGAATGCTAGGATTACAGGCGTGAGCCACCGAGCCTGGCCCAAGGTACTATTTTTTTTGAGACAAGGTCACTCAGTCACCCAGGCTGGAGTGCAGTGGCACGATCTGGGATCACTGCAACCTCTGCCTCCAAGGTTCAAGCAATTCTCGTGCCTCAGCCTCCTGAGTAGGTGGGATTACAGGGATGTGTCACCACGCCCAATTAATTTTTGTATTTTTAGTAGAGATGAGGGTTTTTTTTGTTTTGTTTTGTTTTTGTTTTTTTTTTTTGAGACAGTCTGTCACCCAGGCAGGAGTGCAGTGGCACCATCTCGGCTCACTGCAACCTCCGACTCCCAGAGTCAAGTGATTCTCGAGCCTCAGCCTCCCCAGTAGCTGGGACTACAGGCGCACATCACCACGGCCAGCTAATTTTTGTATTTTTAGTAGAGTCGGGGTTTCGTGCCATGTTGGCCAGGCTAGTCATGAACTCCTGACCTGAGGTGATCTACCTGCTGAAAGTCTGGGGCTTGAGCCACCGCACCCCTGAGGTGCTTTTTATGAAGGTAAATTAGATGTCAATAAAGCTGATAACAGTTTCTGAAAGGATTATCTTAACTTCACAGATTTTACTTTGTATATATATGTTCAGTAAGTTAAATGAAATCATAATACAAAACACTGCTGAGATTTAAACTCTGAAGTTTGAAGAAAGTACATGACTCTTCACTCCTACAAGTACACAAAAATTTCTTATTTGTATTCACTGAATATTTACTCAACACCTACTTACCATATGCTAGTATCAACTGCAAGGAAAGACAGAATTCCAGAACAAAGAGAAGCCCATATGTAACTGGATAGAAGAAGGACAAGATATTTAAAACTTACGTTGTTAGCAAGAATGCCCCATCACCACATCTTTCCAGAGCCTTTCGTGCAGGAGGTTTTGCTGCAAATTCTACAAAACCTTTTCCCGTAGCTCTACCGCGATCATCCACAACCACAACAGCTTTCTCTACAGGACCAAACTGAGAAAATGCTTGCTCTAGCAGCTCATTGGAAACAACTGGAGAAAGGTTCTTGACAGTTAAGGCAGCTCCATGCGTAGCAAAGCGAATTCGTAGAGGTCTGCTCTTCAAAATAGTGCCATCCAGCTCTGCTTTTGCAATTTCAGCCAGTGTTCTGGATTCCTTTTTAGGAAGAAAAAACATTGTTAGAAGATGACAGTAACAGAAAAAATTTAAAACACTCTTTGGCTTCTAGGGAGAACGAGGTAGCTTTAGCAAATGGCTGACAGGGTCGATTTGATTTTTTATCTTTTAACTTTGGTATCACAGGGTTTTTAACTATTCAATCATCATTTTAAACATTTTAATTAAAAGGTCCGAACTCCGTTGTTTTGTTAAAAGTAATCGTTTAAAGATTAGCTCCTCATAAGGCTAGTTACCAACTATTAAATATTCAAAGCAATGGAGTTTCAAAATCTCCTACATATATTAAAAACATATTAATAACTTGACTAGAGGCTGGGCACAGTGGCTAACCCCTGTAATCCCAGCACTTTCAGAGGCTGAAGCGGGCGGCTCACCTGAGGTCAGGAGTTTGAGACCAGCCTGGCCGACATGGTGAAACCCCATCTCTACTAAAAATACAAAAATTACCTGGGCGTGGTGGCGGCGCCTTAATCCCAACTACCGGGAGGCTGAGGTAAGAGATCTCTTGAATCCAGGAGGCGGAGGTTGCAGTGAGCCGAGATGGCGCCACTGCACTCCAGCCTGATCAACAGAGCAAGACTCTGTCTCAGGAAAAATAAAAATAAAAAATAACAATAACTTGGCTAGAAACTATCATCAAAGGAATAATTCTCTCCATACCCTTACGTTTTTCATCTCTTTTCTTTTTTTTTTTTTTTTTGAGACAGAATCTGGCACCGTCACCCGGGCTAGAGCACAATGGTGCAATCTCGGCTCACTGTAACCTCTGCCTCCCGGGTTCAAGAGATTCTCCTGCCTCAGCTTCCTGAGTAGCTGGGACTACAGGCGAACGCCAGCACGCCCAGCTAATTTTTTGTATTTTGTATTGAAACCCCAGCAGAGACGGGGTTTCACCATGTTGGCCAGGCTGGTCTCGAACTCCTGACCTCGAGATTCGCCCACCTCAGCTTCCCAAAGTGTTGGGATTACAGGCATGAGCCACCGCACTCGGCCTGTTTTTTATGTCTTAACAAAACATTCCGCCTCTGTACAGCCAGACAAATCACCTTTTCTTTTTATTTCCATTTCTTCTCAATATTATAAGTAAAAACTATTAGTTCTTGGGTTTTTTTTTCAGGAGAGGGAGGTGTCCTGAGACAGGGTCTTACTCTATTGCCCAGCCTGGAGTACAGTGGCACAATCATAGCTTACTGCAGCCTCAAACTCTGGGGCTCAAGGGATCCTCCTGCCTCACCCTCCCGACTAGCTGGGATTACGAATGTATGCCACCAAGTCTGGCTATTTTTTAATTTTTTGTAGAGATGGGGGGTCTCACTATATTGCCTATGCTGGTCTCTTGAACTCCTGGCCTCAAGCAGTCCTCTCGCCATAGCCTCCCAAAGTGTGAGATTACAGGTGTGAGCCCCCTTGCTCTAGCCAATGTCTTATTAATGACTTCTCCTGAAATACTGGCATGGGTTACACATTTCTCACCATCACATGAAGAGAAACAAAGGCAACATTCACGAGCTATAACAGTTCTCGCCATTATACAGAGAAGCAAGTGTACATATGCACTTATTATAAACTAAAAAATATGCTCACTGCTGAAACTAAAAGGTAAGAGAACTTCCTTCTACTTGGAGAATTCAAAGTTGGTGTAGAATATGGGCAGCACCTAAAACAATAAATAAGGAACTGGTAAATGTAATAGCGGTACGTCTTTTTCACTGTGTTATGGGAACTCTCCAGGGACAACTGAAGAGGAACATGTATATGTAAGAAGAATACAAACATACTATCTTATGAAAAATGTCTTAAGGTCACAAGAGCTCTTTATTCAATCCCTAAAATGTTCATGACAGCTTGAAATTATTGCCCTTTATTGCAAAAATCTACCTATAGAATTATTTTTCCAAAAACAAATGAAGTTACCCTTTTTAGAGACATACTCATCCCTCTGTATCCATGGATTCAAGAGAAGTAGATCAAAAATATTTAGGACCAGGCCCAATGGCTCACACCTGTCATCCTAGCACTTTGGAAGGCTGAGGCAGGCAGATCACTTGAGGTCAGGAGTTCAAGACCTGCCTCCTGGCCAACATAGCAAAACCCAGTCTCTATCAAAAAATACGAAAATTAGCCAGGGCATGGTAGTAAGCACCTGTAGTCCCAGCTACTTGGGGGGCTGAGGTGGGAGAATCTCTTGAACCCAGAAGGCAAGAGGTTGCAGTGAGCCGAGATCACACCACTGCACTCCAGCCTGGGTGACAGGGAGAGACTCGGTGTCAAAAAAAGAAAAAAGAAAAGAAAACATTCGGGAAAGAAACAATTTAAAATAATACAGACAGGCAGGGTAAGAGGGCTCACACCTGTAATCCCAGCACTTTAAGCCAAAACAGGAAGAATCCTTGAGGCCAGGAGTTTAAGACCAGCCTAGGTAAAACAGCAAGACCTCGTCTTGATTCCTTTAAAATAAAAAATAAAATTCAAATAAAATAAAATAAAATAGGCTGGGTGCAGTGGCTCATGCCTGCAGTCCCAGCACTTTAGGAGGCCGAGGTGGGCAGATCACGAGGTCAGGAGTTCGAGACCAGCCTAGCCAGCATGGTGAAACACCGTCTCTACTAAAAATACAAAAAAAAAAAAAAAAAAATTAGCCAGGCATGTGGCATGTGGCTGTAGTCCCAGCTACTCCGGAGGCTGAGGCAGAATCGCTTGAACCCGTGAGGCAGAGAATGCAGTGAGCTGAGACAGCGCCACTACACTCAGGCCTGGGCAATAGAGCGAGAATCCATCTCAAATAGATAACTAAATAAACCAAATAATACAGTATAACAGCTATTCATATAGCATTTACATTGTACTAGGTATTATAAGTAATCTAGAGATGATTTAAAGTATACAGGAGGATTGCATGGGTAATATGGAAAAACAATGCCATTTTTACACAGTATAAGGATTTAAGCATCTACGAATTTTAGTACTGGAGGAGGTCCTAGAATCAATTCCCCCCAGATACTGAGGGATGACTGCATTCTAAACAGTCGTTTTGTTTATTGCTTTTAACTCACTAGTAATAGTAGTAGCGGTTAGTAAACACCTAAAAAGAGATGGGCACTTTCTTACCTAATACATCATATAATCCAACAACTCTTGAGAAGTAGACTTTAGAAACAGTCTTGAAAGTAAGAATAGGGCCAAGCGCAGTGGCTCACGCCTGTAATCCCAGCACTTTGGGAGGCCGAGGCAGACGGATCACGAGGTCAGGAGATCGAGACCATCCTGGCTAACATGGTGAAACCCCGTTTCTACTAAAAATACAAAAAAATTAGCCGGGCGTGGCGGTGTGCGCCTGTAGTCCCAGCCGCTGGGGAGGCTGAGGCAGGAGAATGGCGTAAACCCATGAGGCGGAGCTTGCAGTGAGCCGAGATCGCACAATTGCACTCCAGCCTGGGTGACAGAGCAAGACTCCGTCTTAAAAAAAAAAAAAGAAAGAGAGAATAGGAAAAAATATGAAGACATTTTATGGGGTGATAACATGTATATTTTGATAGGGGTTTGAGTTAAACAGACGTATACATTTGTCAAAATTCACAAACGAGTGGCCAGGCATGGTGGCTCACACCTGTCATCCTAACACTTTGGGAAGCTGAGGCGGAGGGATCACTTAAGCCCAGGAGTTTGAGACCTGCCTGGGCAACATGAGAGAGACCTTGTCTCTACAAAAAACAAATAAAATTAGCCAGGTGTGGTGGTGTGTGCTTGTGGTCCCTGCAACCTGAGGGGCTGAGGTGTGAGGATCACTTGAGCCCAGGAAGTCGAGGCTTGATCAAGTGAGCCATGATCATGCCACTGCACTCCAGTCTGGGCACTCTGTCTCAAAAGAAAAAAAAAGAAAAAAAAAAAAAAATCACCAACCAGTACACTTAAAATTTTTGCCCTTTACCATATGTAAATTTTTTTTTTTTTTTTTTTTGAGACGGAGTCTCGCTCTGTCACCCAGGCTAGAGTGAGTGGCGCGATCTCGGCTCACTGCAAGCTCCGCCTCCCGGGTTCACGCCATTCTCCTGCCTCAGCCTCCTGAGTAGCTGGAACTACAGGCGCCTGCAACCACGCCCGGCTAATTTTTTTGTATTTTTAGTAGAGACGGGGTTTCACCGTGTTAGCCTGGATGGTCTCGATCTCCTGACTTTGTGATCCGCCCGCCTCAGCCTCCCAAAGTGCTGGGATTACAGGCATGAGCCACCGCGCCCGGCCAAAAAAGATAACTTTTGCATAAAAATGTTCACCAAATGGCGAGCTGTTTATCTAATGTCCAAAAAATAAAGAAATGCATTTATAATATTCAAAATGTAATGATTATTTAACCCGAATTTTAAGGAAATTTCCCTATTTCATTATTATTAGCAGTTGTGAATATCTGCCCTTCTCTTGAAGCCGCTTACATGTTGAAATGTTTGCCCTAAAAAATACAGTCTCTTGGCTGGGTGCCCTGGCTCATCTTTGAAATCCCAGCACTTTGGTAGGCCGAGGCGGGTGGAGCACGAGGTCAAGAGGGCGAGACCATCCTGGCCAACATGGGTGAAACCCCGTCTCTACCAAAAATACAAAAATCAGCTGGTCGTGGTCGCATGCGCCCATAGTCCCAGCTGGGAGGCTGAGGCAGGAGAATCGCTTGAACCCGGTAGGTGGAGGATGCAGTGAGCCAAGATCCCGCCACTGCACTCCAACCTGGTGACAGAGCAAGATTTCGTCTCAAAAAAACAGTATCTTAAAGGTTTTAGAAGTACATTAATTTTTTAAAAAAGAAAAAAGTAATAAAAATACAGTACCACGTAACTACAATTTTCTCTACATATTAAGATTTTGTATCGTCCAGACAGAGAACCCAATTTTTAAAGTCAAAGCTCCAGGCTGGGCACAGTGGCTCACCCTGTAATTCCAGCACTTTGGGAGGCCAAGACGGGAGGATCTCTTGAGCCCAGGAATTCGAAAGCAATCTGGGCAACATGGCGAAACGCTGCCTCTACAAAAAATCACAAAAATTAGGCGGGCTTGGGGGTGCATGACTGTAGTCCCAGCTACTCGGGAGGCTGAGGCAGGAGAACTGCTTGAGCCCAGGAGCTGAGATCACGCCACTGTACTCTACCTAGGGTGATAGCGCGAGACCCTGTCTCAAAAAAAAAAAAAAGGCGTAAACCTTCGCTATTTTTGTTTTGTTTTGTGATCTCAGCTCACTGCAGCCTCTGCCTCAGCCTCCCAAGTAACTGAGACTACAGGCGTGCACCACCACGCCCAGCTAATTTTTGTATTTTTAGTAGAGATGGAGTTTGACCAGGCTTGTTCAAATTTTTAAAAAATATAAAGGAATCACAATTTTTGCATAAATTATTGGAAAACTTTTCAAAATTTAGATTACAAGAGAGTAAGCTATATTACTCTGATACTAGGGTATGTATCAGTAATTTATGAAGTACTACTGTGTATCATCTATTCTCCCCCTATAAAAACGTGGAACTCTCCAGGATGTTTGGTAGAGAAACACTGTATTAGACACATAAAATTAAACACCGTCCCATTACCGCAGATTAAACGGCGTTACTTCAGTACAGAGTTTGGGCACCTAAGCAGTTTGAGGTAAAAAGCAGGCTGCACTGAGGTGAGAAATCAAGTGGGAGTCCAAGGCAGGAGGATCGCTCGTGCCCAGGAGTTCGAGACTAGCCTGATCAACACGGCGAGACCCCATTTCTATTAAAATAAATAAATTTAATTTAGAAATAAAGTGGTCTACCCTTAAACGCATATAGGTGTCGTTGAAGCCAAGGATGGGATGTGAATAACCGTCTAAGAAGCAAGTCTCCCGGATAGACCCTCACCAGTGATTCGTCTGGTGCGACTCAAGCTTCCGTTCCAAATTGACGTTCACTTCGTTTCTATTATGGCACAATTTTTGCCTTGAAGAATTCTCATCCCAAAACGCCGCCCGCCCCTGCCCCCGGGCCCTTTCGGTACCCGGGCAACGGGGAACCCCGGAGCGCTCGCGGCCTGAGCAGAGCGCACCGTGCCCGGGCCAGCGCCGGGCAGCAGGCCCGCAGCCACCGCAAGCACGACCGGCGCGCGGCGGAAAACGGCGGCCACCGAGAGCGCAGGAAATCCCGGGACCGCGAACTCGAAACCCGAGGGGAAGCGGCCAATCCCGCCCAGGGGAATCGGTGAGGCCGAGCGGCGCCACGGTTGCCACAGCTCACGGAGACGGCGTCCTAGGACGAGGGGGGCCTCAGCCCACGGCCCCGCGGCCGCCCCGGCAGCCCTTTTGTTCCCTCGCGCGGGCGGCCTGACACTCACCAGGCGGATGAAGCCGAAGCCACGGTCCCGGTTGATGAAGACTTCGCTGGGCTCGCCATAGCGTTCGAAGAGCCTCTTGAAGTCCTCCTCCGTGATGTCGGTGGGCAGGTTCCCCACGAAGAGGCGGCAGCGCTGCGTGTACGTCTTCTCGCCCGGCTTGAGGAAACTCTTGATGTCGATAGTGAACCCCAGCTCCTCGTCCGGGTGGTCCTCCGGCGGCGCGGCCGCGGGCGGTGCCGGCTCCCCCGCAAGCGCGAGCGCCATGGCTGCCGCGGCCGCCGGCTCGCTCTCGCCCGCCGCGGACTCCAGGGCGCGAAGGCGGGCCGGGTTTTTCTCAATGCGCACTTGCTTCAGGTTTCCTCTTAACATCATCTTAGGGAGTTCGCCTCGGACGCCGGATACAGGCCTAGATTTCTATATAGCGTGTCTATATATATGTATACGTCTCTAGATAAACCTATGGCAACAAAATATCGACAATCAAGAGACCGCTATGGAGACGAGTCGGCAACTCTTCCTCCGCCGACTCACACCCGCGGCAGCCGCACATTCAAAATGGCGCTGCCACAAACTGCAGTTGGAAGAAGAGACGCCGGCGCAAGCCCCGCCCCTCCGCCAAAGCCGGCGCCGGAATGACGCGCCTGCGCATTTCCAGGCACCAAAAGGGACCGTTGACTCGGACTGCGCATGCGCACAACATTGCGCGTACACTCGACAAACCTCCTCCCGGGACGGGGAAGAGGTCCCTTTCCATCCTGCTAAAATAGCAGACTGTTGTTGGCTGTACTCGTGGGACAAATCATGTGATGTGTGCAGCAGTGTGTGAAAATACAATGACTTGGGTAAACATCCTTACCCTTTTAGATATCAAGCTCAATTTTCTGTTTTGTTTTGTTTTTGGAGACTCGCTCTGTCGCCCAGGCTGGAGTGAGCGGCGCCATCTTGGCTCACTGCAAGCTCCGCCCCCCGGGTTCCCGCCATTCTCCTGCCTCAGCCTCCCGAGTAGGTGGGACCACAGGCGCCGCCACCACGCCCGGCTCTTAATTTTTTTTTTTTTTTTTTTTTTTTTTTTGTATTTTTAGTAGGGACAGGGTTTCACCGTGTTAGCCAGGATGGTCTCGATCTCCCGACCTCGTGATCCGCCCGTCTCGGCCTCCCAAAGTGCTGGGATTACAGGCGTGAGCCACAGCGCCCAGCCCAAAATGTTCTTTATAAATAAAATACCTATTTATAATAAATGTGTTCCCCTGAGTTGTTTTTTTTTTTTTCAGACGGAATCTCGCTCTGTCGCCCAGGCTGGAGTGCAGTGGCGCGATCTCGGCTCACTGCACCCTCTGCCTCCCAGGTTTAAGCAAGCCTCTGCCTCAGCTTCCTGAGTAGCTGGGACTACAGGCATGCACCACCATGCTCGCCTAATTTTTGTATTTTTAGTAGAGATGGGGTTTCTCCATGTTGGTCAGGTTGGTCTCAAACTCCCTACCTCGGGTGATCTGCCTGAGATTACAGGTGTGAGCCACCGCACCTGGCCAAAAAAAAAAAAATTTTTTTAATTAGCAGGCATAGTGGCATGTACCTGTAGTCCTAGCTACTAAAGAGGCTGAGGTGGGAGGATAGCTTGAGCCCAGGAGGTCCAGGCTGCAGTCAACGAGGATTGCAGTCAACTAGGATTGCGTGAAAGTACTCTGGCTTGAATGACAGAGACAGACTCAGGGAAAAATGTGTTTGCTTGGGGGAACTCAGCATAACCCGTTTGTCCAGATTCTTCGTGTCTCTGTGTAGCATTCCCTTCCTCTGTGTATCAGGCAGGACCCATGTCACATAAGGGTCTATGACCTACTTTCAGAAGAAGTAAGTCAGAGAGTAATCTTTCTCAATTTCATGGCTTGCTTTAGGAGAGAAATAGTGGGGTCGGGGAGTGGGGAGGTAGGCAGGTGGGAGGATAGAGAGGCAGGAGAAGGTCAGAGAGAGACCATCTTGCTTCTGAGGCACTCCTGCCTCCTTCAGCTAAAAAACCACCAGAATGCCAATGTGCCATACTTAGGGGTACTGTGTTATAAGCCCCAGTAACTGCTTTTGTCTCTAGCAAAACAAAACAAAATACTCTCTAGGGAAATGCAGCAGATTCCTTCCAAGTTTAAGATATGGATTCTGTGAAAGAAAAAATTACGACTGGCAATTAAAAAATGAAGGCAGAGGCCAGGTGCAGTGGCTCACTCCTGTAATCCCAGCACTTTGGGAAGCCAAGGCGAGCAGATCACAAGGTCAGGAGTTCGAGACCAACCTGACCAACATGGAGAAACCCTACCTCTATTAAAAATACAAAATTAGTTGGGCGTGGTGGTGCGTGCCTGCAATCTCAGCTACTCCGGAGGCTGAAGCAGGAGAATCGCTTGAACCCAGGAGGTGGAGGTTGTGGTGAGCCGAGATCATGCCATTCAACGCCAGCCTGGGCAACAACAGCGAAACTCTGTCTCAAAAAAAAAAAAAAAAAAATAGAATGCAGAGAGACTACCCCACTGCCAGAAAAGAAAACTGTTTCAGTGGTATTTGTTAAGGTACATCAGGTGGCCAAGTGCGGTGGCTCACGCCTGTAATCGCAGCACTTTGGGAGGTCCAGGCAGGCGGATCACTTGAGGTCAGGAGTTCAAGACCAGCCTGGCCAACATGGCAAAACCCTGTCTCTACTAAAAATACAAAAAATTAGCCAGGCGTGGTGGTGGGCACCTGTAGTCCCAGCTACTCGGGAGGCTGAGGCAGGAGAATCACGTGAACCTGGGAGTGGAGGTTGCAGTGAGCCGGATTGTGCCACTGCACTCCAGCCTGTACAACAGAGCAAGACTCTGTCAATAAATAAATAAATAAATAAAAATTTAAAAAGCACATCAGGAAGACTTTACTCAGGACTATGGAGATCAGTATAGGAACTACTGCAATGGGGTCTTGCAGCTGGAAGGATTGGGCTAAATTCTGAATCCAGCACAGGCAAGTGGGAATTTATAGCCAAGGAGCAGGGCAGGAGTGAGTGAGAAGAATCACTGAGAGGAAACATCGGGATGAGGAAGATTCTGTCTAGACCAACCTACCAGAATTTTTGCGAAAAACGGGCCAGGGTGACCAGACCCTGGGAGGAGGGTGAAGGATGAGGATCCTAAATGCGGGAAATTCTTGCTGAATTGACTCGGCAAGGTTCTTTGCTAAAACTGGATTTTACGAGGAAGCACACAGATGGGCCTAAGAGGAGGTTTAGGAGCCTGACCGAAGTTTCACCAAGCAGAGAATCTTTCTCAATTTTCATAATTTAAGACCAGTCAAACAAAAGTTACAAAATATATAAAGAAATAATCTGTCATGAGGAAGAGTGAATAGGAAAAAAGAGGGTCAGTTGGATTTCAGGCACTTGAATGATTATATAGCATGCAAAATAATACTACTTAAAGTGTTTACACAAATAAAAGGGAATAGTAAGAACAAAAAAGAGCATAAAAAAGAATGAGATACAGTATCAAGACAAGATAACCTACAGAATGGAAGAAAATATTTGTAAATCATATATCTGGTAAGGGACTAATAGCTTTTTTTTTTTTTTTTTTTTTGAGATGGAGTTTCGGTCTTGTTGTCCAAGGCTGGAGTACAGTGGCACGATCTCGGCTCACTGCAACCTCTGCCTCCCAGATTCAAGCAATTCTCTCTGCCTCAGCCTCCCAAGTTGCTGGGATCACAGGCATGCGCAACCACACCCAGCTAATTTTGTATTTTTAGTAGAGATGGGGTTTCACCATGTTGTCCAGGCTGGTCTCAAACTTCTGACCTCAGGTGATTCACCCTCCTCGGCCTCCCAAATGCTGGGATTATAGGCATGAGCCACTGCGCTCGGCCATATCTTTTTTTTTTTTTTTTTTTTTAGAGACAGGGTCTTGCTTAATATCGAGTATATAAAGAACTCTTATAACTGAAAAACTTGACAGAAACAAAGAGGCCGGGCACAGTGGCTCATGCTTGTAATCCCAGCACTTTGGGAAACTGAGATGGGAGGATCACTTGAGGCCAGGAGTTCAAGGTCAGCTTGGTCAACATAGTGAAATCCCCATCTCTAAAAAATAAAAAAATAAAAATAAAAAAAATAGTCAGGAGAGGTGGCTCACCTTGGAAGGCCAAGTTGGGAGGATCACTTGAGGCCAGGAGTTTGGGACCAGCCTGGGCAATATAGCAAGACCCCCCCATCTCCATAAACACACACAGAATTAGCCAGGCATGCTGATACGCGCCTGTCCAAGCTACTTGGGAAGCTGAGGCAGGAGAATCCCTTCAACAGGGGAGGCGGTGGTTGCAGTGGACTGAGATTGGGCCACTGCACTCCAGCCTGGGGAACAGAGCAAGATTCCGTATCAAAAAATTAAAAAAAAAAAAAAAGAAGAAGAGAAAAACATTTGTTTTCGAAAGACAACCCTAAGGCTGGGTGCGGTGACTCACATCTGTAATCCCAGCACTTTGGGAGGCCCAGGCAGGCAGATCACCTGAGGTCAGGAGTTCAAGTTCAAGACCAGCCTGGCCAACATGGGGAACCCCGTCTCTACTAAAAATACAAAAAATTAGCTGGGTACGGTGGCACACACCTGTAATCCCAGCTACACTTGGGAGGCTGAGGCAGGAGAATTGCTTGAACCTGGGAGGTGGAGATTGCAGCGGGCCGAGATCACATCACTGCACTCCAGCCTGGGCAACAGAGCGAGACTCCGTCTCAAAAAACAAACAAACAACAATAAAAAAACACTTGACAAAAAAGGCAAAAAAAAAAAAAAAAAGACTTGTACACTGTTAACTACAAAACATTCCTGAAAGATTAAAAAAAAAATTTTTTTTTTAAATTATTTGAGGTGGGGTCTCACTCTGTCACCCAGGCTGGAGTGCAGTGACATGATCTTGGCTCACTTCAACTTCCCACTCCCAGACTCAAGCAATCCTCCTGTCTCAGCCTCCCAAGTAGCTGGGACTTCAGATGTGCACCACCACACTCGACTAATTTTTGTATTTTGGTAGACAAGTTTCGCCATGTTGCCCAGGTGGGTCTTGAACTCCTGGACTCAGGCAATCTGCACCTTGGCCTCCCAAAGTGCTGGGGAGAAAAAAGTGAGACCTGGCCCCCCATCTCTACAAAAACTAGAAAAAAATTAGCCAGGCATGGTGGCTTGCACCTGAAGTCCCAGCACTCAGGAGGCTGCAGTAGGAGGATCTCTTGAGCCCAGGAGGTTGAGGCTGCAGTGAGCTGTGATCAGGCCACTGCACTGCAGCCTGGTGAGACAGCAAGATCCTGACTCAAAATTAAAAATAAAAATAAAGGGAAAGACATTCCATGTTCACAGATTGGAAGGTTTAAGAGCACAGTGGCTCATGCCTATAATCGCAGCACTTTGGGAGGCTGAGGTGGGCAGATCATCTGAAGTCAGGAGTTGGAGACCAGCCTGACCAACATGGAGAAACCCCATCTCGACTAAAAATACAAAACTAGCCAGGTGTAGTGGTGCATGCCTGCAATCCCAGCTACTCGGGAGGCTAAGGCAGGAGAATCGCTTGAACCCAGGAGGTAGAGGTTGTGGTGAGCTGAGATTGCTCCATTGCACTCCAGCTTGGGCAACAAGAGTTAAACTCCATTACCCGCACACACAAAAAAAGTATATGGAATTTCAGGAAACCCTAAAAAGTCAAAACAATCTTGAAAAATAACAAAGTTAGGCCGGGCGTAGTAGCTCACGCCTGTAATCCCAGCACTTTGGGAGGCTGAAGCGGGTGGATCACCTGAGGTCGGGAGTTCAAGACCAGCCTGACCAACATGGAGAAACCCCGTCTCTACTAAAAATACAAAATTAGCTGGGCCTGGTGGCACATGCCTATAATCCCAGCTACTAGGGAGGCTGAGGCAGGAGAACTGCTTGAACCTGGGAGGCAGAGGTTGCGGTGAGCCGAGATTGTGCCATTGCACTCCAGCCTGGGCAACAAGAATGAAACTCCGCCTCAAAAAAAAAAAAAAAAAAAAAAAAAACAAAGTTGGAGGTCTCACAACTACTGATTTCAAAATATACTACAAACCTACAGAAATCAAAACACTGTGATATGAGCATAAACGCAGATGTACAGACAATGGAATAGAATAGAGATCCCAGAAATAAACCCTCACATATATATGGTCAACGATTTTTTTAATTTTTTTTTTTTTTTTTTTTTTTTTTTTTTTTTTTTTTTTTTTTTTTTGAGACGGAGTCTCGCTCTGCCGCCCAGGCTGGAGTGCAGTGGCCGGATCTCAGCTCACTGCAAGCTCCGCCTCTCGGGTTCACGCCATTCTCCTGCCTCAGCCTCCCGAGTAGCTGGGACTACAGGCGCCCGCCACCGCGCCCGGCTAGTTTTTTGTATTTTTTAGTAGAGACGGGGTTTCACCGTGTTCGCCAGGATGGTCTCGATCTCCTGACCTCGTGATCCGCCCGTCTCGGCCTCCCAAAGTGCTGGGATTACAGGCTTGAGCCACCGCGCCCGGCCGATTTTTTTATTTTTTGAGACGGAGTCTGGCTCTGTCACCCAGGCGGGAGTGCAGTGGCTTGATCTTGACTCACTGCAACCTCCATCTCCTGGGTTCAAGCAATTCTCTTACCTCAGCCTCCCGAGTAGCTGGGATTACAGGCATGCACCACCACGCCCAACTAATTTTTGCATTTTTAATAGAGACAGGGTTTCACCACATTGGCCAGGCTGGTCTCAAACTTCTGACCATAGGTGATCCACCCGCCTTGGCCTCCCAAAGTGCTGGGATTACAGGCATGAGTCACTGTGCCTGGCCCGGTCAACAATTTTTAACAAGAATGTCAAGATCATTCATTAGGGAAAGACCAGTTTTTTCAGCAAATGGTGCTGGCAAAACTGGAGATACATGTTCAAAAGAATGAAGTTGGGCCCTTATTATACACCACATACACAATTAACTCAAAAGATGTCAAATGCCTAAGTGTAAGAGCTAAAACTATAAAACTCTGAAGAAAACATAGGGCAAAATCTTCATGACTTGGATTTGGCAATGATTTGGATATGACGCCAAAAACAAGGACAACAAAAGGGAAAATAGACAATCTGGACTTCCTCAAAATTGAAACCCTGAAGTGGGTGCAGCGGTTCACTCCTGTAATCCCAGGTACTCAAGAGGTTGAAGTGGGAGAATTGCTTGAGCCTGGGAGGTCAAGGCTGCAGTGAGCTATGATGGCACCACTGCACTCCAGCTGGTGCAACAGAGTGAGGCCTTGTCTCTTACAAAATAAATAAAATTTGGTTGGGCGCAGTGGCTCATACCTGTAATCCCAGCACTTTGGGAGTCCAACGTGGGCAGATCACTTGAGGTCAGAAGTTTGAGACCAGTCTGGCCAACGTGGTAAAACCTTGTCTCTACTAAAAATACAAAAATTAGCCGGGCGTGGTGGCACATGCTTATAATCCCAGATACTCAGGAGGCTGAGGCAGGAGAATCGTGACACAGCAGGCGGAGGTTGCAGGGAGCCAATATTGTGCCGGTGCACTCCAGCCTGAGTGACAGAGGGAGACTCCCTCTCCAAAAAAAATAAAATTAAATTAATTCATTAATACAATTACATAGGATTATTTTTGCTTATTTTGCTAAAATGTACATCACACAAAATTTACCAACTTTTTTTGTTGTTGTTGAGACGGAGTCTTGCTCTGTCACCAGGCTGGAGTGCAGTGGCACGATCTCTGCTCACTGCAACTTCCGCCTCCCGGGTTCAAGCGATTCTCCTGCCTCAGCCTCCCAAGTAGCTGAAACTACAGGCAAGCACCACCATGCCCAGCTAATTTCTGTATTTTTAGTAGAGACGGGGTTTCACCATGTCGGCCAGGATGGTCTCGATCTCTTGACCTCAACCACCATCCATCTCCAGAACTTTTTAATTCAACCCAAACTAAAACTCTACCCTCTAAACAATAACTTCACAATACCCCCTCCCTCCAGCCCCTGGTAACCACTATTTTACTTTCTGTCTAGGCATTTGACTATTTGAGATACCTCATATAAGCGAAATCATATAATTGTCCTTTTGTGTGTCTTGATACGGTTACCATATTTTCAAGGTGCATCCATGTTGTAGCATGTACTTTATTTTTGTTTTTTTTTTTTTTGTTTTTGAGACAGTATCTCACTCTGTCACGCAGGCTGTAGTGCAGTGGCGTGATAATGGCTCACTGCAGTCTTGACCTCCTGGGCTCAAGCCATCCCCCCAGCTTAGCCTCCTAAGTAGCTTTGGATTACAGGCATGAACCACTGCACCTAGCTCCATGTAATTTTAGTAAAAATACCTTTTAAATTTGTTTGCCTGATTTCTACTGAAAATCACACAACTAAGACTAATTTCAAAGACAAAACAGCATTTTACATATTTGCTATGGTTTGAATGAGGATCCTCCAAAATTGAGGTGTTGCCAACGTGATAGTATTAAGAGGTGGACCTTTGAAAAATGATTGGGACAGAAGGGTTCCTTCCTCATTAATAGGACTAGGTTCCCTTAGAAAGGGGATTGACAGCGAAGTTAGTCCTCTCTTGCCCTTCTGCCTTGTGCATGTGAAGACACAGTGTTCCTCCCCCCCACAGCATGCAGCCTTCACTAGACACTAAATGTCAGGGCCTTGATCTTACACTTCTCAGTCTTAAGAAATATGAGAACTAGACTTCTGCTCTTTGTAAATTACCCAGTCTCAGTTATTGTGTTATAGCAGCACAAAATGGATCAAGACAATATTATTACCAATTAATCTTTAATAGACCAGGCACGGTGGCTCTCGTCTGTAATACCAATACTTTGGGAGGTCAAGGCAGGTGAATCACTTGAGGTCAGGAGAATCACTTAAACCCAGGAAGAAGAGGTTGCAGTGAGCCAGGATTGAGCCACTACACTCCAGCCTAGGTGACAGAGTGAGAGAGTCTGTCTCAAAAAACAAACAAAAAAATTTCTTTATTGAAGATATTACGGGCCGGGCATGGTGGCTCATACCTATCATCCCAGCACTTTGGGAGGCCAAGGCAGATGGATCACTTAAGGTCAGGAGTTCAAGACCAGCCTGGCCAACGTGGTGAAACCCTGTCTCTCCTAAAAATATAAAAGTTAGCCAGGTGTGGAGGCTCACACCTGTAATCCCAGCTACTCAGGAGGGTGAGGCAGGAGAATCGCTTGAACCCAGAGGTGGAGGTTGCAGTGAGCCCAGATAATGCCACTGCACTCCAGCCTAGGTGACAAAGTGAGACTCCATCTCAAAAAAAACAAGAAATGATGTTGAAAACCTATTTGTAAATCATTTGTATCTTTGCAGATTATTTGTAGAGACATGTGAAATACACCAAACACTATTGTCATATAGCACCAAACTGAAATAATTCAACGTGAGGCCTATTTTGTTAGCACCAATGGAATGTTTTGACTAAATCTCAAATACATTTTTTTCTTTTTCTTTTCTTTCTTTCTTTCTTTTTTTTTTTTTTTTTGAGACAGAGTTTCACTCTTGGTGCCCAGGCTGGAGTGCAATGGTGCAATCTCGGCTCACTGCAACCTCCACCTCCTGGGTTCAAGCAATTTTCTTGCCTCAGCCTTGCAACTAGCTGGCTAGCTGGGATTACAGCCACCTGCCACTACATCCAGCTGATTTTTTTGTTTTTGCTTTTGTTTTTTGAGACAGAGTTTCGCTCTTTTGTCCAGGCCGGAGTAAAGTGGCACAATCTTGATTCACGGCAACCTCCGCCCCTGGCTTCAAGCAATTCTCCTGCTTCAGCCTCCTGAGTAGCTGGGATTATAGGCGTCCGCCACCATGCCTGGCTACTTTTTGTATTTTTAGTAGAGACGGGGTTTCGCCATGTTGGCCAGGTTGGTCTCGAACTCCTTACCTCAGGTGATCCACCCGCCTCGGCCTCCCAAAGTGCTAGGATTGCAGACATGCGGCCTCCCAAAGTGCTATGATTACAGGCATGAGCCACTGTACCCCACTTTTTTATTTTTTTTAGTTTTAGTAGAGATGGAGTTTCTCCATGTTGGTCAGGCTGGTCTTGAACTCCCGACCTCAGGTGATCTGCCCGCCTTGGCCTCCCAAAGTGCTGAGATTAAGACATGAGCCACCGCGCCCAGCCCCCCCACCCTTTTTTTTTTTTTTTTTTTTTGAGACTGAATCTCGCTCTGTCGCCCAGGCTGGAGTGCAGTGGCCCGATCTCGGCTCTCCACAACCTCTGTCTCCCAGGTCTAAGCAATTCTCCTGCCTCAGCCTCCTGAGTAGCTGGGATTACAGGCATGTGCCACCACATCTGGCTATCTTAAATTCTTTGACCTAAATTGTTCATAATACCTTCCCATGTTTCTTTGTTTCATTTTTGTCTTCCCCCCACCCTCCAGAAATATCCATAAGTTCCTAATATGGCCCTGGCAGTCACAGCTCAATGGCATCTTCACCCAACAAACCCTAGACTCTCTGCTGCCCCGACCAGGCGACCGGCCTGAGAAGTGAGGCACCAAAGGGCGGTAGGGTGTGACAGGCTGCTACAGTTACTACTTGAGACCATCATTATGATAGTTTGTTACTACTTGAGACCGTCATTACAAGACTGAAGGAAGGAGGACAAATGTAGAAATGAAAAATTAAAAGAAACTTTTAAAGAAAGGGCCAGGGGAAGAAGACAGGTCCCTGCTTCTAGTGAGCAAAGGCAGCCGCCCGAGCCTCTACAGCCCTTCCTATTTATTGGGTAGAAAGAGCAGGGAGCAGGAGGTAATGATTGGTCAGCGGCTTAACTGAGCACAAGTTAACATGATTGCTAACAAGCTTCAGATGTGCCTAATTACAAGAAACACTTGCATCTGGGGTGTGACTGCCCTCAGCATTCCTTCTGGGTGGCAGATACAGTTTGTCAGTTTGCCAACATGCTGCTTTCATGAGAAGTTTGCCGTTTACTTACGTAGCCTACAGTGGTATACCGAGTTGATCATGACCCTCACTCTTTTGGCCTTCAACAGTAGGGAGCCAGGGGAGGAAGCATCAGGAATGGCACAAGGTCATAATGCTGGTGAGCAGGGGGCCATCAGCCCCAGGAGCAAAGGCCACTTGACAGACCTGGAGGTGGGGTGAGTGCCAGAATGCTGTGGATTACTCAGAGTGGAGGATTACTCACAGAGTGGAGGTGGAGACAGGCCACCCCCTCTGCTCCCCTTCAAGTCTTGAGGCCTGAGATGGCTCCAAGTGTCCTTAGAGTGGGGCAGAAAGGAAGCTTAGGTCCACCTGGCATGTGGCGAGGCAGGATCCCTAGAGCAAATGTTCTTGGTGGAGTGTGGTGAAGGAGGCTACTTGCCCCTCCAGGACAGAGGGCTTCTTCTTGGTCCAGTGGGAGAAGATGCCTCCTTGGTGATGAAGCGGTGGGTGATTTGGGGTAGATGTGACATTCCTGACGCCAGCTCTTCTGCAAGTCATGGTAAGGCACCGAAGGGTGGCTCCTCTCCCTGCAGCAGCTGTCACTTACCATCCTGTAGACCATGACCTCCTCACGCAGCGCCAGGGCGAGGATCACAGTGAGCCAGCAGGTGCCTGCGGTCCTGGAGCTGGTCGCAGCAGGTCATCCTGCACGCGGTGGAGGCGCCCCCTGTGGGCCGCAGCACATCCCCAGCTTCTGGACGCAGTGTGAGCGAGTGGTCACGCAGCAGCATGCTTGTGTGAAATGCCCCATGAATCTCTGTGCCCACGTCCCTGCAAAGCCCACGGCAGGTGCCCGGGTGCCGGAGCATGCACTCACCCCCCACGGATCTCTGGGCCCAGGGCTCAGCCCGGCATCTGGTCGCTAAAGGTTTACAATTTTATTAATTTGTAGGCACATATTATGAAAGGCTTTTTAACGCCAACAGGAGTGAGGTGTTAGTCTTATTTCCTAGGGGTTTCTCTGGTTTATTTATCCTTAGAAGCAAACTGGATTAATATGCTCTTCACTCTGAATGTGATTTCCAGGATATTAGTTCAAAATAATCTACTGTCTACATTTAAAATTAACACCAATATATTCCCGATCTAACTTCACACCCTCTTAAAAACAAAGATTCTGTTAATTGGCTCAAAATTTGCTTTCTAGTTAAATTCTCTCTTTTTTTATTTTTTATTTTTATTTATTTTCTTTTTTGAGACAGAGTCTCACTCTGTCACCCCGGCTGGAGTGCAAGGTGTGATCTCAGCTCACTGTAACCTCCACCTCCCAGGTTCAAGCGATTCTCCTGCCGCAGCCTCCAGAGTAGCTGAGATTATAGGCTGCCCGCCACCACACCTGGCTAATTTTTGTATTTTTAGTAGAGATGGAGTTTCACCATGTTGGTCAGGCTAGTCTTAAACTCCTGACCTCAAGCAATCCACCCCCCCGGCCTCCCAAAGTCCTGGGATTCCAGGCGTGAGCCACCGCGCCTGGCACTCTTTTTTTTTTTTTTAAGTGAAGTAGTCAGAGGAGGGAGAGTTCAATTTGTAACTGACTGAGAATTGAGATAACTCATTTACTCTACCGGCTCATCTTGGACCAGCGTTTTTTTTTTTTTGGTTTTTTTTTTTGATACTATGTCCAGCCCAGGCTGGAGTGCAGTGGCTCCATCATGACTCATTGTAGCCTCAACCTCCAGGGCTCAAGTGATCCTCCCACCTCAGCCTCCCAAGTACATAGGATCACAGATGTGTGCCACCACACCTGGCTAATGTTCGTATATTTTGTAGAGATGGGGTTTCACCGTGTTGCTCAGGCTGATCTCAAACTCCTGGGCTCAAGGGATTCACCTGCCTTGGCCTCCCAAAGTGCTGGGATTACAGGCATGAGCCACCATGCCCAGCCCAGCCTCAAATTCTGAATTTCAGCCTTAACATGGTCACACATTGTAAGTCAACCTTACAGAGCAGTGGTCTCCAACCTTTTTGGCACAAGGGAAGACAGTTTTGTGGAAGACAATTTTTCCATGGACGAAGGGGGTGGGGGTGGTTTCAGGATGAAACTGCTCCACCTCAGATCATCAGGTATTAGATTCTCACAGGGAGCCTGCAACCTCCATTCACAATAGGGTTCCCAGTCCTATGAAAATTGAATGCTAACGCTGATCTGACAGGAGGCGGAGCTCAGCAGTAATGCTCATTCAGCAGTTGCTCATCTCCTGCTGTGTGGCCCGGTTCCTAACAGGTCCCAGCCAGGGGTTTGGGGACCGTGTTATAGAGCACTATTCCAGCTCTAAAACTTTGTGCCTTCACATTGTCTTTGTCTATGCCTTTCCCTATTCATCTGCCACTGATGACTGCAGCTGCCTATGTTAAGATCTTATGTTGTGTCAAGGAGTTGAGGAATTTTAAACTCCAAGTAATGGGGAACTTCAGAGCTTTGGAGACAAAAAGAGTGATGAGACCTAAAAAGATATAGTATTATTCTTTCCACTGAACTTGACTGAGATCTTCCATTCAATTATACTCACTTTTACTTTTTGTTTTGAGACAGAGTCTTGCTGTGTCACCCAAGCTGAAGTGCAGTGGCATGATCTTGGCTCATTGCAACCTTTGCCTCCCAGGTTTAGGCAATTCTCCCACCTCAGCCTCCTGAGTAGCTGGGATTTACAGACACATGCCACCATGCCCGGCTAATTTTTTTTTTTTTGAGATGGCATTTCGCTCTTTTAGCCCTGGCTGGAGTACAATGGCATGATCTTGGGTCACTGCAACCTCTGCCTCCGGGGCTTAAGCGATTCTCGTGCCTCCAGAGTAACCAGGACTACAGGCGTGCGCCACCACGCCCGGCTAATGTTTTGTGTTTTTAGTAGAGATGGGGTTTCACCACGTTGGCCAGGCTGGTCTCGAACTCCTGACCTCAGGTGATCCGCCTGCCTCGGCCTCCCGAAGTGCTGGGATTGCAGGCGTGAGCCACTGTGCCTGGCCATACTTTTACATTACATGTAGCAAATTGTACACTGTATATATATAAAGTGGCTATTAGCAACTCTTACTGGCTCATGACACTAAGAGAGGACCAAAGAAATCACAAGAGGAAAATAGGTCAATGTAAGAATTTTAAAGATAGCAATTTTGAAAATCAGAAGTTTATGAAAACAATCTCAGTTGTCCTCAGTGAGATGAGAAAACCAGTAAGTCAATATTAATTGGCACTGCCATTTTCTTCAAGACTATTGAGACTGTCCTTTCTAATTTTTGATATAAAATTAGTAGTAGGAGATAATTTTTTCTAATGATTTTTCCCAGTGAAGTAGCTAAAAAGATGAAAAGAAACCCTGGGTACAGTCCAGATCAGTGATGACAGTTACTGCAGCTGGGGAGGTGAGGGATGGTAAATAGGACCTTCACGTCTATGTTTTCTCCCTTCCTTCCTTATAGTGAGCACACATTAATTTTACATTAAAAAAATAAAAATCAGGCCAGGCGCGGTGGTTCACACCTGTAATCCCAGCACTGTGGGAGGACGAAGCGGGCGGATCACCTGAGGTCCGAGTTCGAGACCAGCTTGGCCAATATGGCAAAACCCATCTCTACTAAAAATACAAAAAATTAGCCAGGCATGGTGGTGGGCACCTATAATCCCAGCTACTCGGGATGCTGAGGCAGGAGAATCGCTTGAACCTGGGAGGCAAGATCGTGCCATTGCACTCCAGCCTGGGCAACAAGAGCAAAACTCTGCCTCTAAATAAATAAATGAATAAATAAATAAATAAAAATTAAAAACTAAAAACTAGAAAAGGAAAAAAATTAAATTATTCCTGTACAGCCATACTTGCATTTTTATCTTCTCTTCTTAACTTAGTTGATTTTTTTTTTAAAGGGGTAGGGGTTTTATTATGTTGCCTCATCTGGACTCCAACTCCTGGGCTCCAGGGATCCTCCCTCAGTCTACCAAGCAGTAGGGACTACAGGTTTATGCCACTGAGCCCGTATCATCTAACACTGTATTATGAAAGGTGTCAAACATATGGAAAATTTGAAGGCTATTTACAAGGAACATAGGTCAATGAAACACCTGTCTTTTGAATTTTTTACCTTTAATTACTATGTGTGGAATTGATGGCGCCTTCTAGGTGTGCAGTATGATGATGAAATAAATGAATTTAAGGTGAGGATCTAATTTTATTTTTTAAATTGATAAATCTGATAGTTATGCCAAATTATCTCAAACAGCCACTGATTGATTTCAGTAGTTGGCTCAAATACAAAAGAGTCTAATTATACTATGAATCTGTGATTCAGTTGATTGACAAGCTTTAATGAAATAATGAGTATATTTGTTTATTTATTTTAGAGACAGGGTCTCACTCTGTCACCCAGGCTGGAGTAGCATGTTCTCGGCTCACCGCAACCTCTGCCTCCTGGGTTTAAGCTATTCTCATGCCTCAGCCTCCCAAGTAGCTGGGATTACAGGCATGCGCCACCACACTAATTTTTGTACTTTAACAGAGACGGGGTTTCACTATGTTGGCCAGGCTGGTTTTGAATCCCTGACCTCAAGTGATTTACCCCACTCAGCCTCCCAAAGTGCTGGGATTATAAGCATGAGCCACCGTGCCCAGTCTGAAATAATGAGTACGTTGATAACTTGCAAACAGCTGGGCGCAGTGGCTCATGCCTGTAATCCCAGCACTTTGGGAGGCCGAGGCGGATGGATCACAAGGTCAGGAGATCGAGACCATCCTGGCTAACACGGTGAAACCCCATCTCTACTAAAAAATACAAAAAATTAGCTGGGCGTGGTGGCGGGCACCTGTAGTCCCAGCTATTCGGGAGGCTGAGGCATGAGAATGGCATGAACCCAGGAGGCGGAGCTTGCAGTGAGCCGAGATGGCACCACTGCACTCCAGCCTGGGTGACAGAGCAAGACTCCAACTTAAAAAAAAAAAAAAAAGAAAGAAAGATAATTTGCAAACAAATTTCAAAACTTATTCTACATCTCTAGAGTATTCTCTGGGCTGCTAGAGAATCCCAAACATCCCAAAGCCACATTTAGATCCAAGTCTGAAAATACTAAATGATCTAGTTGTCAAAAATCAAAATGGTGGCCGGGCATGGTGGCTCAAGCCTGTAATTCCAGCACTTTGGGAGGCTGAGGTGGGAGGATCGCTTGAGACCAGGAGTTCAAGACTAGCTTGGACAACATAGTGAGACCCTATCTCTATTTAAAACAAACAAACAAACAAACAAACATTCAAAATGGTTAGAAGTTAATGAGGATGATTCTCATGGGTATTCCAAAATACACTGGCATCGTTGAGAGTCTGCAAGTATTCCTAGTGTCATCCCATAAGAATGCACCTTGTGTTCTAGTCGCTGCTCATATGCCATTTTGTTTCACAGGAATAGTATATAAAAATTTAATATATTATAAAATTGACATCAGAAATCAGAAACAGAAGGGAGATTTACTAAATACACAGTGATGGGGCTGCTGACCATCTAAAATAACTTAGATTCCTAATTTTCATTGGTGTGTCTCAAATTTCAAGCATGCCATCTCTTTTCACAGGGAGGAAAAAGCCCATAACACTTGAAGGTTAACTTAATATATACTTATTTTAATATTTTTTATATTTTTATCAACATAAAATAGGTAAATATACTTACAGTTCACATACAATAATAAATGCTAAAACATTTACAAATTAAATTAAAACAAAAATGAAACCAATAAAATGGAAATTAACCATCATTAACATAACAAATAATGCTGTTTTGTTCAAATAAAAATATTTTGCTCAAACGAAGTAAATCACAAGTATTTGGTTTAATAGCAAAAAGCTGTAGTTTCAGATCCCATTCTGTAAACTGAGTAGTTTTACTTTAATAATAATGTTGAGAATGCTTGTTCACGTAAGTATCTTATTCAAACTAGTATTGATCAATTCAAGCCTTTCTTTCCTCTTTTAAGGTAATTAGAACACTATATATATATATATATATATATTTTTTTTTTTTTTTTTTTTTTTTTTGAGACTGAGTCTCATTCTGTTGCTCAGGCTGGAGTGCAGTGGTGCAATCTCAGCTTACTGTAACCTCTGCCTCCTGGTTCAAGCAATTCTCCTGCCTCAGCCTCCTGAGTAGCTGGGACTACAGGCGTGTGCCACCATACCTAGCTAATTTTTGTATTTTTAACAAAGACCAGGTTTTGCCATGTTGGCCAGGCTGGTCTTGAACTTCTGACCTCCATTATCTACCCACCTGGGCCTCCCAAAGTGCTGGGATTACAGGCATTGAGTCACCGCGCCCGGCCAATAACAGAATATTAACCAAACCCATCAAATGGCAGTCATTAAATGCCAATTTTTAAATAGGTGTAAATTGATAGATTTTGAAGATTAACAATCTTCAAAATTGTTGTTAATCTTCATTGCCTAATGATGATTGAAACTAATTAGTTTTAGATTTAGAATGGAAACATTTTTTGCTATTTATTTGCTAACATACTTATTGCTAAGGAACTGTTGCAAGTTACTCTGTAGAGGAGACTTACAACAGGATAGTACTGACTCTTGCAGCACAGATGTTTTCTGAGTAATGTAAGATTCTGATCATCATGCCAAAAAACAAATCAGGTATATTATGTGTACAACAACAGCGCACCATCATTTTTCTCATTTTCATATAATCTGCGTTCTGCAGCATCAACAGCTTTATTTTTTTTCAGATCAGATTTTAATTTTGAGTACTTAACACTATTGTTGATGTGCATTTCACTTTCTTCATGTTTACTAAGAATATGTGATAAATGTTGCCAATCTTTGCAACCATTTTCATTTTTCAGTTGATTTTTTCCTTCCCCAAAGAGTCTGCAATATAGACAAAACACAGAATCTTTTGAGGTCGAATAAAGTAACCAGGATCTAGTGGTTTTTTCACCGTTTGGAAGAATCCGTGTATAATAAGTTTCTGAAAACTTTCTCCCTGTATTATCTTTTGGAAAGTTAAAATTTCTTACTTGAGGCGGAACATTTTCAACAAGAATGTCCCGTTGTTTAATATTCAAAATTCGGGGCCACGTACCTGGATCTGCGGAAAGCACAACTGGTACAATGGAGTCTTCAAAATTTTTCTCTTCCAGTTGCTCTTGAAATGTATCAGCTATGGCTGACGCGGAAGGAGGAGGTAAATTCACATTCTCTTTGATGAGTAATGTATCCGTGCCACATTCTACCGAAAGGTGTAGCTCTGAAGTCTTTTCCTTTTTTTCTGTGATTCCATCTATTTTTTTCAAAAGTGTACTTGACGATCCACAGAATTGTTTCTCATTTTCTTCTCTAACAGCATTCCTTTTTCTATTTTCTGATGCTGTTAATTTTTTTGATTTTGTTTCCATCATCTGAGGACAAAGAGGATAGATTACAATTTTACTTTAGGTTAAACTTTAAAAAATTAATGTATATTCAAATGCTCAATAAGCACATGCTCATCATTAGGCATCAAAGAAATGCCTATCAAAAAGACAATGACGACCAGGTGTGGTGGCTCACGCCTGTAATCCCAGCACTTTGGGAGGCCAAGGCGGGTGGATCATTTGAGGTCAGGAGTTCGAAAACAAGTCTGGTCAGCATGGTGAAACCCTGTCTCTACTAAAAATACAAAAATTAGCCAGGCCATACTGGCATGTGCCTGTAATCCCAGCTACTCGGGAGCCTGAAGCAGGAAAATCGCTTGAACCCAGGAGGCAGAGGTTAAGCTGAGCTGAGATCACAGCACTGCACTCCAGTCTGGACGACAGAGTGAGACCCTGTCCCAGAAGAAGAAGAAGAAGAAGAAGAAGAAAAAAAGGTGACAATGTACCACTTCATATTGAAGAAGATGGCTATCATAAATAGAGAATGAGGCTGGGTGTGGTGACTCACGCCTATAATCCCAGGACTTTGGGAGGCTGAGGCGGGTGGATCAGCTGAAGTCTGGGGTTTGAAACCAGCCAGGGCAATATGGTGAAACCCCGTCTCTACTAAAAATACAACATTTAGCCGGGCCTGGTGGGGCAGGTACTGGTAATCGCAGCTACTCGGGAGACTGAGACACAAGAGACCTCACTTCAACCCTGGAGGCAGAGGTTGCAGTGAGCTGAGATCATGCCACTGTACTCCAGCCTGGGCAACAGAGCAAGACTGCATGCTTTAAAAAAAAAAAAAGGAGAACGAAAGTCTTGGCAAAGATGTGGAGAAACTGGAACCTCTCTAAGATCCTGGTGGGAAATGTAAAGTGGCGTAGCCACTTTTGAAAACTGTCTGGCTCAAAAAAACAAAAAACAAAAGACAAAAAATAAATTAGATGAGTGTGGTAGCAGGTGCCTGTAATCCAAGCTACTCAGGAGGCTGAGACAGAAGAATTGCTTCAACCTGGAAGGCGGAGGTTGCAGCCAGCTGAGATCATGCTACTGCACACCAGCCTGGGTGACAGTGCGAGACTTCGTCTCAAAAAACAAAAAAATGAAAACTGGAAGTTTGTCGAAGTTTAAACAGAGTTACCATATGACCCAGCAATTCCACTCCAAGGTATATACCCAAAAGAAATAAAAATATATGGACACACAGGCCAGCCACGGTGCCTCACGCCTGTAATCTCAACACTTTGGGAGGCCGAGGTGGGTGGATCACGAGGTGAGGAGTTTAAGACCAGCCTAACCAAGATGGTGAAAACCCGACTCTACTAAAAATACAAAAATTTGCTGGGTGTGGTGGCGGGCGCCTGTAATCCCAGCTACTTGGGAGGCTGAGGCAGAAAATTGCTTGAACACGGGAGGCAGAGGTTGCAGTGAGCTGAGATCTCACCACTGCACTCCAGCCTGGGTGACAGGAGCAAGACTCCGTCTCAAAAAAAAAAAAAAAAAGTATGTCCACACAAAAACTTAGACACAAACGTTCATGGTAATATTACTCATAATAGTCAAAAAGTAGAAACGACTCAAATGTCCCATCACAGATGAAAGAATAGATATAAATACAGTATTATCTATGCAATGGATAAAAACAAATGAAGTACTGATGTATGCTACAACATGGGAAAAAATTAAAAATAGTATGACACATGAAAAAACTAGTTGCGAAGTACTTGTGTGATTCTATTTATGTGAAATGTCACACAAGAGGCAAATTTATAGGCAGAAGATA
The DNA here is from genome assembly GCF_037993035.2 of Macaca fascicularis. Taxonomy (NCBI): domain Eukaryota; kingdom Metazoa; phylum Chordata; class Mammalia; order Primates; family Cercopithecidae; genus Macaca; species Macaca fascicularis. The sequence goes on along the minus strand of NC_088391.1, from coordinate 1,905,946 downwards.
GACTAACAGTTGCCTAGAACTTTAGAGGAGTTGGAGTTGAAAAGGGGACTGTTAATAGATAGGGGGTTTATTTTTGGGATGATGAAAATGTTCTAAGATTGGTGAATTTTAGGGTATGTTAACTACATCTCAATAAAGTGGTTATAAAAACTAATGTGAAAGTCACTAAAATTTAACAGCAATTAATTTTAATGGTGAAATTTCCATAAATAATCCCTTCAATACATGGGCCCAAACACACACAAATATGAAGAGAGAGCTCTAATTCAGGTATACATACTACTTTGTTCATCAATTATTAATGATAAGTGATTACTTTTTAAATAGGTCATAAATACTTAGGGATTTAAAGTGAGTACTAAGCATACTATTTTAGTTCACTAATACAAAGAACATTTTTAAAATCTGATTTTAATTGAAACAATGTGCTTAAAAAACATCTCCTTGCTCAAAAGCAGACCATTTAGATGTTGCTAGATTAACACTGTAAATTCAAAGTAGTATGTATGTGTATTAACATTGTTAAATAAGGTCACCGTATCTGTCAGAAATTTAATTTTTATTTTGTTTTTGAACATTTTACTACCATTTACTGAAATCTGTTGTAATAAAGACACATTACCTATTTTGTTGTCAATAAAATTATAATAAAAACACTAAAAAGATTTAACATAATAAAGATGTATAAAATGTGAATGGCATCCTATTAGCTATACACAACACAACTTGAGTACCATATGCAATGCAGTGAAAGAAAATAAAAATGGACTTGTTCTGTTTCATTCTGAAAGTAATGTGGCAGCTTTAAAGTAAAAAATGCAGAGGTGTGGGCCAGGTGCGGAGGCTCACGCCTGTAATCCCAGCACTTTAGGAGGCAGAGGCAGGCGGATCACCTGAGGTCAGGAGTTCAAGACCAGCCTCGCCAACATGGTAAAACCCCCATCTCTACTAAAAATACAAAAATTAGCCAGGCGTGGGGGCGCGCACCTGTAATCCCAGCTACTCGGGAGGCTGAGGCAGGAGAATTGCTTGAACCTGGGAGGCGGAGGTTGCAGTGGGCTGAGATTGTGCCATTGCACTCCAGCCTGGGAGACAGAGTGAGACTCTGCAATCAATCAATCGATGCAGAGATGTGATATGATCAGATAAATAAATGCAAAGATGTGACATGATCAAATTTGTCCTTTGGAAAGATTGCTCTAATTGTATTATGAATTCTCAACCTATGTAAGGAAGCAAGCAGCACACAGAGCAGTGAAGAAACTGTAGTAGTAATTCTGGCAAAAGATGATGTTAGCTCTGTCTAGGATTATAGCAGTAGAGATAAGAGTTGAGAAGTGCTCAGGAAGTAGAATTTGGATTAGTTGGTAATTGATTGGCTCTAGGGGCTAAGGAAGAAAGAAGAGTAAACAATGACCCTAAGTTTCCGAATGGGCATTTGGGTGGATAGTGGGTTCATTTACTGATATAGGAAACAAAGGAAACCAGTTTTCGACACAATGAGTTTGAATTTCAATGATGGATGGCATATAAGGCGGTGGTCCCGTAAGAGTATAATGGAGCTGAAAAATTCCTATCACCTAGTGATGTTGTAGCAATGCAACACACACCACTCAACCATTTGTCGTAAACAAACCTACTATGCTGACAGGCATACCAAAGTATAGCACATACAAGTAATAATACTTGATAATAAGCAATTGTTACTGGCTTATGTATTTACTTTTTTTTTTTTTTTTTTTTTTTTGAGATGGAGTCTCGCTCTGTTGCCTCGGCTGGAGTGCAGTGGCGCGATCTTGGCTCACTGCAAGCTCCGCCTCCCGGGTTCACGCCATTCTCCTGCCTCAGCCTCCCGAGTAGCTGGGACTACAGGCGCCCGCACCACGCCCGGCTAATTTTTTTTTGTATTTTTAGTACAGACGGGGTTTCACCGTGTTAGCCAGGATGGTCTCCATCTCCTGACCTCGTGATCCGCCCGCCTCGGCCTCCCAAAGTGCTGGGATTACAGGCGTGAGCCACCGCGCCCGGCCTATACTTTATTTTTTTAAAGAGACGAGGTCTCATTACATTGTCCAGGCTGGAGTGCAGTGGCTATTCACAGGCATGAACAGATACACACAGTGTACCCAGCTTATACAGAAGTATTTCAGAAGAAGGCAGTTATCAAAGGAGAGGACAGCTCCATACAAGTTACTGTCCCTGAACACTGAAACGGAACAGGGACCCCCTGTGGGCATCCCCAAGCATAAAAATAAAGGAAAACCTTGAGTTCCTTCAAGGGAAATTCCAGGCACCTAGCTAGCCTTGAAAAGTAAATGAGTAAATTAATAAGCAAAAAGGTAATAATAGCTTAAAACAACAGCTGGGAAAGTTAAAGAGTCAGATGTTTTCTTCCCTAGAGAAACTAAAGTTAACATCTTAATATATGTCCCTGAGTTGTTTTTCAAAACTCTGGACCTCTACCAAAAGTCTGCTGGCATCCACTGGCATGTGGACCCCAGATAAAGGGGAACTGAGGACTGAACTCTGACCACTATTCTTTTTTCTAAATTTCTTCCTAAGGAGCCTGGAGGAGGGCATGCCCACAGGCCAGAGCTAACATTCTTTTCTGCTGATCCCAATTTTTTTTTTTTTTTTTTGAGATGGAGTCGCTCTGACGCCCAGGCTGGAGTGCAGTGGCACGATCTTGGCTCATTGCAAGCTCCGCCTCCCAGGTAAAGGCCATTCTCCTGCCTCAGCCTCCCGAGTAGCTGGGACTACAGATGCCTGCCACCACACCCAGCTAATTTTTGTATTTTTAGTAGAGATGGGGCTTCACCATGTTGGTCAGGCTGGTCTCAAACTCCTGACCTCAGGTGATCCACCCGCCTCAGCTTCCCAAAGTGCTGAGATTACAGGCATGAGCCACCACACCTGGCCGGAGATTATTGAACTAAAGCAGATATAAATCTTGGCCTCAGGGGACTTCTTGGCTTCTTGGGTGGGGGATGAGGCACATGTGTACGTAAATATTCCTATCAGAGGCAACAGTGCACACTAATGAAGGTTTCTATTGGAGGCAATAGTGTACATGAATGATGTGGGTCAAATCTAGCAGTGTGACTGGGGTAAATGCTCTCCAAACTTCAGTATCTTTAACACTTTAAAATTACATATATAGGCCAGGTAAAGTGGCTCATGCCTGCAATTCCAGTGCTTTGGGAGGCCAAGGCGGGCAGACTGCTTGAGCCCATGAGTTAAAAACCAGCCTGGGCAATATGACAAAACCCCACAAAACCCCTGTAGGCATGCACCACCACACCCGGTTAAAACACAAAAGTTAGCAGAGTGTGGTGGCACAAGCCTGCAGTCCCAGCTGCTCCGGAGGCTGAGGTGGGAGGATCACTTGAGCCGCAGGTTGCAGTGAGCAGAGCTCAAGCCACGGCATTCCAGCCTGGCTGACAAGAGGGAGCGACCCTGTCTCAAACAAACAAAACAAAACAAAACAACAGATACATTTAGTATAAAACACCAACTAGTCATACCAGGTTAATTAAAACAAATAGGAGTTCCCTACCACCTCTACCCACTTCCCCTTTACCAGAAGCTAACCACTTACAACCTTTTAAAATAAAACAATTTTTAAAATATATACCATTTAAAAAATATATATATTTTTTTTGAGATAGTCTCGCTCTGTCCTTCAGGCTGGAGTGCAGTGATGAAATCATGGTTCACTCGCTTGCAGCCATGACCTCCCAGGCTCAAGCGATCCTCCGAGCTCAGTCTCCCAAGTAGCTGGGACCACAGGGGCATGCCATGCCACCTAATTTTTCAGTTTTTTTTTTTTTTTTTTTTGTAGAGACAGGGGTCTCACCAGGTTGCTGAGGTTGGTCTTGAACTCCTGGGCTCAAGCAATCCTCTTGCCTCAGCTTTCCAAAGTGCTGGGATTACAGATATAAGCCATTACTCCTGGCAAAAAAAATTTTTGAAGACAAGGCCTTGCTTTGTTGCCCAGGAGGAGTACAGTGGCTATTCACAGGTGTGATCCCAGTGCACTGTAGCCTCAAACGCCTGGACTCAAGTGACCCACTCACCTCAGCCTTTCTAGTAGCTAGTATTACAGGTACACGCCACCATGCCCAGCACTTACATAACTTTTCTAGCTGATTCTTTGGTTATTTATTTCCAAATCTCAAAGTTACTTGTTTGTATCACTATTTACTGAACTTTTTTTTTCCTCCCAGCTTTAAGTATTGACTTCTCGATGAGGAAGATGAAAATTTTGCTTTCCTTCCTCTTACCATGCTCACCATACACTCATCACCCATCCACTTATCTTTGGTTGCAGGATTTCTTGGACAAGATGATTATTTGTTGTGAGGGACTGTGCTGTGCACTGCAAATGTTAACCTCTGGACTCTATCCACTAGATGCCAGCAGCAACCCTCAGGTGTGACAGTCACAAATGTTTCTAGACATTGCCAAATATCCCCATGGGGACAAAAATCATCACTGATTGAGAAGCACTGGCTTAGATCAAGATTCTATCTTTACATTTTATGACGTGTATGTTATTCAGCAATAAGCTACTAAGTGCAAGATTTCAGTTTTTTCTTATGGTGTTCATATATTACTAAGGCTTTCTGTGTTGGCCTTTTCAGAAGGCTGCCACTAATCACTTGAAAATACTCACGTGGTTGGGGTGGAGTGGGGAAGCACATTTATAAAACGTAAAACATTCTGATTATACAGAAATATCATGCCTATATTTGGCAACTATTAATTCATTTATTTATTATTATTTGAGACAGGGTCTTACTCTGTTGCTCAGGTTGAAGTACAGTGACGTGATCTCGGCTCACTGTAACCTCTGCCTCCTGGGCTCAAGTGATCCTCCCACCTCAGCCTTCCAAGTACCTGGGACTACTGGTATGAACCACCATGCTTGGCTAATATATAATTTTCTGAGACAGTCTCACTCTGTCACCCAGGCTGGAGTGCAGTGGCGCCATCTTGGCTCACTGCAACCTCCACCTCCTGGGTTCAAGCGATTCTCCTACCTCAGCCGCCCAAGCAGCTGGGACTACAGGTGTGTGTCACCACACCTGGCTAATTTTTTGTAGAGACAGGGGCCACCATGTTGCCCAGGCTGGTCTCAAACTCCTGAGCTCAAATGATGAACTTGCCTCAGCCTCCACAGGCGTGAGACACCTCGCCTGGCCTTTGCCAACTGTTGATGAGTTACTTTTTCTTTTCTTTTTTGAGACGGAGTCTCGCTTTGTCCCCCAGGCTGGAGTGCAATGGTGTGATCTCGGCTCACTGCAAGCTCCACCTCCCGAGTTCTCGCCATTCTCCTGTCTCAGCCTCCTGAGTAGTTGGGACTACAGGTGCCCGCCACCATGCCCGGCTAATTTTTTGTATTTTCAGTAGAGACGGGGTTTCACCATGTTGGCCAGGATGGTCTTGATCTCCTGACCTCATGATTGACCTGCCTTGGCCTTCCAAAGTGCTGGGATTACAGGCGTGAGCCACCATGCCCAGCCTATTTTTCTTTTTTTTTGAGACAGGGTCTTGCTCTGTCACGAAGACTGGAGTGCAATGTTGTGATCACAGTTCACTGCAGTCCTGACCTCCCAGACTCAGGCCATCCTTTTGCCTCAGGCTCCGAAACAGCTGGGACTACAGCCATGTGCCACCATGCCTGCTAATTTTTTATTTTTTGTAGAGATGGAGTCTCACTATGTTGCCCAGGCTGCTCTCCAACTCCTGGGCTCAAGCAATCCTCTTGTCTCTGCCTCCCAAAGTGCTGGGGTTACAGGTGTGAGCCACTGTGCCCCACTGAGTTACTCTGTATTACTGAAGTACACACGGTAGAATGAGCACTTCATTCTAGGGATCAGAGTAGCAAGCAAGTGATTTAAGAAAATCTAGGCCAGGTGTGGTAGCTCACACCTATATTCCCAACACTTTGGGAGCCGAGGCAGGTAGATCACCTCAAGTCAGGAGTTCGACACCAGTCTGGCCAACATGGCAAAACTCCATCTCTATTAAAAACACAAAAATTAGCAGGGCATGGTGGTGCGCACCTGTAATCCCAGCTACTCAGAAGGCTGAGGTAGGAGAATCGCTTGAAGCTGAGAGGCAGAGGTTGTAGTGAGCTGAGATTGCGCCACTGCACTCCAGCCCGGGTGACAGAGCGAGACTCCGTCTCAAAAAAAAAAAAAAAAAAAATATATATATATATATATATAGACAGAGAGAGAGAGAGAGAGAGAGAGAGGCAGGCATATGGCTGCCTAGTTTCGACTATGCATATTTCTTTTTTTTTTTTTTTTGAGACGGAGTCTTGCTCTGTCACCCAGGCTGGAGTGCAGTGGCGTGATCTTGTCTCACTGCAACCTCCGCCTCCCTGCAATCTCTGCCTCCCAGATTCAAGCGATTCTCCTGCCTCAGCCTCCTGAGTAGCTGGGATTATAGGTGTTCACCACCACGGCCTGGTTAACCTTTTGTATTTTTTGTAGAAACAGGGTTTCACCATGTTGACCAGGCTGGTCTTGAACTCCTGACCTCAGGTGATCCGCCTCCCTTGGCCTCCCAAAGTGCTGGGATTACAGGTGTAAGCCACCGCGCCCAGCTATTTTTTCTTTTTTTAAAAAAAAAAGAAGAAAAAAAATTTTTCCAAATATATTTATTTTATAAAATACATGTATCCAGAATAATACAAAGAACTCCTACAACTCAGTAACAAAAAGACAATTCAATAAAAAAAAAATGGGCTGAAGACCTGATAGACAAAACAGACACTACCACATTTTAATTTTTCTTTTTTGGAGAGACAGGGTCTGGCTATGTTGACCAGGCTGGTCTTAAACTCCTGGCCTCAGCTCATTCTCAGCACTTGGGGGCCTCCCAAAGTGCTGGGATTACAGGCGTGAAGCACCTCACCTGGCTCCAAATTTTGGTCAGAATGTAGAGCGACTAGAATTATCAAGTGCTTAGGGGGAGTGCTAAATGGTAAAGAAGAAAAATTAAGTCTTTTTTTTTTTTTTTTTTTGAGACGGAGTCTCGCTCTGTCACCCAGGCTGGAGTGCAGTGGTGCGGTCTCGGCTCACTGCAAACACCACCTTCCAGGTTCAAGCAATTCTCTCGCCTCAGCCTCCCAAGTAGCTGGGATTATAGGCACCTGCCACCATGCCCGGCTGATTTTTGTATTTTTAGTAGAGACGGGGTTTCGCCACGTTGGCCAGGCTGGTCTCAAACTCCTGACTTCAGGTGATCGACCTGCCTTGCCTCCCAAAGAGCTGGGATTACAGGCGTGAGCCACCGCGCCCGGCCGAAAAATTAGTCTTTTAACTTCATCCAGGAGTAAACTTTTTCTTTTTTTTTTTTTTTGAGACAGAGTCTTGCTCTGTCACCCAGGCTGGAATGCAGTGGCATGATCTCGGCTCTGCAACCTCTGCCTACCGGGTTCAAGTGATTCCTATGCCTCAGCTTCCCACGTAGCTGGGATTATAGGCACACACCATCTTGCCTGGCTAATTTTTGTATTTTTAGAAGAGAGGGGGTTTTGTCATGTTGCCCAGGCTGGTTTTGAAATCCTGGCCCCAGGTGATCTGCCTGCCTTGGCCAAAGTGCTGGGATTTACAAGTGTGAGCCACTGTACCTGATCATTTTCTTTTTCTTTCTTTTTCTTTTTTTAGACAGGCTTTCGCTGTGTTGCCAGTTGGAGTGCAGTGGTACAATCATAGTTCACTGTAGCCTCAATCTCCCAGGTTCAAGCAATCCTCACACCTCAGCTTCCAAAGTAGCTGAGACTACAGGCACATGCCATCATGCCTGGCTAATTCTAAAACATGTTTAGTAGAGATTAGGTCTCACTGTGCTGCCCAGGATGGTCTCAAGCTCCTGAGCTCAAGCAGTCCTCCCGCCTCAGCCTCCCAAAATGATGGGATGACATGAGTGAGGCACTGCACCCAGCCCAAAGTAAACTTTTAAAACAAGCTTACAACAATCTATAGACTTGAATATTTGAGATGGGACAAACCAATGACACAATGACGGAATGGAATTAAATGAGGTTCTAAGATAAATCTGGTTCATGTAAGCTGTAAGGATGAAGCTACTATATATTTGATCATTTAAAGCTGATTAAAAAGAATTACCTGTTTATATTCGTTAATACAACTTTGGCAGCAAAATCTCTTCTGCTGACCTCCAATCACCAGGATGTTGTTTCCAGTACTCTTACTAGGCATGTACTCTCCACAGTGTTCACAGCAGTTCATTATTAGACCATTGGCCAATCTGTACTTATTAAAGCAATGGTTACTGCACAGTTTATGTGTTACATTATTTACGCTGACTTCATGGCGAATCTAAAAGAAAAACCAGAATTCGTTAACTAAGATATATGAACCAGATTAGCATAGCAAGCAATGAGATAACTAGTTTAGCACAGCAAGCAATGAGATAACTAGTTTAGCACAGCAAGCAATGAGATAACTAGTTTCTGTAACAGAAGCAAAGAATCCCTAATCATATCTCAGAGGAAGATATACCCAGGGAAAATATTTTTTCTTTTTTTCTGAGATGGAGTCTCACTCTGTCACTCAGGCTGGAGTGCAGTGGCACAATCTCGGCTCACTACAACCTCTGCCTCCCAGATTCAAGCGATTCTCCTGCCTCACCCTCCCTCCCAAGTAGGTGGAATTACAGGCGCCTGCCACCATGCCCGGCTAATTTTTTTATTTTTAGTAGAGATGGGGTTTCATCATGTTGGCCAGGCTGGTATCGAACTCCTGACCTCAAGTGATCTGCCCACCTCGGCCTCCCAACATGCTGGGATTACAGGCATGAGCCACCATGCCTTGCTGGTAAAAGATTTTTTAAAAACATATTTTATTTTTTCCTTTATTTGTAAGATCACTTTGATTTTACAAAAGAGGAAAAGATTAATAGGAAAGCAATACAATCAAAAATAACTTCCCAAGGGACATTTAATAACAGATAATGAACTCTACTTTTGAGACAAGTTCTTACTATGTTACCCTGGGCTGGAATTCCTGGGCTCAAGCAAGCCCTCTACTCATGCCCCCTGAGTAGCTCACATTACAGGCTTGCAGCACCACACCTGGCTTTGGTTTAGATTTTGACGTGACCCACTTAAAAGAAATGGGTCACAATCTTTTTTTTTTTTTTTGATAGTGTCTCTTGCTCTATCATCCTGGCTGGAAAACAGTGGTACAATCATAGCTCACTCCACCTCAAACTCCTGGACTCTGATCGTCCTGTCTCAGCCTCCTAAGCAGTAGGGATTATATGTGTGAGCCACTCATCTCCAAGGATCAACAATTTTTAGTCAGTATTTTAAGTCAAGTTCACTGCCCTACAACATTTGCGGAGGGAGCTGAGGGAATCAATATGATCTGTATTCAGGATGGGGACTGTATAACTAGAAGCAGGGTAGTTCTCACGCTGGTAACTGCGATAAAATCATGTCCTTCATATGCATGACTCAGGGTAACCAACACCAAATTTAGTTACCAAATACTTTATAAAGTGAGGACTGCCTGTATGCATGTTTCTTCTCTTCTAAGAAATGGGAAGACCACAATATCACTTAATGTTAAGCAAACAGCATACATTCACTCCACTTGTTCCATGTGTTCTTGTACCAGGAACAAGTGTTGCTTCCTAATTTTAACTTTTAGATTCAGGGGATACATGTGCAGGTTTGTTAGATGGGTATGTTGTTTTTGTTTTTGTTTTTCTTTCTTTTTTTGAGACAGAGTCTTGCTCTATTGCCCAGGCTAGAGTACAGTGGCACAATCTCGGATCGCTGCAGCCTCCGCCTCCCTGGTTCAAGTGATTCTCCTGCCTCAGCCTCCCAAGTAGCTTATGCTACCATGCCCAGCTAATTTTTGTATTTTCAGTAGAGATGGGGTTTTGCCACGTTGGCCAGGTTGGTCTCAAATTCCTGACTTCAAGATATCCACCTGCCTCGGCCTCCCAAAGTGCTGGGATTACAGACGTGAGCCGCCACGTCCGGCCCCAAGGTAGTTTTCCAGCCCTTGACCCCCAACTCCTGAGACTACAGTTTTATTGAATGTCATCAGGAAGAACAAAACCCACCATAAAACAATTGCCTTGTTTATGAGCACAACTAATTCCATAGAAACAGATGTGTACTTTCGATGCTATGCAAATGGAATTTTATTTATAAAATATCCCATAGGATAGTTCTAACATATCCTTATTCTTCCTTTCAGCTTCATGTTATACATCCAGAACATGTGCATTATGTAGATGAAAGAGTACATAATAGTACTTAAAAGTTAAAATTATCACTGTTAGCCTAAACAACTTAGATATAAAAATCCAGACCTCTGCTAATTTACTACAAATTGTACATCTTGACTTATTAAAAACTCCTTTTTTAAGATTCCGGTTGTTTTCACAGGGAGACACACAAGATGTACTACAAAATTCTTGGAAGGATCTGCTTGATTCTACTGGAAGAACAACATCAGCCTTCTTTGTAGATGCATCTCTGAAACAGAAGGTATAGACACACAATTTAAGAACACTGCATTTTAATACAAGTCAAATATACTAATAATAATTGCCATTTTTCATTTTCTTATGATTTAATACTAGAAATCAAGTATAACTTTGGATGCAGCAAATCCACTTTTGGCTTTATTGCCAAGAGTTCTTAAATGATATAGAACGAGAAGAGTCAGAGATAAAAATCTTTCATAGCACAAGAACCTTGCCACAAGTTCTTAAGATTTTTAGATGCATTCAAAAATGCTGGACATAGGTTGGGCACAGTAGCTCACACCTGTAATTCCAGCACTTTGGGAGGCCGAAGTGGGCAGATCACTTGAGGTCAGGAGTTCAAGACCAGCCTGGCCAACATGATGAAACCCTGTCTCTACTAAAAATACAAAAAATTAGCTGAGCGTGGTGGCGGGCACCTGTAATCACAGCTACTCAGGAGGCTGAGGCAGGAGAATCGCTTCAACCTGGGAGGTGGAGGTTGCAGTGAGTGGAAATCGTGCCACTGCACTCCAGCCTGGGCAACAGAGTGAGACTCCATCTCAAAAACAAACCAACAAACAAAAATGCTGGTAATAAATTCATAGAACTAAGGTGTAAGATGGGGAAGCAGGGGAGGCAAATGTAGTAGCAGGGAGGAGGGCAATTAATTTTCATACCTATGTTCCATTTTTCTGCCAAGAGTAAATACAGCACATACTAGTCCACGGCTTGGACATATTCTAGGAGCTCAAGCTCAATGAACTTGAAGACACTTCTGCAACAATTCTACCCATAAATCTATCCAGCTCTGCAACTATATTACTTATTTATACCATTAGTATTCGACTACATGAAGAAATGTTGAAAGGTACTGCTTACTTTTTACATATTACACTTCGTGTGTTTTGAGTACGTTTATGAGAAAAGGAAGAAAGGCAGGTGGTACAGCAAAAGAGGTGAGCTGATCCTTTTCGTTGATAAGCTGTCTGTCCCTTCTGTAAAGGTTTTTTGCAATTTGCACAAGTGATTTTAGCTGGGTTAGTAAGTTGCTGTTGGGCTGTAGGCTGGAAATTCTGCTTACGAAGTAAGGCCACTGGTGATAAAGAATCCACCCCTGGCTGTTTCTGATTACGGGGAAATGAAGCTGACTGGGAGATCCAAGAATCTTAAAAATGAAACAAGAAAAAAATCATGGAACAAATCAAAATGTACATCAGAAAAATAACTTACATTTTCATTTAAGAGTTTAAGAGACAGATGAGGCAGGCATATAAACATGTGGTTAAGGCCAAACACTCTTGATGCACAATCCCAGGGCAACTATCCACTTTGTATCTCAAGTGAATGATACTCCACTGTGCCAACAATAATAATAAATGTTGGCGTCTGGAATTGTGTAATGTGGTAGCCATCAGCTCTTAAGTCAGACTCCAGGTTCAAATATCTACTGAGCGTAATAGATTATACAAATATACTAACTGAGGACACCTAACCCATCAGAGTGCTATGAAGAACACATGAGATAAAGTAATGCCTGGCACACAGGCACACTCAAAAAATATTAGCCACTTTTTTTTTTTTTTTTTTTTTGAGACAGAATCTCGCTCTTTCTCCCAGACTGGAGTGCAATGGCACAATCTCAGCTCACTGCAACCTCTGTCCCCCAGGATCAAGTGAATCTCCTGCCTCAGCCTCCCAAGTAGCTGGGATTACAGGTGCACACCACCATGCCCAGCTAAACTTTTTTTTTTTCTATTTTTAGTAGAGAGGGTGTTTCCCTCTCTAATGTTGGCCAGGCTGGTCACAGACTCCTGGCCTCAAGTCATCCATCTGCCTCAGCCTCCCCAAGTGTTGGCATTACAGGCGTGAGCCACCACTCCCAGCCTAATCACATCTGTCTGTCTACTTATACCACTAAACAATCAATCCCTCTCTTTCTATGTATTTCAAGTAAATTGTAGACATTAGTACATTTACTTTCAAAATACTTTAGACATAATAGTTTAATATAAATCTATTATTATTTCCCAGTCTTCTAAAACATTACTTCTCAGGCATTAATCCAGGCTGTGGATTACTTAGGAAAGACTCAGCTTTCCTAGCCTTACACAGCAGCTGCAGTATCATAAATTACTGTTAGCTTCAAAATGGTACAGTATTACTTATAGGTGAGGTGCTTCTCAAATTTTACTGTCCATATTACATCACTTGGGAATCTTGTTTAAATGCAGATTCTAAATTAGTAGGTCTGAGAAGAGATCTGATACTCTGCATTTCTAACCAACTCTCAGATGATGGTGAAGCTTTGAGAAACAAGGCCCTATAATAAAAAATTATTTTGTAATCTCTCTTCAAAAACAGCTTTTGGACAGGTGTTAGACATGATTATAGTCCATGATTATTAAAAATTATTTTGTAATCTCTCTTCAAAAACAGCTTTTGGACACGATTATAGGCTCATGCCTATAATCCCAGCACTTTGGGAGGCTAAGGTGGGAGGATCACTTGAGGCCAGAAGTTTAAGACTCAGCCTAGGCAGGGTGCAATGGCTCATGCCTGTAATTCCAGCACTTTGGGACACCTGAAGCCCGGGAGTTTGAAACCAGCCAGGTAACAAGGCAAAACCCCATCTCCACAAAAAATAAACAAAATTAGCTGGGTGTGGTGGCGCTCGCTTGTAGTCCCAGCTTCTCACTCTGTTGCCCAGTCTGAAGTGCAGTGGCATGATCACAGCTTACCGCAGCCTTGAACTCCTGGGCTCAAGCGATCCTCCCATCTCAGCTTCTTGAGTAGCTGGGACAACAGGTGCATGCCATCACATCTGGCTAATTTTTTTATCTTTTGTAGAGACAAAGTCTCACTCTGTTGCCCAGGCTGATCTTGAACTCCAGCACTCAAGCGATCTTCCTGCCTCGCTCTCCCAAAGTGCTAAAATTATAGGCGTGAGCCACCACACCTAGCCACTTTTTTTATTTTTATTTTTTGAGACAGAGTCTTGCTCTGTTGCCCAGGCTGGAGTGCAGTGGTGCGATCTCGGTTCACTGAAAGCTCCGCCTCCCAGGTTCACGCCATTCTCCTGCCTCAGCCTCCCGAGTAGCTGGGACTACAGGCGCCTGCCACCATGCCCAGCTAATTTTTCGTATTTTAGGTAGAGACGAGGTTTCACCGTATTAGCCAGAATGGTCTCGATCTCGTGACCTCGTGATCCACCCGCCTTGGCCTCCCAAAGTGCTGGGATTATAGGCGTGAACCACCGCGCCCAGCCCACCTGGCCACTTTTTACTTTTTTTTTTTTTTTTGAGACAGAGTCTTGCACTGTCACCTGGGCTGGAGTGCAGTGGCACGATCTCGGCTCACTGCAACCTCTGCCTCCCAGGTTCAAGCGATTCTCCTTGCCTCAGCCTCCCAAGGAGCTGGGATTACAGGCACACACCACCACGCCTGGCTAATTTTTGTATTTTTAGTAGAGATGGGGTTTCACCGCATTGGTCAGGCCGGTCTTGAACTCCTGACCTCGTGATCCGCCCGCCTCAGCCTCCCAAAGTGCTGGGATTATAGGCCTGAGTCACTGCGCCTGGCCTATTTTTATATGAAAAATTACAACAATCTGTGAGGCTCTGGATGATGTTAGTATTTCAATCCATAGGTCGGAAGGCGGTTTTTATCAGTACTCCTCTTAGTGAGTCCTCAGTATCTACTGAAAACTCCATTTAGCTTCTCTGCAGCCTTTTCTGGAATTGAATGCATATTCAATAGGGAAAAACAGCCCCAGTTCTTCTCTCAGATCTTGGAACCCTAATTTTTCCATTTGTTATTTGTAGCTCTTGATGTCTTTAAACAGATACTTTATACATTTTGTCATTTTTTCCCCAATTATTCTCAGCAAGAGGGATAGGACTTAGCTAGGTATCAGAAGTGCAACTCCCTAGAGTATCATGGTCAGAAATGTTTATAATGCAACAAAAATATGACAGATGTAAGAGCAAATTCAGCAAATTCTAAGTTTAAGTATTTTCTTTCATGAGCTTTTTTTTTTTTTTTGTACTGTTTATACAACAGTATGTGAGAACTGGAGAACTTTCACTGAAACATAGTATACCCTAAAAGTTAAAGAAAGAATTAAATGGTCCTTTCCAACAAATATAATCCTATTTTCTTTTTTTTTTTTCTTTTTTGAGACGGAGTCTCGCTCTGTCCCCCAGGCTGGAGTACAGTGGCACGATCTCAGCTCACTGCAAGTTCTGCCTCCCGGGTTCACGCCATTCTCCTGCCTCAGCCTCCCAAGTAGCTGGGACTACAGGTGCCTGCCACCACTTTCCGGCTAATTTTTGTATTTTTAGTAGAGACGGGGTTTCACCGTGTTAGCCAGGATGGTCTCGATCTCCTGACCTCATGATCCACCCGCCTTGGCCTTCCAAAGTGCTGGGATTACAGGCACGAGCCACCGCGCCTGGCGAAACCTATTTTCATAAAACAGAATGCAGTTTTACGTGTACTTAATGAAGGGCCAGTTGTTTTGGTTTTCCTTTTGGTGCTGCCAGCTTCCGCTTGTAATCCCAGCACTTTGGGAGGCCGAGGTAGGTGGATCATTTGAGGTCAAGAGTTCAAACCAGACTGACCAACATGGTGAAACCCCATCTCTACTAAAAATACAAAAAATTAGCCTGGCGTGGTGGCACACGCCTGTCATCCCAGCTACTTGGGAGGCTGAGGCAGGAGAATCACTTGAACCCGGGAGGCAGAGGTTGCAGTGAGGTGAGACTGCGCCACTGCACTCCAGCCTGGATGGAAAAATGATACTCTGTCTCGGAAAAAAAAAAGCTTTCAACATTCACCCGTTTTTCAGCATCACCTTTAACCTGAAAGTTTTTCTAACATTCTCTCCAGAATTGTAGATTAAATCTTATTATCTAAAGGACACAGTTCTATAATTTTTGTCCCCCAAAACAGACCTTCAGAGAACTCAGGAATGTAAATTCATCCATACTTCATAAACAATAGAAACTCATTGTCCTATATCATAAGCAAAATAATTTAAATGCAGTTATCATGACCTTCTGCTCCATTTATATAAGTGTCAAACAAGTCATTCTATTAAATAGAGTAATAGTCTTTTTTTTTTTTTTGAGACGGGGTCTCGTTCTGTCACCCAGGCTGGAGTGCACTGGCCAGATCTCAGCTCACTGCAAGCTCCGCCTCCCGGGTTCACGCCATTCTCCTGCCTCGGCCTCCCAAGTAGCTGGGGCTACAGGCGCCCGCCACCTCGCCCGGCTAGTTTTTTGTATTTTTTAGTAGAGACGGGGTTTCACCGTGTTAGCCAGGATGGTCTCGATCTCCTGACCTCGTGATCCACCCATCTCGGCCTCCCAAAGTGCTGGGATTACAGGCTTGAGCCACCACGCCCAGCTCATAGTCTTTCTATTAAAGTTTTTTTTTTTTTTTTTTTTTGAGACAGAGTCTCATTCTATCAACTCAGGCTGAAGTGTGATCTCAGCTCACTGCAGCCTCCATCTCCTGGGTTCAAGCAATTCTCCTACCTCTGCCTCCCAAATAGCTGAGATTACAGGCGTACACCACCATGTCCGGCTAATTTTTGTATTTTTAGGGACAAGGTTTCACCACGTTGGCCAGGCTGGTTTGAACTCTTGACCTCAAGTGATCCACCCTCCTTGGCCTCCCAGGGTGCTGGGATTACAGGCATGAGTCACCGGGCCCAGCCTTCAGCTACTTTTTTGTATTTTAGTAGAGACAGGGTTTTACCATGTTGCCCAGGCTGGTCTCAAACTCTGGAGCTCAGGCAATCCGCCCGCCTTGGCCTTCCAAAGTGCTAAGAGGTTACAGGAGTGAGAGACACCACGTCCAGTCTGTTAAAATTTTTAAGTCACAAATGTATCAGGTGAAGAGAAAATATTTGAAACGGCCAGGCAGCGTTGTGGGCCTGTAATCCCAGCTACTTAGGTGGCTGAAGTGGAAGGATTGGTTGATCCCAGAAATTCAAGGCCAGTCTGAGCAACATATGGAAACCCTGTCTCCACCCCAGACCAAAAAAAAATCAAATATAGTGTTAAATTAATGAGATAAAGGGATGACAAGAATAAAAATAAATCCAAGAGTAATCAAAACCTCTTTCAAACAACGTTGATAATTCTCAATTATGCCTACAATTTAAGTGAAATGACAGTATAGTAGCTAACTACAGATTTTTTTTATTTATTTATTTTTTGAGACAGAGTCTTGCTCTATTGCCCAGGCTAGAGTGCAGTGGCGCAACCTTGGCTCACTGCAACCTCCGCCTGCTGGGTTCAAGCGATTCTCCTGCCTCAGCCTCCTGAGTAGCTGGGATTACAGGGGCTTGCCACCACGCCTGGCTAATTTTTGTATTTTTTGTAGAGACGGGGTGTTGCCATGTTGGCCAGGCTAGTCTCCAACCCTGGCCTCAAGTGATCTACCCGCCTCAGCCTCCCAAAGTGCTAGGATCATGGGTGTGAGCTACCGTACTGGAATGTTTTTGTATAGTGAAATATCAGTCTATATTATGATTCTATACTAAAAAAACATCTATTAACCCAAATATACAATGTTAATTTACTTCAGAATGTGAAAAATGGTCTTGAAGACTAAAACATAAAAGAAATATATAGCAAGGCTTATAGTTTTAAACTCCATGAAAGAGCTTTTATTTATATAAGATGGAATTCATACTTACTTACATAAACATGAATGACATCTAAAACAAACAATAAATATCTAAAATGTAAGAAATTATTTTAAAACAAAGAGTGAAAGAAATAAACAGGCATGGTTTGGTGGTTCATGCCTATAATCCCAGCACTTGGAAGGCCAAAGCAGGTGGATGGCTTGAGCTCACAAGTTCGAGACAAGTCCGGGCAACATGGAGAAACCCTACCTCTACAAAAAATACAAAAATTAGCTGGGCACAGTGGCACACGCCTGTAATCCCAGCTACTAGGGAGGCTGAGGCGGGAGAATGGCTTGAACCTGGGAGGCAGAGGTTGCACTGAACTGCACTCTGGCCTGGGTAACAGAGTGAGACTCTGTCTCAATAAAAAAAAAAAAAAAAAGAAAAAAAAAGGGCCGGGCGCAGTGGCTCATGCCTGTAATCTCAGCACTTTGGGAGGCTGAAGCGGGCAGATCACAGGGTCAGGGGATCGAAACCATCCTGGCTAACATGGTGAAACCCCATCTCTGCTAAAAAATATTTTAAAAATTAGCCGGGCATGGTGGCGGGCACCTGTAGTCCCAGCTACTCAGGAGGTTGAGGCAGGAGAATGGTGTGAAACCAGGAGGCGGAGCTTGCAATAAGCCCAGATTGTGCCACTGCACTCCAGCCTTGGAGAGAGAGTGAGACTCCATCTCAAAAAAAAAAAAAAATTGCTAGGCATGGTGGTATGCAGACCTGTAATCCTAGCTACTTGGGATGCTGAGGTAGGTGGATGGCTTGAGCCTGAGAGGTGGAGGTTGGCAGTGAGCCAAGATTGTGCCACTGCATTCCAGCCTGAGTAAAAGAGCCAGACCTTGTTTCAAAAAATAAGTAAAAATAGACTCAAAAGGATGATTTTCAATGGACATTATTTCAAAGTCTTTGACACCTTCATTGCTTTTAACACAACCTAGAGATTGCAAGTGTTCTATGTTGTCTCAGGTTTAACTATTAATAAGACATGTACATAGTAACAAATGGGTGACAGACGTGAATTTGAGAAAATTTATTAAAAATTTCAAATATATTTGTCAATGGTAAACGATATGCAAATTATGATAATACTACCTTTCAGTTTAGCAAGCTTTAAATAGTAACACCTACTGTTAAGGAGTGTTTACAATATAGAAAAATAACTTTTTTTTTTTTTTTTTTGAGATGGAGTTTCGCTCTTGCTGCCCAGGCTGGGGTGCAGTGGCGCAATATCGGCTCACTACGGCTCACTATAATCTCTGCCTCCGGGGTTCAAGCGACTCTCCTGCTTCAGCCTCCTGAGCAGCTGGGATTACAGGTGGCTGTCACCAGGCCCAGCTAATCTTTTGTATTTTTAGTAGAGACAGGGTTTCATCATGTTGGCCAGGCTGGTCTCGAACTCCTAACCTCAAATGATCCAGCCACTTCGGCCTCCCAAAGTGCTGGGATTATAGGCATGAGCCATCGCACCCAGCTGAAACTCTAATGCTGCAGGAAAAGTAACACAATTTGGTGGTAGGGGGAATTTTGTATTAACCATCGCATGCTTTAAAAATATGTTGACATCTTGAATGCAAATCTACTTCTAAAAACTTCTCAAGAAAATTAAGGGTGCCAAACTTAGAGATGTTTATGAGAAACAGTTTGTAATTGCAACAGTAGAAACTACCCCAAATAACAAACTACTAAATAACATATAAGCATTAACAGATAATTATATTTAATATGATCTAATAATGATATGTCCAATGTTTCCCTGAGGTCAAGAACAAAACAATGTTTTATAGTCTACTTGTATTCAGCATTGTATTAGAAAAACAAACAAAAGGTAATGTGTGAAGTCAAACTATTTCCATAGTAATACCAAGATTTATTGCTTTTTGTACTACGTGGCATTTGCATTAATGATGGAAATGCAAAACTTCTGACAATGGAACTAAACCGTACTAGCAGTTTTCACTAGTACGCATTTGTGAAAAATAAAGTGTCACCTTCACTTATGAATGTTATCTTAACACCAACTGGTATATATGGAAAACAATTCTGATGCTAATGTACTCAGAGTCAGCATCAGACCTCACAGGTTTAAAGGCCTGGTTCTCAACAAGACTGCCCTCACTTCAGATACCAGCTGCACTTCTAATCAACTGGCCACAAATCTGGGAGGGGTTCCCAAGGTTGGATAATTTGTTAGAAAGACTCACAGAACTCAGGAAAAGCTCTATACTTACATTTACAGTTGTTTGTTGTTTTTTTTAAACAAAGGATACAAATCAGAAACAGCCAAATGAAGAGGCTCATAGGTCTGGGAGGGCCCCAAATGCAGAATCTCCGGGCCAGCTTGCAGTGGAAGCAGTAGCATCACCCACCTGGCACGCCGATGTGTTCACCAACCAAAAGGCTGCACTGAACTTCAAAGTCTACCGTGTTTTATTTGGGTTTCATTACGTAGACATGACTCATTGGCCATATGACTGAACTCAGCTCCAGATCCCCTCCCCTCCCAGACTTTGGGCTGGCTCAAAGACCCAAATTTCAATCCTATCGTTCATCTTTCTAGTGTCTAGACCCCACTGTGAGTCATCTCATCTCTTCGCATAAATTCAGGTATGATCCAAGGAGCTTATGAGTATAGCAAAGATACTTGGAAATTTTAAGGATTCAGAGTCTCTCTTCCAGGAACCAGGGACAAAAATCATCTTTACTACAGATGTCTTTGGTGAAACAGTGAAAGTTATTAATAATTTCACTAAATTGTAGCCTTTGACATCTTAATTTTCTGTATGACAAACTGGGTAATATGCATAAAGCATTTCTGTTTCATACCAAACTACAAAGGTTATCTTATTGAAAAGCAGAAAAGTGCTTAAACAGTTGCTGGACTCTAAGTTGAACTAGCCATTTTTCATGGAATACCATTTTTACTTGAAAAAATGACAAACTATGACTACTGGAGATATTTTCTCAAAAATCAATCAAAAGAGTCTATCACTTCAAGAAAACAGAGTATTTGTTGCTGATGAGAAAATCTGAGCTTTCATGTGAAAAATCAGAATTTCTGAAAACTTCGGGCACATGTTCGCAGGACCTCCTGAGGGCTGTCACTGGCCAAAAAAAAAAAAAGGCGAATTTTTGAAAACTTGTATCCACTACCATTAACTTGACAGCTTCCTAAAGTGTCAACATTTAGGAGGATCTGAGTGAACCAATATTTTCCAAATAACCAATGCACGTTATTAAGTAATACAAAGGTTAAAAATCCATTCAAAATCAATAGGTTTTAAACTAATAGACCAGTCTGTACCAAATATAGTCCCCTGTCTCTACCAAAGAAAAAAAAAAACTAGCAGGGTGTTACAGCATGCGCTTGTAGTCTCAGCTACTCAGGAGGCTGATGTGGGAGGATAACTTGAGCCCAGAAGTTTGAGGCTGTAATGAGCTATGATCATGCCACTGCACTCTAGTCCAGGAAACATAGTGGGATCCCGACACTATGAAAAAATTTTTTTTAGATAGTCTCACTCTGTTGCCCAGGCTAGAGTGCAAGGGCGTGATCTCAACTCACTGCAACCTCTGCCTCCCAGGTTCAAGTGATTCTTATGCCTCAGCCCCCCAGTAGCTAGGACTATAGGCATGCACAACCACGCCCAGCTAATGTTTGGCATTTTTAGTAGAGACGGGATTTTGTCATGTTGGCCAGGCTGGTCTCAAACTCCCAGCCTCAAGTGATCCGCCTGCATTGGCCTCGAAAAGTGCTGGGATTTCAAGGCGTGAGCCACTGCGCCTCATGATGAAAACTGAATTATATGGTTACAAATCCCACATTCTAACAACCTCGAAAACTACTAATTGTCAAGTTTTGGTGCTGCATCAAAAGAAAACTATCCACATCTAAAAAGACGTTGAAAATAGTCCTCCCTTCTCCAACCACCTATCTATGTGAGGCCAGATTTTCTTCTTATACTTCAAGCAAAACAAAATACTGCAACAGACTCAATACAGAAATACATGCGAGAAGCTAGGTATACCTGTCTTCTATTAAGCTAGATTTTAAAGAGATTTGCAAAAATGTAAGACAATGTTACTTTTCACTAAATTTCTTTGAAAATAGTTATTTTTCATTATAAATGTTATTTATGTTATATAATAGGTAATTATTGTGAAATGAATAGTTTTAATTTTTCTTAAGATTTTCCTTTTTTTTTTTTTTTTTTTTTTTTGAGACGGAGTCTCGCTCTGTCACCCAGGCTGGAGTGCAGTGGCCGGATCTCAGCTCACTGCAAGCTCTGCCTCCCGGGTTTACGCCATTCTCCTGCCTCAGCCTCCCGAGTAGCTGGGACTACAGGCGCCTGCCACCTCGCCCGGCTAATTTTTTGTATTTTTTAGTAGAGACGGGGTTTCACCGTGTTAGCCAGGATGGTCTCGATCTCCTGACCTCGTGATCCGCCCGTCTCGGCCTCCCAAAGTGCTGGGATTACAGGCTTGAGCCACCGCGCCCGGCTTACCTTATTTTTTGAGACAAAAAAATTTCTGTTGCCCAGGCTGGAGTGCAGTGGCATGATCTCAGCTCACTGCAACCTCAGCATCCTGGGATCAAGCAATTCTCATGTCTCAGCCTCCCAAGTAACTGTGACTACAGGAGCATGCCATCACGCCCAGCTAATTTTTTTTTTTTTTTTGTATTTTTGGAAGACACAGGGTTTCACCATGTTGGCCAGGCTGGTCTTGAATTCCTGACCTCAGGTGATCCAACCGCCTTAGCCTCTGAAAGTGCTGGGATTGCAGGTGAGAGCCACCACACCCCACCCGGGGTAATTATTATTTTTTGAGACTGCGTCTCACTCTGTTACCCAGGTTGGAGTGCAGTGTTGTGATCATAGCTCACTGTAGCCTCAAACTCCTGGGCTCAAGTGATCCTCCTGCCTCAGCCTACGAAAGTGCTGCAATTACAGATGTGAGCTACTACGTCCATCCATTATTATTATTTTTTAAAGACATTAGGTCTTGCTATGTTGCCCAGACTGGACTCAAACTCCTGGACTCAGGTAACCCTCCTACCTCGCCTCTCGCCTCTTTTTTTTTTTTTTTTTTTTGAGACAAATCTCACTTTGTTGCCCAGGCTGGAGTACAGTGCAGTGATCTGGGCTTACTGCAACCTCTGCCTCCCAGGTTCAACTGGTTTTCCTGCCTCAGCCTCCTGAGTAGCTGGGACTACAGGCACATGCCACCACGCCTGGCCACTTTTCTATTTTTTTAGTAGAGATGGGGTTTCACCATGTTGGCCAGGCTGGTTTCAAACTCCTGACTTCAAGTGATCTGCCTGCCTTGGCCTCCCAAAGTGCTGGGATTACAGGTGTGAGCCACCATGCCCAGCCCCACCTCAGTCTCTTGAATAGCTGGGACTACAGGTGCATGCTACTATACCTGGCTAAACCTTTACTTTTTAATATATCTTTTTTTTTTTTTTTTTTTTTTTTTTTTTTTTTTTTTTGAGACGGAGTCTCGCTGTGTCTCCCAGGCTGGAGTGCAGTGGCGTGATCTCGGCTCACTGCAAGCTCCGCCTCCCGGGTTCACGCCATTCTCCCGCCTCAGCCTCCCAAGTAGCTGAGACTACAGGCGCCCGCCACCACGCCCGGCTAGTTTTTTGTATTTTTAGTAGAGACGGGGTTTCACCATGTTAGCCAGGATAGTCTCGATCTCCTGACCTCGTGATCCACTCGCCTCGGCCTCCCAAAGTGCTGGGATTACAGGCTTGAGCCACCGCGCCCGGCCACTTTTTAATATATCTAACAGTAGAAATAAAAGAAACTTTTGGGGTCTTCATTTTAAGAGTAAATCTGAGACCAAAAAAAAATTGAGAATAAGTACCCTATGGAAAAAATTAAAAATGTAAATATACGTATTTATTATAGCTTCAAAACAAAGAAAAAGCATGTAAATGATGAAAAAAATACGTAGCGGAATGAGTACTCCAGACAAATATTTTGTGGTTACTAAAACTTACATATACATATTTTTAGAGACAGAGTTCCACTCTGTCTCTCGCCTAGGCTGGAGCACAGCAGTAGGATCAAAGCGCAATGTGACCCCAAACTCCAGGTCTCAAGTGACCCATCTCAGCCTCCTTAAGCGCTGAGGTTTACAGGTGCACATCATGGTGCCTGGCTAATTTTTTTTTTACTTTTTATAGAGATGAGGTCTTCGCTATGTTACCGAGGCTGGGTTCAAACTCCTGGCCTCAAGTAATCCTTCTTTCTTGGCCTCAAAAAGTGATGACATTACAGGGGTGTGCCACTGCACCCAGCCTATATTTTTATAATGACATAAAGTATTAGCATTTAGATTAAGCAGGATATAAAACAATATAAAAAATGCTCTAAATTATATTTTAAAAACCAAAGATTGAAAGCAAACCAAAATCTTCACAATGATCACATTATTTCTAGTTACTAGGGTAAGGAGACATATTTTCTGATTTCTATAATTTTTTTCTAAATTTTCTATAATAATCACATAGTATTTCGTAACCAGAAGGTAAGATTATTTTAAAAATAAGGAAAAAAGTTGGCCGGGTACAGTGGCTCACGCCTGTAATCCCAGCACTTTGGGAAGCTGAGGCGGGTGAATCACTTGAGGTCAGGAATTTGAGACCAGCCTGGCCAACATAGTGAAACCCCATCTCTACTAAAAATACAAAAAATTAGCTGGGCATGGTGGCACACGCCTGCAATCCCAGCTACTCAGAAGGCTGAGGCCCGAGGATCACTTGAACCCAGGAGGCAGAGATTGCAGTAAGCCGAGATTGTGCCACTGCATTCCAGCCTGGGTGACAGAGAGACTCTGTCTCCAAAAAAAAAAAAAGGGGGGGGGGAAAGCACTATTTTCCATGAAAGTAACAACACGATTCGGTTCTCAGGTTCTCGTTACCTTTCAGTCCTTTCCTAAAATTCAACAGGCTATAAACATCAAAATGGTCAAAAAAAAACAATACCAACTCTCCTCCAAACCCCTCACTAGTCATACAAAAGCAACAAAAAGGCATTGCTGTTTAAAAAAAAACTTGCTATATTTTAATTATATCAGAATAGGACTATCCATGTAAGTTCTAAAAATACAGTTCCCTGATTTAAAGGCAAGAAAGTTTTCCAACTTTCAGAATTAAGCAAATAATAAAGCACCAACTTAAAAACTAAAATCAGGCCAGGTGCAGTGGCTCACACCTGTAATCCCAGCACTTGGGGAGGCTGAGGTGGACAGATCACCCAAGGTTAGGAGTTTGAGACCAGCCTGGCCAACACGGAGAAATCCTGTCTCTACTAAAAAGACAAAATTAGCCAGGTGTGGAGACGGGAGCGCCTGTAATCCCAGCTACTTGACGGGTTGAGGCAGAACAATCAGTTGAACCCAGCAGGCAGAGGCTGCAGTGAGCCGAGATGGCGCCACTGCACTCCAGCCTGGGCAAAGAGAGCGAAACTCTGTCTCAAATAAATAAACAAATAAATACAAACTAAAATCAGGGATAAAAACAGCCTAAAAATAAAAATTTAAGCAAAAATTGAAATTTTAAATAATTACAAATAAAATAAAATCCAATCATTATATATTACTTTGTTCTTTCATTTCACTGTATCTTTATCCTTTGATTTTTATACAAAGAAAGAAGGCTAAAGAAGGTAAAGTATTTCAATTGAAATACTTTAGATGTAAATCATACTGGATAAAATAGATTAAAATTTCAAAGTTTCAGAGACCAAGTAAACCATACAGTTTTATTAAGTAAAATATTCTATCTTAATATGAAAGTCAAAGGCTGGGAGCGGTGGCTCATGCCTGTAATTCCGGCACTTTGGGAGGCCAAGGCAGGTGGATCACTTGAAGTTAGGAGTTCAAGACCAGCTTGGCCAACATGGTGAAACCGTGTCTCTACCAAAAACATAAAAACTTAATCCCAGCTACTCAGGAGGCTCAGGCAGGAAAAAAAAAAATTGCTTGAACCTGGGAGGCGGAGGTTGCAGTGAGCCGAGATCGCGCCACTGTACTCCAGCCAGCCTGGGCAACAAGAGCGAAATTTGGTCTCCGAAAACAAACAAACAAACAAACAAAAACAAAGTCAGAGAATGTGAATAAAATACATATGAGCACTAAAAAGAACAGCCAAATGTTTATTTACTTGAGGTAGAAATATCACTTACTGCTTACCAGGACTATGATGAGTTGCAAATTCTCCATTCTGAAATAAGTCTCCTGCCACATTCATTCTACCAGGGTTAAAAGGTCTTACTCCAGTCTTGGTCTGTGGAGTTAAAGATGGGGTGTACGTTTGTATATTAACACCAAAATTACTTGACTGAAGTCCTTTAGCGACATCTCCCAAGTTGGTATTCTATAGTGATGTTTTATATGTAATCATTATGTTCATATCTTGCCCAGCATTCACAGAGCTTATACCTGTTTCTAAGGTTGTAACATTAGCAATAACGTATTTCAGAGTCAATTCTGTAGTGATACCACTATTACCCATTCCTGCATTTACCTTACTTCTTGAAAGACTGGAAGTGGAGAAGTCCAAATCTTTGGTTTTGTTTTTAGTTCCAGGAAGTCCCCATTCAATAAAACAGGAAGAATTTTTCTCCGCTCCTCCATTTGTTTCTATATCCTCTTCATCATCAATAACAATTGTCTCACTTATATTTCCTTTCTGAGACGCCAAATCTCTTGAAGGAGGAGGAATTACAGAATAATTTCCTTGTGGCTTTTCATTTTTTGATGACGCAAGTATGAAGTTTCTTTGATCAGCTATTGCTGGAGCAGAAACTGAAGGAGGTTGTATAGATTCAATAAATACAACATCATCATCATCTTCCACTGGTGAGTTTCTAGATCTACTAACTAAAGGACAAGCTGGATGACCAAATGAATCCCCTATGTCCATGAGACTAGTTGCCATGGCCATATTCCCTAATAAAGCAGGAGTCTGCTCAGTCAATTCTAATCCTCCCACTGAACATTTATCCATGCCAATGAACCTGTAAAGAGACAGAAAAGAAAAAGTTCTAGTATGTTATGATTTTTGCATTTTACTACAATAAAATAGCACAAGTAAATTTTTCAAATTATTTTTTGTGATACCTGATATCCACTCTGGTTTTCCTCTACTGTTAACTAATGTTTACTTCAGAGTTCGATGGACATTAATTATATAATTTCGGTAGTCCTTTAAAAAATTCTAATCAATTTATAGTACTCACTTTAGTCACTCTTTTTTTTTTTTTTTTTTTTTTTGAGACAGAGTCTCGCTTTGTCGCCCAGGCTGGAGTGCAGTGGCCGGATCTTAGCTCACTGCAAGCTCCGCCTCCCGGGTTCACGCCATTCTCCTGCCTCAGCCTCCCAAGTAGCTGGGACTACAGGCGCCCGCCACCGCGCCCGGCTAGGTTTTTGTATTTTTTAGTAGAGACGGGGTTTCACCGTGTTAGCCAGGATGGTCTCGATCTCCTGACCTCGTGATCCGCCCGTCTCGGCCTCCCAAAGTGCTGGGATTACAGGCTTGAGCCACCGCGCCCGGCCTAGTCACTCTTTACAGTGAAAAAATGCGTTTCCTTTGAATTGGAAAATAGTAACAAAATAATTAAATTAAATACCAATAACTTAAGGTCCCAATATAATCACTTATATTCCATATGCTTTTATCTACTACAGCGTTTATGATATGGCCCTATTTCCCAAGTGTCTCCTGCCATTGTTCTCTTTCCAAAATCTCTTCTTCCAAAATAAGTATGTGATTATCTTTATGCATCTTTTTTGTCCTTGTACAGAAAGCATTAAGTCCATTTATGCCAGATGTTATGCAACGGGCTTTTTACAGAACGTAAAATTATCAAAACTCCATGATAGTAGGTATAATTTACTCTTACAGTTCAAGAAATTGAGGTCTAGGGAACTAAATTGTTCCAGATAACACTGGGACTTAAACTCAGGGCTCTAATGCTAGGCCCCAAATTCTTTTTCTTTTGAGAGAGGGTCTCACTCTGTTGCCCAGGCTGGAGTGCAGTTGCGTGATCCTGGCTCACTGCAGCCTTAAACGCCGGGGTTCAAGCAATCCTCCCACCTTAACCTCCCAAGTAGGCAGGACTACAGGCTCTTGCCATCACAGCCCAGCTAATGCTCCATAAATTTCTCGGAGAGAGGAGGTCTCACTACATTGCCTGGGCTCTTCTCAAACTCCTGGCCTCAAGCAATCCTCCTGCTTTGGCTCCCCAAAGTGCTGGGATTACAGGCATGAGCCATGGTACTTGGCCTAGCCCCAAATTCTTAACTTGTTAACACTCAACATTTGTATACTTATTATGCACTAAGCTATGATGAAGGAAAGAATCTAGCAGAGACAATAGTTGAAAAATCTGGGCCGGGCGCGGTGGCTCAAGCCTGTAATCCCAGCACTTTGGGAGGCCGAGACGGGCGGATCACGAGGTCAGGAGATCGAGACCATCCTGGCTAATATGGTGAAACCCCGTCTCTACTAAAAATACAAAAAACTAGCCGGGCGAGGTGGTGGGCACCTGTAGTCCCAGCTACTCGGGAGGCCGAGGCAGGAGAATGGCGTAAACCCGGGAGGCGGAGCTTGCAGTGAGCTGAGATCCGGCCACTGCACTCCAGCCTGGGCGACAAAGCGAGACTCCGTCTCAAAAAAAAAAAAAAAAAAAAAAAAAAAGAAAAATCTGGAAGTGAAAAACTGATGAAACATGGGTGGCTCTTAAGAAGGTGAGAGATAAGGACATGTGCACAGGTGGTAATGAAATTGATCATGTGTAAGAATCACCTCTATCTCAACTGAAAGAAGGCAAAAGTAAGTATAACTGGAATGCATGTAAGCATGCAGAAACAATACATGGGATTATACAAGCTGGCCTCAATTTTCAATTTTTTTTTTTCTTTTGGTGTGAGGTCTATGTTACCCAGGCTGGTCTCAAACCCCCGAGCTGAAGTGATTCTCCCGCCTAGGCCTTTCAAAGTGCTGGGATTACAGGAATGAGCCACCACAACAGGCCTGGCCTCAGTCTTTTTTTTCTTTTTGTTTTGTGAGACAGAGTCTCACTCTGTCACCCAGGTGCAGTGGCACCATTTCAGTTCACTGCAAACCCCACTTCCCAGGCTCAAGTGATCTCCCCGCCTTAGCTTCCTGAGTAACATGCCTGGCTAATTTTTTGTATTTTTGCTAGAGACAGAGTTTCACCATGTTGCCCAGGCTGGTCTCAAACTTCTGAGTTCAGATGATCCGCCTGCCTCAGCCTCCCAAAGTGCTGGGATTATAGGTGTGAGCTACTAGGTCTGGCCTCTGGCCTCAATTTTCTGAGTAGAAACTTGAGAGTGAAATGGGGTGGGAATTTTACAGGTGTTGAATGATTAAGAAAACACACTTCAAAAGGCAGTCATCACTCCATTTTATTTTAAACATCTCATACTGAAATATGCTTTTTTTTTTTTTTGAGACGGAGTCTCGCTCTGTCGCCAGGCTGGAGTGCAGTGGTGACATCTCTCAGCTCACTGCAACACCTGCCTCAGCCTCCCAAGTAGCTGGGACTACAGGCGTGCGCCACCACACCCAGCTAATTTTTGTATTTTCAGTAGATACAGGGTTTCACCATGTTGGCGAGGATGGTCTTGGTTTCTTGACCTCATGATCCGCCCACCTTGGCCTCCCAAAGTGCTGAGATAAGAGGCGTAAGCCACTGTGCCCAGCCAAAATATGGTAACATTTTTATTCTAAAAATTTCCCAGCCGGGCGTGGTAGCTCACACCTGTAATCCCAGTACTTTGGGAGGCTGAGGTGGGCGGATTACTTGAGTTCAGCAGTTTGAGAAGAGCCTGGCCAACATGGTGAAACCCCATCTCTACTAAAAATACAAAAATTAGTCGTGGTGGCAGGTGCTTGTAATCCCAGCTACTCAGGAGTCTCAGGCAAGAAAACTGCTTGAATCCAGGAGACAGAGGAGGTTACAGTGAGCTAAGACTGTGCCACTGCACTCTAGCTTGGGCAACAGAGCAAGACTCCATCTCAAAAAAAAAAAAAAAAAAAAAAATTCCCAATTTAATCTATAATCCATATAGTCATGAAATAGGTAACATTTATTTTTAGTATGTATTATACTATTATATATATTAACTCAGATAACACTTACTTAAGTGAGCAAGGAACTATTATTTTTCCCATTTTGCCAATTAGGAAACTAAGAGCCAGGAGATAAGTAACCTGCCTAACTTACCATTACTTAAAAAGCTAGTCACCTTTGGGAGGCTGAGACGGGCGGATCACGAGGTCAGGAGATCGAGACCATCCTGGCTAACACGGTGAAACCCCGTCTCTACTAAAAAACAAACACACACACAAAAAAAAAGCTGGTCAGGATTCAAATCCAAGAAATCTGACTCTAAAACCTATTTCTTAGCCACTATATTATATGCAATGAATGTGGAAAACAATTGTTAAAAATTACTTATCTTTTGTTAAGATGAGCCAATTGATTACAACAACAAAATTAACATTTAAATAAGGCTGTTTCAAAGATAAAGAAATAACAGGCCGGGCGGGCGCGGTGGCTCAAGCCTGTAATCCCAGCACTTTGGGAGGCCGAGGCGGGTGGATCACGAGGTCAGGAGATCGAGACTATCCTGGCTAACATGGTGAAACCCCGTCTCTACTAAAAATACAAAAAACTAGCCGGGCGTGGTGGCGGGCGCCTGTAGTCCCAGCTACTTGGGAGGCTGAGGCAGGAGAATGGCGTGAACCCGGGAGGCGGAGCTTGCAGTGAGCCGAGATCACGCCACTGCACTCCAGCCTGGGAGACACAGTGAGACTCCGTCTCAAAAAAAAAAAAAAAAAAAAAAAGAAATAACAAATTTAAGGAACCAGTTTAAAATAAGGGTTGTAAAAGAAACGGAAAAAAATTGGGGGCCAGGAATGTTGGCTCATGCCTGCTAATCCCAGCACTTTTGGGGGCCAACTGGGAGAACTGCTTGAGCCCAGAAGTTTGAGACCAGCCTGGGCAACATGGTAAGACTCCACCTCTACTAAAAATTTTTTAAAATAATGAAAGAAAGGAAAATAATTTCTGGAAAAGAGTAATAACTGACTCCACAGTATCTTCTTCTTCTTTTTTTTTTTTTAAGATGGAGTCTCACTCTGTGGCGCAGGCTGGAGTGCAGTGGCATGATCTAGGCTCACTGCAAGCTCCGCCTCTCAGGTTCACACCATTCTCCTGCCTCTGCCTCCCGAGTAGCTGGGACTACAGGCGCCCGTCAGCACGCCTGGCTAATTTTTTGTATTTTTAGTAGATTCGGGGTTTCACCGTGTTAGCCAGGTTGGTCTCAGTCTCCTGACTTCATGATCCGCCCGCCTGGGCCTCCCAGAGTGCTGGGATTACAGGCTTGAGCCACTGAGCCCAGCCCACAGTATCTTCTTGTGGCTGGTAGGTTCTATTTTACTTTTCTCACACAAAATAATACAGAGTACTCTTTATACTCAGTTCACTGCAGTCATCTACCTTTAAAAAAAGATAAAATATTCACCTATGCTTAAATCCCAAATTATAAATAAGTAAAAACACTACTAAAGGCTGGGTGCGGTGGCTCGCGCCTATAATCCCAGCACTTTGGGAGGCCAAGGTGGGTGGATCTTGAGGTCAGGAAATCGAGACCATCCTGGCTAACATGATGAAACCTCATCTCTACTAAAAAAAAAAAAAATACAAAAAAAAATTAGCCGGGCATGGTGGTGGGCGCCTGTAGTCCCAGCTACTCGGGAGGCTGAGGCAGGGGAGAATGGCATAAACCCGGGAAGTGGAGCTTGCAATGAGTGGAGATGGCACCATTGCACACTCCAGCCTGGGAGACAGAGCGAGACTCAGTCTTAAAAACAAAAAAACCAAAAAACAAACAAACAACAACAAAAAAATACTACTAAAAGCCATTGTGTTTATAACTTAACTGTCAGAAACTTTAATTCTATAAACACAAGACCATAAGAAAATTTTGAATATTTCTACAATATTGTCTAAAAACAGAGAAAAAGATGCTGTTTAGCCAATTAGCTATGTGGCAGCAGGCAAATTATGTCACCTCACGGAGTTTTAGTTTTCTAAACTGTGAATGGGGTTAACATATAGCTTTAAGCTTTTTAATGAGGTGAGTTGACATGCAAATCTCCAGCATATGGCCTGGTCCATATCAGAGAGTGCAAAAAATATCAAATTATGACCAGGCCCGGTGGCTTATGCCTGTAATCCCAGCACTTTGGGAGGCCGAGGCAGGTGGATCACCTGAGGTCGGGAGTTCGAGACCAGCCTGACCAACATGGAGAAACCCCACCTCTACTAAAAATACAAAATTAGCCGGGCGTGCTGATGCATGCCCGTAATCCCAGCTACTCAGGAGGCTGAGGCAGGAGAATCGCTTGAACCCAGGAGGCAGAGGTTGCGGTGACCTGAGATCATGCCATTAAACTCCAGCCTGGACAACAAGGGCGAAACTCCGTCTCAGAAGAAAAAAAAAAAATTAGCCAGGTGTGGTGGCATGTGCCTGGAGTCCCAGCCACTCAGGAGACTGAGGCAGGAGAATCGCTTGAACCCGGGAGGTAGAA
Organism: Macaca fascicularis; assembly: GCF_037993035.2. Classification (NCBI taxonomy): domain Eukaryota; kingdom Metazoa; phylum Chordata; class Mammalia; order Primates; family Cercopithecidae; genus Macaca; species Macaca fascicularis. Next base: position 1,874,096 of record NC_088391.1, on the reverse strand, counting down.
GTTGCAGTGAGTTGAGATCATGCCACTGCACTCCAACCTGGGTAACAGAATGAGACTCTGCCTCAAAAACAAACAAAAAATCCTTTTCAATAAAAAGGTATTTAGGCAAATACTATGTCACATCGCTACATCCTGGGATTTCGGCAACTGTCTAATTTTAAACATTTAACCAGTCTTCTTGTGGTATCTTATTCACACACAAATTATAACACTAACAAAATCCTTAAATGTAAATTATCTCTAGAGAATGGGTAACAACGTAAATTTAACAGGATATTTAGGCGTAAAGATAAGGGTTAACATAAAACAAAGAAACGAATACATGTACTTTGACCTATTTGACCCATTTAGCTCTCTTCTTGTAAACTACTTTCAGAGACACTTCACAGTTGAGTATATAAGCACTCCTATTTAAAATGAGATATAAAGGTGTACCATGATTCTGAAGGTACTCACAAAAGAAAGAAAAAAGAAGAGTCAACTGAACTACTACCACAGATAGCAAGAGAATTACTGCAGGAACCAGGAACAAAATTACTATCCAAATTGGGCCTGGTGCCTCACACCTATAATCCTAACACTTTGGGAGACCAAGGCAGGAGGATCACTTGAGGCTAGGAGCTCAAGACCAACTTGGGCAACAAACTGAGAACTCATCTCTACAAAAAAATAAAGGCCAGGTACAGTGGCTCATGCCTATAATCTCAGCACTTTGGGAGGCTGAATGAGATGGGAGGATAGCCTGAGCCCAGGAGTTCAAGACCAGCCTGGGCAATGTAGAGACCCCTCTCTACAAAAATTTAAAAATTAGCCCAACATGGTGGCATGTGCCTGTAGTCCCCACTACTTTGGAGGCTGAGGTGGAAGGATGGCTTGAGCCCAGAAGATCAAAGTTGCAGTGAGCCATGATCACACCACTGCACTCTAGCCTGGGCAACAGAGCAAGACCCTGTCTCAAAAATAAAAAATAAATATAATAAAGTAATTAGCTGGGCAAGGTGGTACACGCCTGTAGTCCCCAGCTACTTGGGAGACTGAGGCAGGAGAATCACTTGAGCCCAGGAGTTCAGGGCTGCAGTGAGCTATGACCACCCCACAGCACTAAAGTTTGGGTGACAGAGTTAGACCCATCTCTAAAAATTAAAAAAAAAAAAAAAAAAAAACAAAGACAAAAAACAAACAAAAAGAACAACTGTCTAGAAATCAGTAGCCCAGCAGAGATTAAGACAGTAAATTGGGCCAGGCGCAGTATAATGCCCCGTAATCAGCGCTTTGGGAGGTCTAGGCGGGTGGATTGCTTGAGTCCAGGAGTTCAAGACCAGCCTGGGCAACACGGCAAACCCTTGTCTCTACAAAAAATACAAAAATTAGCCCGATACAGTAGCACATGGTTGTGGTCCCAGCTACTTGGGAAACTGAGGCAGGCAGATTGTTTGAGTCTGGGAGATGGAGGCTGCAGTGAGATGGGCCACCGCACTCCAGTCTGGGCGACAGTGAGACCCTGTCTCACACACACACAAAAAAAGATGGCCATTGATCACGTATAACTGACTTCGTTCCCTTCCAAAACTCCCCTAAAACAGTACTATCACAAGGAAAGGAAGACAAGAAACAAAAGCAGTATGATTTTATAAGTAAAAGAACAGAAGGATGAATGGTTAACTAACTGCCAACCTGAGACAGCCAGAGTCTAAAACAGTGGGAAAAAAAGCCAAGAAACATTCTGATTTACGCTGTAGGCTCAGAAGTCTGCAGCACCAGGTATCCCTGGAACAGAATGGGCAGATGCTAAAAAAAAGAGGTTGAGAGATCTCTTCCCTCCCATCAAGCTGATGGTGACAGGCCTTTCCCTATCCTAGCACAGATTCTAAAAATTTTTTTCTTTGACAAGATAGAACATAAGATCTAAGACTTGGGTTCACCAAGCACTGGGGAATGTTTCAATACCAAGAAATATCCCCTCTCCACTGCTTGAACCCAGGAGGCGGAGGTTGCAGAGGGCCGACATCACGCCACTGCATTCCAGCCTGGGTAACAAGAGCAAAACTCCGTCTCAAAAAACAAAGAAATGTCCCCTCTCCTACTTGATTCCCAGAGAACTGGCATCCAGACTTCTATTTTCCAGGCAGCAAACTCTTCTCTGGAGGCTTTCTTTCTCAGCAAGACTCTTCCCTGTGAAACCAAGTATCAGCAAAAAAGGAAAGTTCTAAAAATAATAACCTATGGGGTTCCCCATCAATTGGCCAGAAGATCATCCACAAGCTTCAAGTTAGAAACCCCACTCCCACTCTTCTAATTTGCTTTTTAGTTCCCAATTGTTTTTGTTGTTGTTGTTCCTGTTTTTTGGGTTTTTTTTTTTTTTTTTTTGAGACGGAGTCTGGCTCTATCACGCGGGTTGGAGTGCGGTGGCGCAATCTCCGCTCACTGCAAGCTCCCCCTCCTGGGTTCACATCATTCTCCTGCCTCAGCCTCCTGACAGCTGGGACTACAGGCACCTGCTACCACCACGCCCGGCTAATTTTTTTTTTTTTTTGTATTTTTAGTAGAGACGAGGTTTCACTGTGTTAGCCAGGATGGTCTCAATCTCCTGACCTCGTTATCTGCCCGCCTCGGCCTCCCAAAGTGCTGGGATTACAGGTGTGAGCCACTGCGCCAGGCCTTTAGTTTCCAATTCTTAATCATAAATAAACCAGTCAAGAATTACACAATATATATAACATCTACTATGTACCCACAAAGATTTAAAATAAAATTTTTTTAAAAAGGAATTACACAGGCCAGGTGTGGCGATGGGTGCCTGTCATCCCAGCAGTTTGGGAGGCCGAGGTAGGTGGATCACTTAGGTCAGGAGTTCCAGACCAGCCTGGCCAACATGGTCAGACCCTTGTCTCTACTAAAAATACAACAATGAGCCAACGTGGTGGTATGTATCTGTAGTCCCATCTACTCGGGGGGGTGAGGCACAAGAATCGCTTGAACCCAGGAGGCAGAGGTTGCAGAGAGCCTAGATCACTGCAAGGGCAAGACTCTGTCTCAAAAGAAAAAAGAAAAAGAAAAAGAATTATAGATGGAGTCTCGCTCTGTCGCCCAGGCTGGAGTGCAATGGTGTGATCTTGGCTCACCGTAACCTCCACCTCCCGAGTAGCTGAGATTACAGGCATGCGCCACCACATCCGGCTAATTTTGTACTTTTTTTTTTTTTTTTGGTAGAGACGGGGTTTCTCTATGTTGGTCAGGCTGGTCTTGAACTCTCGACCTCAGGTGATCTGCCCGCCTTGGCCTCCCAAAGTACTGGGATTCCAGGTGTGAGCCACGGCGCCCAGCCAATTTTTGTATTTTTAGTAGAGATGGGGTTTCACCATGTTGGCCAGGCTAGTCTCGCACTTCTGACCTCAGGTGATCCACCCACCTCAGCCTCCCAAAGTGCTGGGATTACAGGCGTGAGCCACCATGCCCAGCCAACACTTCTAATATAAAAAGAACTGCTAGAAACTAAAAGCTTAGTGGCAAAAATGAAAAATTCAGCAATAAGAATTGAAAGATAAAGCTGAGAAAATCTCAAGAATTAAAGGAAAAAATAAAGAGGACAAGGATTATATCTCGGGGGGGGGGAAGAATTATATCTCCCACTAACTATACACATGTTTGTGTGCGTGCGTGTGTGGGTGTCTCAAACCTCATGGACCAGGCTTTTTTTTTTTCTTAAGACAGGGTCTAGCTCTGTCGCCCAGCATGGAATGCTATGGCACAAACACAGTTCACTGCAGACTTGACCCCCTGGGCTCAAACAATCCTCCCACCTTGGCCTCTCAGAGGGCTGGGATTACAGGAGTGAGTCACAGTGCCCGGAGCCACTTTACTGATTTTTTTGAGACAGAGTCGCTATCTGTTGCTCAGGCTGGAGTATAGTGCTGTGATCACTGCTCACTGCAGCCTCAACCTCCTGAACTCAAGCGATCCTCCCACCTCAGCTTTCTGAGTAGCTGGGACTACAGGCGTGTGCCACCACACTAAGCTAATTTTTATATTTTTTTGTAGAGACAGAGTTTTGCCATGTTGTCCACACTCAAACTCCTGGGCTCAAGCTCTCAAGCTATCGCCCATCTCAGCCTCCCAAAGTGGTTGGAAAACAGGCATGAGCCACTGTGCCCAGCCACTTTACCTACCCACCATATCCTGACACAGTCCTAAGTTTAACTAATTAAGAGATGTGCTGTGAAATGTAAGAAAATAAGAGCAAATAAGTTAGTAAAAAGCAACAAGGGTAAAATGAAGGCAGGACTACTACTATGGGGGACAAATTAATCACACGTTTGTTTTTGATGAGCAACGGAAAACTGATCAAGGTTGAAAGGACAGAATTGGCAAGAAATGAATCCCAGATAATAAAAGTAGAAGTAAAGCTTGTTTTTGTTTTTTTTTTGAGACGGAGTCTCGCTTTGTCGCCCAGGCTGGAGTGCAGTGGCCGGATCTCAGCTCACTGCAAGCTCCGCCTCCCAGGTTTACGCCATTCTCCTGCCTCAGCCTCCCGAGTAGCTGGGACTACAGCTGGGACTACAGGCGCCCACCACCTCGCCCGGCTAGTTTTTTGTATTTTTTAGTGGAGACGGGGTTTCACCATATTAGCCAGGATGGTCTCGATCTCCTGACCTCGTGATCCGCCCGTCTCGGCCTCCCAAAGTGCTGGGATTACAGGCTTGAGCCACCACGCCCGGCCAAGCTTGTTAAAGAAAAAGAAAATCATTTTCACTCCTAATAAAATTATTCACACAAGGATTGGTGTTAAAAGCATTAAGTGAACAGCTGACAGAGAAAGGGCATTTGTACTGTACCAAAATGAACACATAAATCACTGTCTAGTAGCAAAGAAAACCCCGAAAAAACAAAAACAAACATTAACTTCCTAAAAGAGAGAGATTAGGCCACTCAGATTCGGTGGTCAATCTTAGAATTAGGAACAGTGTGACAACTAGTTTATGTTATCTCCTCATGTGATGCTAGCTGGAGGACTGTCAGGGTACATAAGTAACAGTCTTCCTCAAATACTAGGCAAACATCAACGTCAAAACAACAGATTATTGAGTAGTGTTTCTTTCTAATCCAACAGTAAAAAAGTTTTTCCAATCTATTGGAAAAGAAAAAATTGTAAAATGCAAGTAAAAGAGCTAACTTGTTCTCGAACTTGAGTTCCAGTGGTATAAATGCCAGCACTCCCCGTGCCTTCCCAGGGACTACCATGGCTTGGCTCTGGGGACAGGAGCACCCAAGCAATTAACTTGAAGGCCAAGGCCTTCAAGATAACACAAAGGTAAATCCCTCAGGAAGAACACCCTACTACTGCACTAATTATATTAGACAGCAAAGCGAGGTAAAAAACAAAACAAAACAAAACAAACTCACAATGGAGATATTTCCTTCTTAATTTCTGCCAAAGCCTCACGACATAGGCTTGAAGGTGATTCCTGGTCCTAGAATGAGAAATGAAAACCAATTTCTGTACAACCAACCTGTATGCACAACCAACTCAACACCGGGAGGTGGCAACAGGGTGAGAGGCCAAGGAGTTCCTGGGCTCGGCGACCCTCCCCCGCCCTAATGTGACCCAGAAATTAAGTTGAAAAAAAGAACTACAGGAACCGCAACGACGAGACAAAGCTAAAACTGCTTCGTCCACCTGCAGGACTGGGATGGAGTGGGCTGGGGACCCGAGGCCTGCTCCCACGAAGGCAGAGGGACGGGTAAACGTTGCCTCGACGACAAGGGACTTGTACTCCCTCCTAAGTTTGCCCACCCAGCGTCATCTCTGCCACTCCAAGCACCATTTCCGAGGTAACGGGCGGCGCGCGTCACCTCTGGGCCCACAACTGCCTCGAGAAGTTGCCCTGGGGCCCCAGCAGTCGACGACGGGCCCCAGATCCGCCATTAAACTCACCCAGAGAAGCAGCAAAGAGTAAAAGCCGCGCAGCGCCGGGAAAAAGAAGAGCGGAGGAGGGGATCCAGCGGGGCAGAGGCAGCAGCCCTCGCCCGAAAAACCTGGGGACCTCGGCTCCGGGGGCAGCGCAGCCCCGAGAGCGGAGACCCGGCCGGGGCGCCCCTTCCCCGCTCCCCCGGCAGGAGAGAAAGGAAAATGCCCCGCGACGTCCCCGGGCGGCCGGCACCCCGCCCCGCCGCCCCGCGACCCCCGCCAGCCCCGCGACGCCCGCCGCCCCGCGACCCCCGCCGCTGGCCACCGCCTCCCCCAACACTCCCGGCCTCGCCCGCACTCTCCCAGCCCCTCGGGCCGTGAGTAAAGGCGCCGCTGACAGGAGCGCAGCCCCGAGCTGCCCCTGAGACCCCGACGCGGCAACGGCGACGGCGGCCGCGCCGCGGGATATTAACCGGGTCGGTGGGAGGCTGCGGGGGCTGCCCTCACCCATCTCCGCCTCCCCAGTCACCTCGGCCTCCGCCTCCTCCTCCTCCGGAGACTGCGCTGCTCCCAGTCACCCCCAGTCTCGGCGGCCCTGGAATGGAAAGACAGCGAGGATAAGCCTCACCCGGTTCTGGCTGCGGCTCCGCGGAACGAACCTTCCCTCTCCCGGCCCACCCCGCTTCCGCGACACGCACAACTCCGCCCAGTCCAGTCCCGGCTTTCGCGCTGGTGAGGAACAGGAGGCGGAGAAAGAGACGGCGCCGCGGCCGAGCCCGGGGAGGCCCCACCCTCCGTGCGCTCGTTGGCGGCGGGAGGCGGGCCTGGGCGCCTCGAGCACGTCTATTGGCTCCGAAGGCAGTCCTTCAAGGCCCCCCCTCCGTGGGGTGGTCTGCAGGGCTGTCCGTCAGCTGCGGGCCACACCCGCGGCCCGGCCGTTCCACTTCCGCCTCTGCCAGCCCTCAACGCCTGGCTGGGTTCTCTGCCCGTCGGACTCCCGCTCCCACCCACCGGGTCCGCCAGGCTCAGGAGCCCGAGATTCGCCGCCCGTCGCAGCGGCCGCGCTTCGGCCCCTCAGGGCCCGGGGCTCTCCGGGACCTATATAGCCCGGGAGACTCCGGCGGGGCCCCGTGCCCGGGCCCGGGCGCCCAGGCTGCGGCAGCGGATGCCAACGCCTCTGCCCGAGGAGAGCGGCGGCCTCGATGCCCCAGCGCCCTCCCTGTCCAGTTCTTGGAAGGACAGGGGCGAGGCCGGGGAGGCGCTGGAGCGGGGCCGAGTGGGCTTTCGGGGCCGCGGGTGAACTGGAGTCCGGATCCGGCCCGCTGCGGCCAGTGGAGGCCTTTCCACCTTCGCCGCGCCCCGTGGGGAATAGTCCCCCATCTCCCGCCACGGCTGCAGCAGGAGGAGACGACGTCCTCCATTTTGTCGGGACGACTGTGGGAACTTGGGACCCCCTAAAAACCAAACTCTCTGGGGCCAGGACTTGTCCCCGGGAAGCCCCGACTGGGCTCTGCCATTCGGCCAAGGGAACAGTCCCGGCTGCTGGCGTCTGCGTCCGCGGGGCCGTACGGGACGGGCACGACGGTGGAGAAACCCGGACGCCGCTCCCCGCCTCCGTCAACCAAGATGGAGGGAGCTGCGGGCTCCCCTGGAGCTGGGCTCCCGCCGGCTGGAGGGGCCGAGGCCCGCCCTGGGGCGTCCCTGGGCGCCGCCTTCCTGCCCGGGGCGCTGGCCCTGCCCAGGCCGCTCTACCGCCTGCCACCGTCTCCTGGTCCTGAACGGTTGATGGAGGCTCCCTCCACAGCCCGCTCAGTCGCGGGGAGCACCCGCTGCGGCCCCCGGGGGAGCGGCGTCAGGGACAGACGGCGCCCGGGGAGGGCGGGCCCCACAGGCCACCTCCACGAGGGGTCTTCTCTTTTGTTCCTCGTCTACACCTACGTCTTCGGCGGATCTCATGGTGCTGAAACCATTTCTCAGACCCCACGTAAAGATGGAAGCGATGCCGGCTTCGTCTCGCCCTGGCGGTTCTTAGTGGGATTACAACTGACGGTGTTAGTTTGGATAAAAGTTGATGAAACTTACCTTCTGTCTGGAAATAGATAAAGTGATTTTTGAAAAACACATTGAGCCCCGTTTTACTAATGTGGTATCGTAAAGGCACAGGTTTATTCAATGAAAGTCAGACATGAAC